>NC_053454.1:32791162-33152875 GCF_015227805.2 Hirundo rustica
GAGGGAGCTCAGAGTTCCTGTTCTTCCAAGGATGTCAAATGTATTTCCTGACAGCTCCGGCTCACTTTTCATTATTGATAAGTTAGAGCAGTGTGGCTGTTAGCTGCTCTTGTGTAATTAGTTCAATGAGGTTAGGAAACAGCCAGAATGTAGAAGAGATGAAAAACTAGTCACATATAATATGTCAGTGGCACCTGAGCTCCCTCTGCGCTGATGCCAAGCTAACACTCAGGACGTTACAAAACGAAGGCGTCGTGCCTTGTGTCTCACGGCTCTCTCGGTGTTATGTCCTAGGGACAGAGCAGTTATCCTCCCACTGAGGAAGGATTAGCCTTTTTTGCTAATTTGGGGAATTAGGTGAACTGGCAAATTGAAAGGCAAGTAAATTGAAGGGATTTCATCATGCTGAGGTGAGACAGGACAAACCCAGAGCAAATACAATGGTTAATTTTAATTTTTTTTTAAATTTAGTTTAATTTTGCCAGTGTATCTGAGAATCCTGAGATATTGTCTTCCCTTCCATGCTAAATCCCATATAAAGATGTAAAAAATTGATTCTGTATAGCAGCTCTAATATGAAGATTAACACGCTGTAATAATGAAATCTAAAAATGCGGTTAAGATAAATGACAGGAAATTATACATAAAAATAGGAAAATTCTCTATAGCCAAAATCTAAAGCTTATCATAAACAAAAAACCCAAAGAAGGTTGGACAGAAGTTTCATTGAAGTTAAAAAACACGAGTATAAGTGGAATTTGTATCAGGAGAAGAAAAGTAAAAATTACTAACAGCAAACTAGTTTGCCCAAATATGAAGGGACACGTATTCAATATAATTTGTAGGAAGAGTAAAAATTTCTGTCTTCAGAATGTGTCTGATGTCATGATTACAGATAATGTTATTTTCCAGTTGAATTTTTTGCAAGCTGATGCACTGCAAGAAATTTGGGGACTTGAGGAAAATTCATGGATGTAGTATGAAAAGCTACTACATCATCACAGGAAAATCTTGCCAAATCAGAAGGGACAGAAATAGAAGTTAATTTTCTCAGATATTAAAAATAGCCCTGAAAAATAAGGGGAAGGTAACAGAAGAAATAGAAAGCTGTGAAGTATGTAGGCAGCTGCTGAGTCCAGAAGCAGAATGCTAAGAAAGTGAAACTTTATACTGAAAACAGAAAATTAATTTCTCACTTCTAACTAGGGAATATCTGTGATCGTGACTAGTATGGGTAGACAAAGAGGGTAATTCATGTTTGGAAGGAATCACTAGGATTGCCAGAAGACGTTGCAGTCTGAGACTTTGCGTCTTAGTTTACTTTCCAAAGGAAACTTAGATTATCTGTGATTTCCAGTTGTGGCTGGAGATAGGAAAAAAGTTCCCATGCAATATCTTCCATTTTTCTAGCACCCATCTTTGTCCTGTTGTCCTGGTTTTGGCTGGGATAAAGTTACATTTTTTTCTTAGCAGCTGGTACAGGGCTGTGTTTTGGTTCAGTATGAAATTGTGTGAGATTGCATAAAAAGGGAAATTTGGATGCAAGGGCAGGTATGAATGGAAAAGGAGTTTCAAAAGTAGAGGACTGGTCAGAGACAGATACAAACATTAGGAAAAAACAGAGGAAAATCAGCAAATAACACACAGCATACAGAAAGAGCAAATCTAGCTGGAAAATATACCAATACCAAAGAAAAACAAGGTAATCAAGGTACTGCAAAGACAACATTTGCCTACAACTAGAACCATAATTATGAATAAAACAAGAAAACAGTCAAAATTAGGAAATCACCATATGTCCATAAAATTTTTATGTGAGATGAAAAATTGTTTCCTTTTAAAAATTGATCAGAAGACTGTTTAAAGAGTATACTTTATATACTCATTTCTAACCCCAGACAGAATAAAGTGCTAACATTTTGGGTTTAGGGAATTTTGCAGAATTTTCTCTGGAGGACTGAGAGTGTGATACTCCAAATAGTATCTCACCTGGACAGAAAGAAGACTTCAATGTAGCACTAGACTCTAGTTTTCAAGGAACAGATGCTATACAAAGGTAACATAATAAACAAGCCATCAAAATCTAAGAATAGAAAAGAGTAATGATTTCCTATTAGGACATGAAAAGCATAGGGATACCTTAATATTGGCTTGACTGATTCTGATAGATACTCACCATACACAGGAATCTCTGGCATTCAGTGCTTATAAATCTGTAAAAAGGTGGGCATCTAAACACAGATTTCAATGGCCTGAATTTTGGCACCTGAGTTTGAAAATACTGAATTTGCAACAGGCTTCCATCTGCACCATAATTACCATGGTATCATCCTATTTGGTTTTAATCAAAAGCTGGTAATAAGTTGCGTTTCCTACCATCTTTATTAATAAGTAGTTCCAAAATTGCACAGTAAAAAGAATTACGTGCTAAAAGTAAAAATCCTATAATAATTCTGACATACTTATGCTCCCTACAGAAAATGCTACAATATAAAGATCTAACAGTTTGTTGCAGTCTGTTAATGGGCTGGTTTGCTAACAAGCTTCTGCAGCTAACTCTGTTTAGGTCTTCCAGCAAGGAGGTTCCAAAATAGGACTTTGTTCCCAGTATGAAGTCTGACATTGCAACAAATGTTATTTGAGCAGTGAGGAAGCCATAACTCCATATTCTTTATTGGATTAGCTGTAGAAATTCAGAACTGCAGCATATACTAGCAGCTGCATTTGTATTTAATGTGTTCCTCAGACTGTAAGCAAGTATGGATAGAAAAGTTTAACTCAGGTAGAAATTCCTGTTTGGAAAAATATTTAGAAGATGAGTCTTGCCTAAAAAATAATGTTATCTACCTATGAAGATTATTCTCTCCATGAGCAGTTATTTCTCTGTAAGACAGAGAAGATACAATAAAGACATACTGTCATATTTATTTATCTTTCTCTTCAAACCTGGTAATTAGTTCCTGAAGAATCCATTCCATTAGAGAAAAAGACAACAGCTCATTTTTTTTACTTTTCCCTTAAATTTTGAGATTGATTTCAGGGTGGACTACCAAAGTGCATGTTTCATATTCTGGTAAATAGTAAACATTACTCTCTGAGCAACAATTTATACATATGGAACATTTAGGGAAAGATCTTGCTTGCCAGCAAAGTTAAAAGAGTCTGTTGGCAAGCAGCAGGAACATGGGGAGGGGGGTCTGTAAACTGGGGGTTCCCCAAATTTGACTTAGTTTGCTTTTGCTGAAATTGACAAAAGGTAGATGGGAATGTTTCATAAGAAGTAAGCTAAAAATATACACAACTTGACAGATGGTTATATATTTAGCGTGTATTTCAAACTTATATCACTTGGTGTTAATAAGAGCATCTAAAGTATTTGTAATCAGCTCAGATTTTTTATTGACACCTATCCAGCAAAGTCATTATAGTCCACACTCAGGACCTTGTTAGGAAATGAGATAGAAAAAACCTCCAAACCAATACCTTTTATTCAAATAAGATTACCTGAGATGCTTGAAGCTTTTTGACATACATCCTCCTTCTATGGAACAAGAGAGGAATGTGCAAGGACAGGACTAGAGTTCAGACATAAATTTAAAATAAGTTTGGCCTAAATTTGAATGCATGTCTGTCTTAACAGGGGCTTTGAGTTACAGCCCTCTAGTTCTGTCACAGAGATCTAAATGTTTCTGAGGCAGATGAAAGGTGCAAATAAGCTTCTGGATCTCAGAGTTAATGGAAAGGAGGATTCAGACAGCTGATCCAGGGCAGCTGCTGCTTCTGCAGAGCGGGCCACTGCCAGAGAAATCTTATGGAACCTGCCAGGCAGCCTGACTTTGCCCCACACCTGTAGTAAGTCAGGCTACCTACCCTCAGCACAGCCCTGAGTTTAGAACACAGGGTCCTGGCCTAGATCTTACCTAGCCCAGGTGTACCCCTCTTCCCACGTGTGCTTAAAGAAAGAGGCTGTTATGTCAGGTACAATAGTACATGGTCAGAACAGTCACAACTTGGCCACAAGGGAAGTTTTCAGTATAACTCTTTGAAAAAAACCTAGGGGAAATAAAAAATTAGCAAGGCTTCCAGAAGATGTGCCACTTAGCAACATTATAGGAGTCTACAAACTTAAATTCCACCAGGAGTTTTCCTCCACAGGCCGTATATCACTGCTGTATTATAAGTAGTAGTAGTTAGTAGATGTTATTGCGTTTATCCTCAGAATCCTAATTATGAAAAATAACAAATTTGTTGTGGATAATTGTAGTGCTACAATTTCAATTCATACTTCAAGAGTGCAGAAACAGATATACAGATAGTAGAGAACTTTTTGAACCGAATTATGCTTTTTTTTTTTTTCTTTTCCTCTTCATATTAATGTGCTCTTTAACTCTCTTCAGGGTCAGCCGTAGTTGGGCCTTTCTTTTCACCTTCAGGCTCTTGCTTTCCTGAGTGATGCTACTTTCATTAAATTTGTTCAATTTTTCTTGCATTAAATAGTTCCTTTTCATTCATTAACAAACTGTACATGAACATTTGTTGTCCATATGAAATTATGCCAATAGAAGTCTTGCAAACTGAAATAGCTATATGTTTTCCCACACTGAGGGCTGAAAAACTTGTCAGTTGAAGTATAACAGGTTGCTTTTGCCAAGTTTTCTGGTTACAGCTGAATAAGAATAGCTGTGAAATTAAGTAACATTTTCATATTTGATAGTTTGTCAGTTGTCTAAAAAAAAAAAAAAAAAAAAAAAAAAAGCTAGCTGATACAGCAGTCTTAACATGAAAACATATTAGCAATATGCTCCTCTGTTGATCACTGCAGGATCTCTCTGGTTCAGCATAGCTTCAAGAATAACTGTGAGCATGGCAGGTTCCTTGGCTTAGCCATCTTCTTGCACTCCTGTCGGCGTAGTAAGGTACCCGCTGTGCAATTTGCTGTGCGTATAGCCAGGAACTATAAAGACAGCTCCTGAGACAGCACTGCTGTGTATCCAGTCTCACAAAAATGTCCTGTTTTCCAGCCTGAAGCATCCTCCTGCATAAAGATTTTTGACCAGGCTGCAGGAAACCATCCTCTCAGCCATGTCAGTTGACCACGTTCAGATCAGCGGTGCAGCTCATGTGCGGTGCGAACCCACGGCTTGCGCACACAAACCCCTCCGGGGATGCTCTCAAAGGCAAGCGTTTTCCTTTTGTCCATCACTGAGTTCGCTGCCCCTGTCACTGCCTCCAGTGGGAACCGAATTGGTCTCGTTCCGCTGGGTTTGGGCCGTCTTCAGTTGATGCCTCGCAGCCCCGTGGGGCAAAGGTGTACCTTGCTCCCATTGGAGTGCTTTCGCAAAGGCATGCCCTACGAACACACCATACCAACATTTTGTGTTTATTGTCATACCTCTTCTTTTGCACTGTAATGGGTTATATATACCTGCTCAGCTACCTGGGCATCCTGGGAGACGTCTATGACCTAGCAGCAGCTGGAAGTATTAATACACCATAACTCAATTTCCATATGAATTTTATATCCAGAGAACAAATAAAAACTCCGGTTTTTCGACGTTTTAATACGTTAATGTCAAGCTTTAATAAATAGCATTTACCTCAAGAGCGTGAGCAGGGCAAAAACCCGCATGCTTGTTTCAAAGCACAACATTAGAAGCAGCGTCTGTCAGAGAATTGAACAGACATGCAAGCACTGGTTCATAGTGTCGCGGGGGCTCGCAGCGGCCCGGGGTGGCAGCGGGATCAGCTCCCGGGCGCACCCGAAGCGGGCTCGGGCCGTGCCGCTCGGGGCGCGGCTCGGCGGCCCCGGCCCGCCCCCGGCCCCGCCCGCCCGCGCTCGGCGTCCCGCGGCCGGAGCAGCGTGGGCCCGGCAGGATGAGCGGCCCCCAGCCCGGCCACCAGCGGAACGGGTACGCGAGGGCAGGGCCCGCGGGGGCCTCCCGGCCTCCTCCCGCCCGTCCTCCCGCGGCTCCCTCTCGCACCGCCGCCCTGCTCCCATCGCACGCCGGCTGGTTAAACTTTTTCCGGGCGGGCCGGGCCGCTGCCGCCTGCGGGTGAAACCCTGGTGGCGCGGCCCGACGGCCGCGGGTGGTGCGGCCATCCCGGCCTCGGAGGGAGGCGGGAATCCTCCGGGACGGGAGCGAGGGAGGGAGGGAGGGAGGGAGGCGGGAATCCTCCGGGACGGGAGCGAGGGAGGCGGGAATCCTCCGGCAGCGGACGGAGAGGAATGGAGAGGAAGGTCCGCGCAGCCGGGGACTCCCCCGGGCAGCGCCGGCCGTCGCCGCGCCGAGGGAAGCCCGGCCCGGCAGGGAGGCGTTTCCTGAAGCCCCTAAAGGCCGCGTGCTGAGGGTTTCGTAATCGCTGGGATAGGAAAAAGCAGGTAGGGTGTCTTGTGTTCATTATTTCCGGAAATGAGGAGCGGCGTGAGTAATATGCAATTAATTACAGAGTCAGAAGTGACTCAGTAAAAGTGAAGTGCGTTCAGTGAAGGGACGTGTTCTTGTGCTGCTTAATTGAGGCTCAGTATTCATACACAGTGTTTATCTTTACAGGTTTGATGGGTTATCTCCCAAGAAAATTGTGAATATAATTAATTTGTAATGCACTGAGTATTGTTTTTCTGTAAGAGAGATTGAGTTTTCTCTTTCAAAACTTTCTTTCCCAGTACAGAACATGTAATGACCCTATCTCAGTTACCTGGATGAGGGGAAAGACGGGAAGCCTCGAGTAAAGGAAATCCCACGTTAGTTTAATCTAGTAGTGATCATAAAATATGAGATTGAAAGAAGAAGCTTCTTTTGAAGGTCATCAAGAGCCTGTATCCTGTTTGGCTTTTGGGGAACGAGAGCTTAGTTGAAGATGTTTATTTCTTATTTTTAAGGCACACTTCATTTTTTACCTTTTTCAAAGCCCAGGTATTGATAGTTGGTCTTCAGTAGTATACATGATACTGGGGAATCATACTGCTTGAATAGAGCTGTAACATAATGCACATGGCATCAAAGATGAGTAAGCAGAGGAAAAACTTAAAAAAGAGGGAGGTTGATGTGATACCCCCCAATCCTCCAGTTGTACTATATTGTTGTATAGCTGACTGTCATAATTGTCATATGAAAAAAATTGAGATGATAAATTCTGTTTTAGGATTCTGAAAATAATTTTTTGTTATGATAGACAACTTAAGTAGCTGAATGACATTTGTTCCTTTTTCAGATGGTGTTACAGCTTACTTGAAGCCTAGATGGATGAAAAAGATGTGAAAAGGGAGTCAGTGTTCTCATTATAGAATCTTTTTCTGTATCTTCCCTTGAAATAACCTTTACAAAATTTTCTATAGACTACAAATTATTCTAAAATTTCGCTTTTTCTTTCCCCCCATTGTTCTTCGAAGTATTCTTCATGGCTTTCAGTTTCTGTTATTTTTGTTTATAAGTTCTTAGGGGTTTTCCTAAGGGTAAGTCTTGATTGCCTGTTTTACAGCAAGCTATAGTATTTTCTAGAGTAGCTTTCATTCATGCAATTCTAGAGCTTGAAAATGAGCATAAAGAAGATTATCAGCTGCCCCAAATCCATAAACTAATTTTCATGTGTGTGCTTGTCTGCTAGCCAAGGCCTTGGCTTCTGCTCAATCAGAAATTAAGTGGTTTATATCCATTTCACACTCTTGAGTTCTTATGCACTGAGTTGAGGGAATTATCTTGCCATACACAGTGATGTTAAGTAGAAGTAATTGAGTATGGCCTTTGGGGGGGTTTTATGTTCTCTTTGATGTAAGCCTTCTGCTTATTTTTTAGATATGTTCCTCTCCCTGTGAAGTTGGTACTCTGAGGGACCTCCACTTACACACAGTTCTGTATTTATTAGAAGAGTAAATACCAGCTTTTGTTATGTTCTGAATAAGTAGAGTTGCTAGGAAATAATTTAACAAAAGAAGATCTCACGACCTCTTAGTTCAGAGTACTGCTATCTTTCTGGAGCCCTTTTCCCAGAATGTTTTATTCAGTGTAGTTCTGCATTGTGTTTCATCCCTCTCCAAAGACATCACTGTGAATGTCACTTAGCCAGGAGCCATCATTTAAAGTCCAGTTGTGTTTTAGATTTTGTAAATCCCCCTTTTTGAGATATTTCAAATAATTGTATCGCTGAAACATTTTCTTGATGTTTCAGCTAACCTGTCAAAGTTTAGCTTGGCAGAGAGTGGTGTGAAGGCGCGTTTTTAATCTCTTCTTTCTCTGAGCACTTTTCCTTCTTGGTAGGATATAGCCCCAACCCTTTAGTTACAGTGATTCAAGTCAGTTTGGGCATTCTTAGAATCACAGACTTCATTTGTGTGTTTGCTTTGACAATTGACAGTTCAGGGCACTGTTTGCAATGTTGTCAAAGTCTGAGAGAGGTGTGTGGGTTACATCAAGTGTGTTCCTCCCTCCTTCCTTTGAGACGGTAGCCTTAAAGAGGATCTTCATTCATTCCAAGAACAAGCCAAAATTGCTAACTTGTGATGTGCCACATACAGACTATTCAAAACCAGCAATTTATCTTTGGTAAATAGCCCCTTTTAGGTTTCTAAAGTACAGTTTTATAATGTGCTGGCATTGTTTTCACTCAAACAGTGTAACCTCTTTATGACAACCTAACTGCAAGCCTCTAATATATGCTTTTTATGTTATAAAAATAATGATTAACTAAACACTTGCCTTCTAATGTTTGTCTTCTGAAAGTGCTGGTACTAGTGTTGCTAGGAGATGTCTTGCTTCTTACAGTTACCTGTGATGTATTTTTCTGTATGGCTGTACATCACAGGAAGGGTGTCTTGGTCTTAAGCTGTAGTCTTTGGTAAGAGGAGCCTAAGAAAAAAAGTACTGTGCCCCTTGTATTTTGATAGCCTAATCATTGTATTTGAGCTGTTCCATTGGTTTGGTTTTCAAGTTGTAGCAGTGATAGGTGAGAGAGTTTGGGTAAATTTATTTCAATTTGATCTTTTGTTTGAAATTTTCAAAGCTTAAATATATTTGTGGAGAGAGAGATGTCTGCTTTTCTTTTCTTTGAGCTGAAAAGCACAGAAATTCCCCTGTTGTGTCTTACACTGTCTGCGCAGGCTTTCACCCATAAGCAGGCAAGAGAAAATGATGTATCACCTTTTTTTCCTTCCTCCTTCCCCCAGATATACCCTTCAGGGCAGGGAAAGAAGCAACCTTTTGTGGCACTTTCATATATTATATCTAAAGGGAAAAGTTCTTGAACCCATCTCCTGTCAGTTTTCAAAAGGCTTTCGTAAGACATAAGAGAAAATTAGCAGGGAGCTGTTGGAATGGCCTCAGTCAGATCTTTGGCGGTAAATGTTGTAACAAGAGGTAAACCTATGGTGATAACCATATGGTCAGAAATTAATGACTGCAGAGGAAGTTACCAAATGGGAAGCTACTGAGCACTTGTCGTAGGCAGAAGTACAAAATAACTTAGATTAAAAGCTGGCAGTTATCACAGTCATCATAAAAAAGATTGTGTTGTTTGAAGGAGAAGAATGGCAGTACATGATATACCTGAACCTTAGTAATATACAAGGTGTTATCTATAAAGGATAAATTGCTCTGTCTTTGAATTGCTCAGTGCTCTGAATATCTCAGCCTTCTTATCTAAAAATGAAATTTGCAACCCTGCTTGGATGCCTTTTCCTTGAAAGAAAATGTTGCATATATAAGTTCCTGGAAAGCACTTAACACTGATGGTTTTACTATCAAAAATTAGTGAATGTGTGGTCTTAGCCACATTCTGATGCTGCTTACTTTAAACTTGTGCACATTAAAACAATACAATTTGTAGTAACTCTAGGCCTATGGTGTTTGCTGATGGCTGTCTTTTTCTATAAACTATAGTTTCAGCAGTGAAGCATCCTGCAAAAAAAGAGAGGATTATTTGGAATGGCCTGAATATTTTATGGCAGTAGCTTTTCTGTCAGCACAAAGAAGCAAGGATCCAAGCTCTCAGGTAAGAGGGCAGCATATAATAACATAACCTAATCTGTGTTGCATATCGCATCAGAAGTACACATAGCATTTTCAGGAATTTCTTAATAAAAGTTATTTCAGTGTATAGCTATTCAGTTTTTAGCATAGTCAGCACCTTCTGTTACAGAAATTCTCTTATTGGGCCTGACCTTGTATGTATAATTCTGTGTACATTTGTAGCTTGGGGTTTTATAAATCATCTTTTCATCTGGAAGTTAAAATAACACATGCATTTTTTCTCCTTTTTCCAGTAAATATAGTTGCTTTTAGAGGAGGATAAAACTGCTGGAAGTTTTAGGTTGTGATTTTTTAAGACACAACATTTTACAAGTTTCTTTTCCTCACCTCTAAGAGTATTCATTTGTTTGTTATTGGACTGACTGGAGTTTTCTTCTAGTTTGTTCCTCCCTCAGGCTCCCCTGGTCCCTGTGCTTCACTGTCCTCATTTTTCACGTTTCATGTGCCTTAGTTCAATATTGTTCAATATTGATTTCAGGTGATTGATACAGCTCCTGAAACATGCTATTCTGTGGGATCCAGTCATCCTGTTAGACTTTCTTTGTGTGAAAAAAATCAGGAATCAAATCCCAGAAAAGCAATCTGTTCACTTCCTTCTGTACATTATGGCAGTTAGCTCTCTGAAGGTTATTTACTTGGGACTATAGTTTTGTTACCCAAGGGCCGGTTGATAAACACATTATGTGATTCAAAATTAGTACTATTGCAATTCTAACAAATAATATGGGTAGAAAACATAAAAATGGGACATTTCATCCTTCTTTTCTTTAAGAAGAGTCCCTTTTTAGACTTGGGTTGAAGCAATAAAGGGTGGGAGTTAAAAGGTTTGGAATTTTAGTGCCCATTTGCAACAAGCCACAAAGGCTTGTGAGGCCTTCAGAAGCCAGCAACTTGTATTTCTGTTACATCTTCCATAACTTTTCTTTTGCTCATGTTGCTCATACTGTTGCTGGGAAGCTAGTTTAAACTTATGTGTTTACTAGGGTTCATTCAGTGCTGTTTCTGCCCCTTGAACTGAGTTCATTTCAGAAGTGGACAAGGAACAGTGCTGGCAGGCTGGGATGGGAACAGCATGACCAAAGGGGGAGCAGAGTTACATCTGCCCTGACTTATTCCAAAGCCCCAACAGTTAGGTACAATTGTAAGCCCTGTTCACTAGATGATGTGACTTAATGTATTAAGTGAAGCTTGTATCTCTTAAATGAAAATTGTAGTACTTACTATTTATATCTCATCTTTGTTGTTGACACATGGTTTTGCATGCTGCTGGTACTATATAAATCTGATTTTATTTAGGTTGGTGCCTGCATTGTAAATTCAGAAAACAAGATTGTTGGAATTGGCTACAATGGGATGCCTAATGGTTGCAGCGATGATGTACTACCCTGGACAAGAACAGGAGAAAATAGACTAGACACAAAATATCCTTATGGTAAGGCTTCTTGTGGATGGCAGGTTAGACTTATGATGTCTGTATATGTGAAAGTTCAGCTGGTAAAGTATTGATCAGTTTTTCTTCCACTCACTCGATATCGTTAATATGCCCAGATGTGGTATAGTAGGATAAAAATCACAGTCTTCTTGAAGGACTGACTTCCTGGTGGAATAGGTTCATAAATATTAGCCATTTTGAGTTGGGTAGTGAAAGCCTGTAAATATGAAGCAGATTATTAGCACACAGTTGCAGTGTATTGCAGATGATTGCTGCTTCTGTGTGTCTCCACAGAAATTTCAGAGTGTTTGTATGCAAAACAAGTAATTGGGTCAAAAATACAGGTAGTAAAATTATAAACTCCAGTGGTGGGAAATTTCCATTTCAGGTGTTGATGCAATAGGTCATATATACTATGAAGAAGCTGAATATTTGTCTTGAAGTCTGTGTGCCATGGGTCTACCCTTCTATGGGTGAGGTGACTTTCATTGTTTATTTCAGCCTCTGATTTGATTTCCATTTACTAGATGGACAAAAGGAATGAAGAGCAAGGATGGTTTCATGGTAAATATGGTTGAGTGCTGCTTTGCATCTTGCCTTTGTCTTTGCAGTAGGCATAGTTTGGCCTTATGTAAGTGTTATTTAAAGGGCTCTCCGTGAAATTTGGTGGACCTATCAGCAGGGCTGACTCTTCTGGATCAGGGTTTGCAGGAACCAAGGAGACTGGGCTCCGTCAGGCTTCACTCCTTAAGTGCTGTCTGCGCATGGAAATGGGTTTGACTACTGCCTTGTGGCCTGCAATGGCTGATGTGTGGGAGAGACCTTGGTTAGGACTGGTTAGAGACCATACTGGTTAGAGACCTGTGCTTCCTTGAGTCCCCCTTCACCTTTCTGTACCCACTCCACCTCCTGCTGCACTTCTCTGTGTGACACTGTCATAGTTTTAATTTCAAACCGGGCAGAAACAGCAATTAATGTAGTGGTTTCATGTTCACTAAATTTTGGTCTTGGTACTTACTCTTTTTGTGAGAGAGAGACTAGGAGAAAAACAAAGCAGGCTCAACTTTAAAATTAACAAATAGTTTATTAACATACACTAAAAGAATAGAAAAAAAAGGAAGTTGGAAAGAAAAACTAAAATGGGATGAAACTTCAAAAACACTTTTCCCTCCCCTTACAAACTATTCACTTTGTTACAAAACAACATAAAGAAACAAAACTTGTAATTTTCAGTCAGTTTCACTATCTGATAATAGTCTTTCATCATTTCATTAGGGGAAGAGTATCTTCTGGAGTCATGGATCCCACTGACAACTTAGAACAGTTCTCTTGTGGGTTTTAAACTGTCACAAAAACAACCGCCGGGAGAAACTTGCCTTTGTGACCCTCCCAGGAGCAGTTTCCCAAGCTGCATATGGGTCATGGGTCTTAGACTTTTGCATCCTGGGGTGTCACTTTCTAAAGATGAATAACTCCAAAGCAAAGGATTCTTCACCTCAAGGTAGAGAGATATCTTCTCACTTCCTCACTGGCACAGGGGGCTTCTCATCTTTATCTCTGTTCAAGCATCTTATAGGATATTACTTAGTCCATCACGAACACCTTTGCTTAAATCTACACACAAATTAAAACAATCATCTCCCCAAATGCATATCTTTCCCATGATTTAAAGGAATGACCTAAATATAGAGTTAATTTCCATGGCTCAAGTAAGAATAGAACAACCAACTCTTTAACCCTTTGTCCCAATAGTCTTTTCACTCTTGCTTTACTTCATCCTGCTGTTCTTTATGTTCACTCTGTCCTTTCTTACTCTCTCAGAGAAGGGCTGAGCTCTAGAAGCTTCATGTTGCTAAGAAAGAGTTAAATCTGCTCGGAGTCTTTGTCTCTCTCCCTCTGTAGCTCATGGTGTTAGATGTTCAAGGCCGAGCTGATGAGGGAGGAAGAACTCACAGAAACATCAGAGATCGGAGCACCCGGGCAGTCCGGAATTTCAAAAAACCCAGGCAGGATCATAAATGCCTTCTCAGCCCACCCCTCAGTGTAAATTGGGGTGGCTTTGGCCTAAATGGTGCCCATAGCTCTTATCAGGGCCTAGCAGAGATCTCTCCCTGCTCCAGAGAAGTCTGAAGAAAGTAGCTGTTACAAAACAGCAATCTCTCCTTCCCATCCCCCTTCACCCGGGAGCCGATGGAATCCGGCCAGGACTCAGGCCAGCTCCCACCAAAAGGGGGGAGCAGCAGGCCCAGCTCAATGTTACCTGTCTCTCTCTGGCCAAAGGAAGAAGAAAAAGGACCCACCTACAGGAAATTCATGGTACTTCCCAAAGTCGCATCTAGTTATTCTCAGTGGTTAAAACAGAGGCCAATATTCCAGCTAACTCTCTGATAGGTCCCTGTCTCTTCTAAAGCAATTCCTAGGTCTTGACCTGGAGAATTACTCTACATTTTTCTATAACTAAAAAACCAAACTGTACTAACCCATGACAGACACCAATGCAGCAGAAGGCACAGGCACAGAAGAAACAAGAGCTTCTTCATCCTGTGCTGCATCTCAGCCTATCCTGAGCTCAGGAATGGCAGGGCAGAGAAACAAAAAAGAGAGAACCAGAGCTTTGAGAAATTTTCCTTCTCCCTGCATGGGTGGGGGAAAGTCAGCCCCAGAGTTCACCTTTTGCAGAGAAGTACTGACTCTTTTCCAGTGACCAGTATTTATCTCTGCCTGCTAATTCTGTTTCTTACTTGTAACTTTACAATTGGTGTGATAGAGAAATTAAACTTGCATGAGTTTTGACATAGCCTGAGTTCACTCAGAGCTCTTTCTAAAAACCATTTTCTGGTTTTCTATAGCATTGAAGTGAAAGATGATATGCAATGGCTCAGCACATAATTCATCAGTTTGATATTTTTGACTTCTTAAAACCCCAGTACTTTGTCCTTGTTCACTTCACCAATTTATTATAAAACCTCTAATGGTAATTCTGAAGCTCGAGACTATTTCATATTATTGTTTTTAACAGGTGCATTCCCAATATAGGGCCAAATTTGAAGTCTGCTTCTGCCAAATTTGAAGTCTCTGAACTGGTTTTACATATAGTGCTGTGACCATAATGGTACAACTTAGTGGGACCGCTCTTTATTTATAGGGTGAGGAAACAAGTGTTAGCCCATTGATTAAATAAAAAGCACTGAAAACAGAATATTGATTTTGGTTGAATCTTTATGCTGCTTTAAGGTCTCAGTTCTGAGCTGAAATTAGCATGGGTGGTCTCTGGCATCAGCGCATATTCCAGGCACTCAAATCTAAGCTGACCAGTTTAAACTAAAAGTACTGTGAGGAATCTTTGTACAAGATGATGTGAGAATGTCTTTCTTTTTGTTGACTCTGACTGCAGAAGATGTGGAGCCTGTGATGTCTAAAAAATGAGCTAACTCGTAACAGCTTGGAGCGCCAAGCTGATTTCCAGGAGTTGGTCTAACTGCTGCCCTTCCCCCCATTTTCTTAGTCTTCACCTCATTAAAAAAATCACAGCTTTGTAACACAAAGTGTCTGCTGTGATGAATAAACAACCTATTTCGTAATTCACAGATCATTTAAACTCTAGCAATTTCTTATTAATCTTGATAGCACAGTTGACAGACCAGACAAGTATATATATAAAAAAATCTTCTGCTTAAAAAAATTCTGGTAGATGCAGAGACACATAGAATTGCTGCTAAAATCTCATTAAACTGTCATTTTTCCTTTCTCCTTTTGCTAATCATCACAGCATTTGTGTAAATTGAACTTTTTCTCCTTGCATTTTCCTGGCTTGTTCAGAGACTACAATCTCACTGTGTGCTTCATTAGCTAATCATGGGAACAATGGCACTTCCATCTCTGCACTGTAGCTTATTGGATGAAGCTGATGGTACCTGTGCATCTACCACCACACGAAGTTGGAAGATGTTTTCTGGAGCTACTTCATGCATCTGCAGTGCTACAGAAAAGGTTTGGGGTTGGATCTGAGTGCTGACCACCTGGTCTTGGGTACTCTTGTGGGTT
Organism: Hirundo rustica; assembly: GCF_015227805.2. Taxonomy (NCBI): domain Eukaryota; kingdom Metazoa; phylum Chordata; class Aves; order Passeriformes; family Hirundinidae; genus Hirundo; species Hirundo rustica. The sequence goes on from NC_053454.1 coordinate 32,806,661, forward strand.
AACCATAAACACTTAGCTCACTTCCCATGTTTTGCAGCACTTTGACTAGCTTTCTCCAGAACAAAGCTTCAGCGTTGCTCTTCCAATGGTGCTCCAGAGGGCATAGTAGAAAAAAAGACTGTAAGAAAACAATCAGGTATAGGCTTATAATGCAAAGCCTGCTGAGATGGTGTGCTTAACCTTCCTCCTTCCCTCAGGCCATACTGGTTAGATATGTAACACATACTCTGTTGCATGCTCTGAAAATCCCTTTCTGGTGGGCTGCATAAAAATCTTTTCACTTCTTTATGCACTTTGAACTGAGACATACAAAATAACTGTGTGGTGTCCTGGGACTCATGGAACTTGAGGAAACGCAGGGCCAAGGGCGGTGTGTTGCTGAGGGAGCCCTAAGATGAGCATCAGCCAGTCTGTGCCAGTTGGCCTCAGGGCCAAGGGTCAGTCCCTGGCCCTGTCTGTGTTTAGCAGCATAGGCACAGCAGGGGATTAGACCCAGAGGCAGTCTTTGCAGAAGGGTGTTAGGTGATCCTATAACAAATTTACTGAGCTCTAGAAGAGCTGATGGATGCATTGACCCTACAGCTCTGATCAGATTCACTGTTTCATGGTTAAAAATCTTCCAATTTCCACCCTAAATTTATCTGTGCTTAGTTTTTAGGTTCTTGCGTTTGCCAGCAATGTTCTTCTAGCTTTTGGTATTCACTGTGGTTAACCCTTCCTCTTTCCCTGTGCATTTATTGATAAGCTACCTTTTGAACTTCTGTTGTGAGGTTAAACAAGTGCTGTCACTCTTGAATTTTGCTGTATCTTGACACTTGTTGGTTTGAATTCACCGCTATCTTGATTACCTATGTCTGCTGCAATATACTGTATGTATCTATCTCACACCCTCAAGAGTGGGTTCTGCTCAGCTTGTTGTTAGGGGCAGTGTTGTGCTTGATTAAGAAATCCAGGTGTAACCTGAGCTGCTGCTGGGAGAAGGCATCAAAATGTGGTAGCTTGTGTTCACCTTTTCTTAGAGGTTGCAAACATTTGCAAGGCATTTGGATGTTACAGGAATAGTGACATGGATCCCCTGTATTGATACTGTGCATTCCTTATGAGATTCTTGAAGTGGATAAAGGTTCTTCCTTCTAATTGTGATGTATATTTGAACAGCATAGCCTTGTTATATCAGAAAGCACAAAGTGTTTTGCAGAGTGCCGTTTTTCACGGCACGATGTCAGGATTTTGTTGTTGTGTTGGAACTAGCTCCAGGCTGCCAGTCAATGACAGCAGCAGGGATGTGTCTGCGTACATGAGAGAAGAGGAAGGCCAGTTTTACTAAGATGCTATTAAACATTTACTAAGATGTTGTTAAAAGCTCTTTCTGAAGCATTGTGTTCAGTACTATGTGCAGAAGCTTCTTAATAATTAGGCAAAATTCTGTCTTTCAAAGTCAAAAGTCTGCCCTTTGTTTCTGTTAGATGAATCTGAGGATTTGTTGATGCTCAGTTTCCTCTCACCAATCATTTAAAATACTACATATTCCCCTATTAATACAAGTCTTCCCACTAAATCTAGTTGCTGTGTTCCTGTTATGCCCTCTGTCTCCACTGTAATCTTAAGAACATCCATTTGACAACCAGTCTCTAATTAAGGGTTTTAAATTAAAATGACTGGCAAATTTAGAAACCTCTGAGCAATACAGAAAATATTGAGTAAGTATGCTTACAAATATTTATACAGGTTCAAATATGATAAAATATGTGCTGTGGCAAAAAGTATGCTCTAATTGAATGGTACCTGCTGTGTAAAATGAAACAAACTGTTACCAACATTTCCTTGTGTTAGGATTATGAGCTTTTTGTCAATTTTTCAAAGAAATGAACACTCAACAATATTCAGACAAATGTTAGTTTTATAGAAGCTGTTATTTTGACAGCACAAAATTTGATAAGGCACACTCTGAAGAAGTGTGCCTTATCACTCTCTCCAACTGGCAGTGCAAAGATGAGGCTTCAGCTGGGAAGGGGTTCTATAGGAGATGGGTCTCCACTTACAGCCACTCACTATTGTCCTGCATGGATTTTTGGCCAATTCTGGTGTCATACATCAAATACTTAGAAATTTTGGAGATCTAGAAATAACAATTCCTCTTGTTCTGCTTGCCTGCTAAGAAACACCTGTGTTCTGCTGGGAGTAGGACCGACTTGGAGCAGGATGGGAGCAACTGTGAAATAGGGTAGGTTAGCTGATGCTACTCAGGTTTTGAGAGGGGCTTCTCTGGTCTGACCCAGCAAGTTCTGTGGTGTTCATAAATGGGGTAAGCGGTTCCCATCTTCACTTCCCAGTTCTCATTATTCATGGAAGAAAGCAGTGAGGCTTGGGTTCTGCTTTTCTTTCTGCAATCTGAAGAGGCTAGGACTCCCAACAAATCTGCTGCTGTTATCCTTACCTCTGTGCCCTGACCACAGCAGCTGCTCTTCTCCAGCACACACACGGGGATAGAGAGAGAACAGCAGGAAGGGCTGAGGGTGGTGCCAGCATCGATATCCTGCCCTTAATGCAGTGACCAGCAACCATCCCTAGGCTTTCAAAAAGGTTGAAAAAAAATAGATGTCATTCCACAAAGTTGAGATCTATCAACTGCTGCCCCCAATGGTTTTCACTCCAGACCCCCATTCCTTAAATTAATGTTTTGATACCTTCTGTGATTCTTGCTGTGTTCAGTGTCAGAGTTCCAGCAAGTAAAGTATAACAAAATTCTTAGTCTGGCTCAGTTAGTAATTAGTAGCACTAAAAAGCCATTCTCCCTAGCCCTTCCTCTGATTGCTTTTTTAAAGGGTCTTTAAAATTATGGTGATCCCTAGCATGCTCTTCATCAAGCATGTGAGCCTTTAAACAGTATTAAACACTTTGACTAGTCTTGTGGTTCTTATAAAATTACTAGTCAGAACACAGTTAGAATGTGGGAAGAGTACTTCTGACTCTGCAACCCACTGGGAACATGCTCATGTTAAGTGTTCAATCCTGAAAAATTACCATTTATAGGGTAAGCAGGGGTCTCTTACTTACAGGTGAGCTTAAGGATGAGTACTACCTCAGCTGTGCAACACAAACCAGCATGCAATGAGAAGAGACAGAAACACTAGCAATTAATACTACCAGTAATGAACCATTCATTGGCTTTTTTCTTTTCTTTTTTTTTTCCCCCCTCTCATGAACATAGTAGCAGGTGGTGGGAATGTCAGAGCACACACTTAACTTCTTGTTGCATGGTTATTTCTTCAGCTAATGAAGCCTTTTGAGAATACTTTTCAAGCTACTTTTACAGAATGGGAACCAGTGTTGTGGACTTGATATTATGTTGGCTGTATGTGAATACTGTTTTTTAAAAGCCAAAGCTCTGAAGCCCCTCATAGGGTATTGTAAAAACTATTAGTTTTACTAGTCTGCTTAAAGATACAGCATTCAGAATTCTGAATACTGTGCACCTGTGAAAGGTTATTTTAAGTTAGCTTCTTACTATCTTGGAGAGGACAATTTTTAAATATTAGCAGGAGCGTTTAACAGCTTAGAAAACTTCATAACACCCCAAATGTAAACTAGTTAGTCATTAACAAGAGGGATTTTGGACTTCTGGATTTGTTTTCTGTCTCTCAAAAATGCTGGGCCAGTCCGTAAGAAAAACCTATCTTACCTTGTCAATGCCTTTTTGACAGAGAGGGGTGATATACGAGTAAGAGGGAATTAAGAGTGATGGGACAAAGCCTAAAAATACTTGTCTGATGCCAGCACCTTCTTAAGAACCATCTGGCATAATATCCCTTCAAGTAGCAGATGTCTAGGGAGATGTATAAAACAAACACATGTGTAATGATAGTTCCCCAGAATATACTTTCAAATCACAGCAACTGAGACAAAATGGTTTGGTATTTAATAGCTCCGTAGACTAAAAAAAGTAATACTGGGTGGAAAATGATGAGTTCTGGAATCAGTACAAGGTTCTGGTCCTGTACTAGTTTCTGCAGTAAGTTCAGTAAGAAATACTTGGTTAGGCATGTGAAAACTATACCTCATTTTCTATTTGAAATGAAAACTTGCTGGGTTTGTTTTAGACTCAAGTACTTTTTGTCTTGGAATGATTAGTCTGTATCTTATTGCTGTCTCTGTGTCTTCTGTCCACATGGGATAGTTGTAATTTTTCTTAACTTCAGATTGTGTGAAGATGGTCAGGAGGAAAAATTTATGGTTTTCCCTTGATCCAGCTGATTATCTTGTGTAAGTTATTCTTGGCCTGACCTTGTTTTCGCTTGGGAAGAAGTTTGTTGTTGAAAGTTTGTAGAAGTCTGCCAAAAGGACCTTTTTCTCTCATTAGTGCAGGAAGGAAACTTCTTGTAGTACTAATAATAAAACTAGTCTGGTTTTACGGCTGAAGATTTCTGAGTTTTAGTGAAGGAAAAATATTTACTGAATGAATTAATTTTGTTTCTTTTTTAGTTTTGGAAGCCTTTGCAAACAGCCTTCTTTCTGGAGGCCGTCCAAATTTTAAAACTGCTGCTTAGGACATAAATATATTGTTCAAAGAAACTTTAAAGTGATATTTCTGTCCTGTTGACATAACCCCTACTTCCGGTTGTGGGAATTATGTCACTCTTTTACTCAATCCTCCATAGCTTCAGAAAAATAATTTTCTGACTATTCATTTTAAAGGCTTTATAAGATTGGTCAACTTAGTAATATACTTGGAGTTCAATGTATTTTCTGGGTTTTCTAAATGTGTAGGTTCATATAACTGCACCTCTCATCATTTAATGGTACATATTTAAAATACAGTGTGACCCAATAACAGTTGCAGTAGGAACAGTAAAAATAGTGAAAGAAGCCTTGATGTGATGGTTCTTGGCTTTTGGTTGTATTTTTTTCTTTTCAATTTCCTATTGTTTGTGTTGGGTTCTGGCTTTACTGGTTATGAGAAGGTATGCGGACAGCATAACGTGGGTGTGGTAAGAGCCAATACTGAGCTTTCTTTTGCAAGTGTTTGGTCCTTTGTGACTTGCCTGCATGGGAAGTTTGTGTGCTGTAAGTTAGGCTGTAAATTTGTAGTGCATTAGCTGTTGTATAGAAAATTCCATGTAGACGTTTAGCGCATATGGAAAACATTTCCATTCAGCAGTGATTCCTGCGTGTTGAAGGTACTGCACTCAGTTATTTGTGTGGTGAGATCATTGACACAGAGGTGAGCATATAGCACCAAGTTTACTATGAAGTTGTGCTGTGAAACTTGGTCTGTTTCAATTTTCACATGGGCGCAAGGGAGAAGAAAACAACTTTTAAAAAAAATCTGTTCTTTAAAACAAGCAGTGGAAAACCTCTTAATGTCTGCACATTCAGGTCTCTAAATGATCTCAAACCCACACCACAATTCAGCATCTGTTTAGGAAGTCAGGGCAGCAGGCAGTTTCTTAGTAGGTAGGTATATAAATTATGCAACTTGCTGTTATTCCTAGGAGTAAACAGGAAGTTCTCGCAGAGATCCTAATGTTTTTTCAGAGCTCGATGGTGGATGACACAGAAACTGCGCTCTTCTCAGCTGTGTTGGTAACACATTAGATAATCTGCTCATGTGTACCTTACAAACACCGAAACCCTAAGTCACTGTCTGTCCAGAAAGAGCTATTGTGTTACGGTGGAGTAAGGCAGGATGGTCCTTTGCTACCTGGCCTATCTCAAATCCCTGGAGAAATACACGACTTTGTTTTCCTGCTTGTGAAGTCTGGCACCTTTTAATGAGCAGTACAGTCACGCTAATATTAAAGCTGGATGTTTTTATGGCCGAGTGTGTCTTGTGTATTCTGGGAGTGGGAGGATCCTGCAGCAGCGCTGAGCCATTCTGAGGCCCAGAGGACAGAGCCGCTCGGTTTTACTTGGCAATTCTGCTGCCTTTAAGAGCGCACAGCGCGCTCCTACAGCCATCAGACTGTTCCTATCTGTGCATGTAAACACATAAATGAGCTGGTTTATACTGGCAGTTAGAAACTCCAGAGAGTTGTGAAGCTGTGAGATATTGCTTCGCTAAGGGTGGTTGCAATGGCTTGGCCCACAGCCTACGGCTTTGTTGCCTGCGATAGGTGTTAGCAAATGGCAGTGCTAATGCACTTAATGATATCATTACTAATCGGCAGCCTGGTCAGAACAATCGACTTTCATTGATCTTGGTATTTCTGCTTGTATTTCTTTCTCTTGCCCTTTGTGATAAGCTGTGCAAGCTATTTGCCTTTGAAAAGATGTAAGCAGTTATATTGTAACGCTTTAATTTTGGTTTGACCGATTTATTTTAATTATCAGTATTATGAACAGTTTCCTCCCTTGTTTAATCAGTGTGCCATGCCGAATTGAATGCCATCATGAACAAAAACTCAGCTGATGTGAAAGGCTGCAGCATGTATGTTGCCTTATTTCCATGTAATGAATGTGCAAAGCTCATCATCCAGGCAGGTAAGCAGTAGTGCCAGCTTGCTTTTTCAGGGTTGCAGTGCTGCCTGCTCCTTGGTATCTTCTAATAGATGTATTTGATGTTAAATTGCTGATGTTAGATCTAAATTAATTGCACTGTCAACCTCATAAGATGCTACTTGTGGGGGTTTTTTGCATCTGAATGGTGCCAAATTTTTCCGGTGCTAATTGCATCTACTCTGATTTTAAACGTGCTTCTAATTTTGGTTTGTAACTTCTTAGACCAGGAGCTGCCAAAGAACAACACAGGCATTGCAGATAATTACTGTCAATTTTACTGTGCTCTGGAACATTGAATAGAGTAGGCCAGAAAGAAATAAACTTCTGCATGACAAAAGGCCTGTTGGGAGTAGATACATGAAATTTTAATTTGAATGTGATGCATGGAAGATATTTGAAGATTTTAAAATATCTTTGCTCATAAATGTCGTAAGATTTCTATGATCCTACTTTAATTATGTCTTTCATTACAATTATTATAAATCTGTGCTACTGGAGCAAGTGTGCTGGCCTAAATGTGTCTCCTTTTTTGAGATTAGGCAGTATCTGCAGCGGGCTTCAGTTCTGTAAAAATCCCTGCTTAAAAGAAGCATGTATTTTGCTCACTGAGTGAAGCCATGCTGTCCCAGCATGGATTGCTGTTCTGGGGAGTGTCTCTCACTACTAATGGCCACAGGAATATGGGAAGAAAGCGGCAAACAGAACGCTTCTTTATTTTGGTTCAGTGTGGCTTGAAATCAAAAGGAGTGAGGAGGGAAAGATAATGGTATTCTCCGTCTGTGCTTCATACAATTCTTACTTACAGAACCAAAATCAAATGGTCTTCAAGGTAGAGTGGCTGCTTGTTCTCAATGTAGTCACTCATCCTTTTCCGTGTGCACTTAGGTCAGCACTAAATTGCAATGTATTGATATTCATGCTATCTGGCAAGCACGGGAAGATGTTGATCAGCTGTGAAACGCTTATGAATTCTCTTTTGAAGCCTTTATATTTCTCCCCTGCCTAAGTGATTTAGGAAAAGATCATCCAGCAATTTTACACAGCATCCATTTGTGAGTAGAGGTGTACCAAGGAGTTGTAGAGCATGTGGATGAATGCTGCCTCTTCTGATTTTGTGCACCAGATATTACTTTTTCTTTTTTTTTTTTTTTTTTTTTGTGTAATTCTAACATTTTTTCTCTGTGACTTTTTTAGGCATAAAGGAAGTTATTTTCATGTCTGACAAGTATCATGACACTACAGAAATGACAGCTGCACGGCGGATGTTTGATTTGGCAGGTATTATATATAGGTGAGAGAATTAGCTTTGTTTTTACTCTGGAATGGAAGAAAATTGGGGTGTGAAAGAGACCAACTTTTGGGCAATTTTTTTTTTATTTCTTTCAATCATGAAGCATTTTATTCCTCTGTAGTGTTTGTAGATGGTCTGCTCTGTAGAAGGACTGGGTTGACAGACTGTTGCACCATTCTTTTGTCTTGTGTATGGTTTGAATTCAGTTTTGAAATGTTTGTATGAGAATATGGTCCCGTGACTCATTTTGTTCTTGGAATGAAAATGAAATTGCCAGGGGGATGGTTATTTGTTACATTGTACTTGGAGAGTCTTCCTTGACGCTGCTTGGAGCAGGAGGTGGGGCTAGATGATCTCCTGATGTCCCTTGTAACCTGAACTGTCCTGTGATCATACGAGTTGGACTGAAACAACCAATTTTTTTGTTGTTTTTGTGGATTATTCCATCCTTATTGAAACTTTAGTATCTTTTTGTTGCAGTCAATTCGGGCAGGTCTCAAACAAGCCAGCGGTATTTAATTCTTGGTATTTACCGCTGTTCATCTTCTTTGGTCAGCTTTTAGGTGAGAAAAGGGTAAAACTTGGAATATTTGCCTTAAAGTAATGATAATCTGAAAAATGTTTCAAGAATGGGGTTTTGTCCTGGGGTGACTTTCCCTCTTCTTTAAAGACACTGACAGAGATACCTAAAGACAATCTCTTCAACAGCAAGTTTGATAGGAGCAACATGCTGTGGATGAGGCTAATTATGTAGTCAGAGAGGCTTTGCAACTCTAAAAAGTTTTACAGTATTAATATAAAGACTTTGAAAAATTTGCAAACATAACAATTCTGACAAATAAAATTTTAGGATAAAAGATACCTACTGGGCTAAGAAACATCAATGGAAAAACACAGCAGTACTTGAAATTCAGTTTTAGTCCTTCAGTGTATTTCCTGTCTACTAAGACTATTTGACTAAGAAGCATAAATCATTCTCTTGCAAGTCAAATCTTGTAACTTCTCCAGGGTGAGGAAATGCTTCTCGCATTTCAGATCGCTATTCGGAACAAAGCGCTCAGAGTTTCTGTGGTCAGCAGCATGTGCTTTCCTGCTTGACTGTTACTTATCCTTGTATCGATCGCTGAGGATGTAGGTGGTACTTAATGAATCTCTTGAACTCAACTGCAGAGCTTAATTAGGCACTAAATCCACACGATTTGCATAATCTTTTGTTTACTGGTAGACTGGAAAGTGTATGCTCAGTCCCTGTATACCTTCCTTGCTAATTGCTGTAGCAGATGCTGTAATGATAATAAAAGGAAACATTTTGTGGCAGTATTAATTTTAGAGTTCTAAAGTTAAAATTTTTAAATGATTGCCTTTTAACTAGTTTGGGTTTTACCCAGTATGGTGTAATTTGATCTATTTCTCTTCCACAAAAAATATTTTATTATGCTGACACAAAGCTTGAAAGTGTTTTTCTAAAACTTGGCAGGAAAAAATTGATCAAAATTTCACTATTTTCAAAATGTATTCCAAATATCTTTTTTTAATCTGCATACATATACAGAAGATTTAAATTTTTTTTTCTGGATATCTATATCTGTACCTGGATCTTTAAATATATATTTAAAATATTTGAAATATTAATATATGAACAAAAATTGCAGACCTGGTAACATGATGCCACCACCTGCAGCTAAGTTGTTAAAAGTCCTTTGACTCCTGGGTAATTTATAAATTCCAATAGCTGAAGAATGTACAGGGCAACCCACCCCATGTGTCTTTTTGTCTTAGTCTTTCTTGTCCAGGTTTCTCTCAGTGTGGTGCACTATAATTGGCTCCCATAGAGAAGAAAACTACAAGAATCCAAAGATGTGTTTTTTGGGATTTTTTTATTCCTTCAAAAATTTAGCTGTAACTAAAGCAAGCAAAATGTTTTAACTACTTACTAACTAATATGCGTATTTTTCTCTTTTTTTTTTAGGGAATTCAAGCCCAAGTGTAACAAGATCATCATCGACTTTGATTCAATTAACAGCAGACCAAGTCAAAAGCTTCTGTGAATTATGTCTCATTAAGTCTTTAGAAGAGTGTGATTATCCTTTTCTAAAAAGCTGCTAATGCCTTTCATCTTGAAGTTACTTGCAACTTGCGACTTTTTAATGGTTTCTGTAGCTGAAGTAGACTTATAAGAAATCCAAGGCATAAAATATCCCACTCACTTGTCACGTGGAATCTAAATCTATTGAAAAATTGGTTTATGCCTTTATCAAAATTGCTTAAAAAGTGGAGTCATGTAGATGAAACAAAATAACTAAAGGAAACTGTTCTGATTCTTCCTGTATTCAGCACCACATGCTCTGATGGGCTGTCAGCATAGATTTAGCCTCAGTTTAACAGCAGTGCTTGTAACCAGTAGTACGGTGGAATATGTTAATATATGTTGATCTCTCTGTTGGATATGTGGATCTTAAGAGTTGATCCCAATAAAGAACAAAAAGCGTTATCCGTGCAAATGCTAATCTTCCAACTAGCATAACACTAATATTTAAAAGGTTTTACGCTTTAGGAATGTGTGGCATTCTGCTTGTTACCCAACAAATGAAATGCTGAATTTTCTTTTAATTGCTATCTGATACTGCCAAACTTGGGGAGAGGAAGCTGTTCTGAGAATTGTCCGTGCCTAAGTGAGCTTTATGGGTGCTTTCAAATCCTTGTTTTCCCCAAGACTCCAGATTTGAAGGGGCTTGAGGGAGTAAATAATTTGGCTCTTTACCTCGGGGACTTTAACATGGAGTTTGTTTTCATGTGTAAAAGAAAATCATTTTATTGGTCCAAGCTGTTCCTAGATAATCCAACATAGCTCAGTCCTTACCTCCACTGTAAGGTAACCGAATAATTTTTTGTCCTTTGAGAGAAATTGGAGATATTCAACCCATGTTCATATCTGTGCCAAAAGATATAATTACGGTGTTAGCTTGTTTCCCAGTGCTGACATAGTACCTTCATTTTCATAAATGTTGCCTAAAATAATATCCTTTTTAATTTTATCTTGAGATCTGGGAATAGATTTGAGTTCTTTTTCTCTAATTTGATTTTTAAAAATTAAATATGCCTAATGGCTTTGTTTAGATAACATGGGTGGTTGTTTGTTTTGTTGGGGTTTTTTGTTTATTTTTTTAATGTGGTTATACTTCAGTGAGCTTTTATTTTCTCTACAAAAGCTTTGTTTCATATTTTGGGACATTATGTAATTTGGCTTCATACCAGTATTATTAAAGTCTTATTAAAATCCACTACACTGAAGTAGACTCATTATTATAATATTAAGTCATGCACTTGGCTCCAGAGCGCTGCTGTTTTTGCAATTGTATGGAAAGCATATTTTGTGCATTTGTGATATTACATAAAGTATAATGTTCATGAACCATTTGACTACTAAAGGGATCACTGTAATGTATTATGTGTTCATTTGTAAGATAATTTCTGAGTTTCTTTTTCTTACAGCTGTTTTCCATGTCAAAATTGGTCTGTGGCTTAGTGCCAGAAGAAAAAATTTGCACATATGTGGGGGGGGGGAGAGCATGAAACCTGAAAAATTACTTTAATAAAATGTCACTAAGCAAGTTTATGCACATCTTTTTGTTTATTCTGAATTAGTAAGTAGAAGCATTTTGATAATAGGACAGAGGGGAGAGAACAAGCAAAATTTTTGGGGTTTGCAGCAAAATTGCTATTTTCTTCATATATAATTGCTATAATCTAAGTTCAGATTTAAAATGTATATGCATTGCATATGTAATACTGTAAGTGCTTCATGTTAGGCCTTGTGAAAATGTAATGTGCATTAAAACTTGAAAGTTTTTTGAACCAATGTCCAGATGTTTTTAGGAAAGTACTTTTTCTTTTATAAATGTGTTTTCCCCCAGGACTTCCCTGGTTGTATAACTGTAGCGATAGCTCTGGACTCCAGGACGGTTTGGATGGATGTAGATGAGAGATCTCTGAAGTTAGGTTTTAGAAGATGTGGTTTATTATAAAGGGTGTGGGGCCTTGCTTGGAGTTGCCAGGTGCAACTCGAGGCAGGGTCTATGGGGTGGGGGAAGGGAGAGGTAGGGAGAGGAAATTCCAAGAGGAAGGTCCCTGGGAGGAAGTGGCAAGACAGAAGAAGAGCTAATAGTGTAGTAGAGAGGAAGAGAGGAGTGAAGAGGCAGAGCGAAGAGAGGAGAAGCAGAGCGAAGAGAGCAAAGTTCCCGATACAATACATTAAATCTTTTTCCATACTGAATATTCTAATTTACACTAACCAATCTAGTACAAGATACAAATCCTATAGCATTTACATACAGCCTATAAGAATCATTACATTACCCTACGTGTTACACTTTAAGAGTTGCTCTTCGAACCCCTCTTGTCAAGCTAGCAGGGTCTGCTCTGGCCCGTGGACTTTAGGTAAAGAGAAGGGCATTGTTAAATCAAGGGAGGATTACCTTCAGCTGGCCATACCATTGTTTTCCAGACACTTAGTAGCTAGGACATCTCAGACATCGAAACTTGCTTTCAATTCTATTTCACTTACAGGTTTCATATTCTCAAATTCTAAGCAGTCATATTTATAAGGCTTTCTAGGTTCATCCTCCCCAACACATAACAAAAAAAACAGTACTGGAGAAAAGGATAGAATTTTAGAGTTCTCCTGGTCGGGTTTGATCTGATAGAGGCACACGTACAAGATATCAGAGTAACAGTCAGTTGACTCAGGCCAGTAAGTGGACTGTAATTTCCAGGGCAATTTTATGGAAAAAGAGAAAGCATATCTACAACTCTGGAGACACTGTGTGCTCAGTTTGAGGGTAATGGTTTAGAGAAAATCTTAAAGAAAGTTTTGATCCTTACTTCATGTGTGTCCAAAACTCCATACACTTCTCAGATTCTTTGGTTTTGTTTTAGGGGTTCAGGAGATAGTGCTTTGACTTCCAAATAAAGAGCACTTAATAGAGGAAACAAAGGAAACAGCTAAATATAATAAAGCGTATTTCTGCTGCTGAAGCTCGAGATGAATAGAAGCATTTGGAGTGGAAGGATTTCTAGAGGGTATTTAGTCTTACCTCTTTCTGAAAGCACCATTGGCTTCCATGTTACATCCAGTTGCTCAGGCCTTGGCCACGTGTGTGTCTACAAGAACAGAGAATCTGCAGCTGTTTTGGTCAGCCATTCCAATTCTTGATGCTCACTGGCTCTCCTCTGTGACACAGGCACTGCAACAGGATCCACTCAATGGATGCAAGGATCCAGGTGGATCCTGTCCTTTCAAGCTGCCTCCCATCCACTGGGCACTCAGCCAGCTGGGAGTTGTTCTGTTCCTGGTGCAGGACTTCATCTGAAGTTTCCATCAGTTTCATTCCTCCAGCCACTACTCCAGCTGTACTTGGAGCCGTTGGCCCCCTGATCCTGATGGTTCACCCGTGTGAAACTGCACAGCTCCTTCTGGGGCTGCCAGCGCCACTCCCACGGTAAGCACACCCCAGCCTGCCGGGGAAGGGGAGCTGACTGCAGGCTCGGGCCTCAGTAGGGATTGCTTGGAAAACCTGGCACAGCAACCTGGGAGGAGACCCTGGGGAGCGCTTAGGTAGTTTCCTTGGTACCGTTAACTAGAAGTCACATGCAATAAAATGCTGAGATCCTATCCAGTTCAGTATAATGCTGTCTTAACAGCTCAGTCTAAACCCTGGCAGCACCTAGATTTTCTTTACACATATTAGACCATTCCCTTGCAAAAAACCCAAGGAACTGGCAGTGTTATTTACATAAATTTCATTTAAGAAGGGGTGGTTTCACAGGCTGGCACACTGAGTAAGAGCATAATCTCTCTATTTTTGAAACTTTGATCACTGACTGCATTTTATTGCTTTATATATTAGGAATATTTTCACGAAGATTACAAAAAGTGTGCTGTGACCAGTACAGTTGTTCTAGTTTCTCAAATAGCTTGTGATAACACTGGCAGTAGCTCAGCCTGAAAGCTCCATGTACATAACTGAGAAGCTGCAGTAGTTCATCAGCTAACAAAATGAATCTTGCGGGAATTTTAAGATGTTGGCAACAAGCACAATGCAGGAAAATTCTGCCTTGCCCCCCTTGACTTTTCTCTCTGAAGCTGGGTCACAGGAGCCTTTATGCAAGTGAGTGAGGTGGGACAAAGTACAGGCGCCTCACCCAATGCCCTGAAGCAGCAATTGCAGGGGGCTGGGGCTAATTCTCACCCGGTGCCTGGGGTAAGTTTATGAGCTGCAGCTGTGGGGAGCAGGTGGGCTTTAGGGAGCCAGGAAACGGCTGTGGAGCAGCATGAGACTCATAAAGGTGTAGGCAGCAGTGCTCTAGCAACCCAACAGGGTTGGTTTGGGTTGCTGCTGCAGTGGGAGCACTTAGGAATGAACTACAGAAGTGACCACAGCTGAAAGGCCTTTTTTTTTTTTTTTTTTTGCAGCTGTTTCTTCTCAGTTGTAGGTAAGAAAAAGATTTATGTAATAGAGAGCTGAAAGTGTGAGGTACCAGCTCTTCCGCTCTTCAGTGATGATGGCTCAAAGGGTTTGCACCACTATAGTTCCTTTTAGCAGATTTATCTCCCTTCCGTTTAAAATCCAGGTTTATCTAATGTAAAACTCCCTCTGATTTGAGAACAGAGGGGTAAAACTTGTTTCAAGTGCTTAGTCTGCATCTACTTCATGGTTTTAGCCTTGGGAACTACTGAAAGGTACACTGCAAAAGCCCTGAAAAGAGCTGACTGTCTAAGAAACCATATATGAAACTTCTAAATCCATGTTCCCTTCCTTTTACTCTTAATGCACCTGTTTACTTTCTTTGGTTAGAAGGAAATGGGGTGGGGGGAGGGAAAAATGAAACAATTCATGAACGGTCCCTGTCTCATTCAAAAAAGACCATTGCCTTCCTGGCATTTACAGCTCAGTTAAACAGCAGTGAAAGCTTTAATGAAGCGTGTGGTTAATCGAGCTATGGAAGAGTGCAGCTTTTTTTTTTTTTTTTTTTTTTTTTTTTTTTTTTTTTTTTTTTTTTTGGAGTAAGAGCTTAATCGCAGCAGCTCGCTTCCTAACATTGCTCATCTTGAGGAGGGGTGGATTTGTGTCGTCTGAATGCTTCAAAGACACTGATGCGGCTGAGCTTTGAACTCCTTCCCTGCTGAGGAAGCATCCCAGGAGGAAGGTGCCTTGGGCAGCTCCATGCCTGGAAGGCACCACCAGATAATTGTGGCGGGAGCGCTGCTGCCTGTCACTCCGAATAACAACGAGAAGGGCACCATCCTCCTCCCAGCTCTGCGGCAGAAGGGCAACGCTCAGAACGGGGAGATGTGCGATAGGGTACACGAATTACCCTCATTTCTTTTGTGCATCTGCCTGTTTCCCTTTTTTTTTTTTTTTTTTTTTTTTTTTTTTTTTTTTTTTTTTTTAAGGAGTAGGGGTTGGAATGGGAAACTGCTACTTCTGTCTTTTCTGCTTCAAGATTTGTGCTGGAAAATCTTGCCTCTTCCAGGGCACTCCCCCTGCTAAATGTGAGGCAAAAGAAAGAAAATCCAGCTCGATGCGCTGGATTTTTAGTTGTTGACATTATTTACTGTGCTCTTAAAAACCCCTGCCCTGAGGAGAATGAGCATAATGTGCTCCAGCAGCAAAATATGCATAATAAAGAAGCAATTGCCTGCGGTTTCCTGGGATTTCTTACTCAGTTCTGTACCTCCCTACTCCTTCATTGTTTCAAGCTACTGCGTACTTCAATTCTGCCATGCAAATATTCAGGAAGGCTCCCTGCACCGAAGGAGAGGAAACGAATTCTATTCAAATCCCCGCTTCTGAGGCAGAAGTTGTGGCTCGGCTTGGCAGAGACCTGGGCACATTCTTTAGCTGGCTGTGTAACTCTGCTGTTGCTGCTTGTTGACTCGTGCACAAGTCTTTTATGTGGCATATCTTGTTCTGAGAGGGTTTTCTTTCCTCCACTGTTCAATCAACTCTGACTGCTAATCAGAACGTTGCTGGGTAAACAGGACTGATTGAAATTAAAATTTTAATTTTGTGGTGTAAACAATATGGCACTTTAATATTTTTTCCTGTTATTAAAGATACTACTAATAATGCATCTAGTGTTTTGTGGTACGGTTTTCATATTTATTTCTTGAAGCACTGACAAGTTTTGCTTAAGAGCTTCACATTCAGACGCCAGGATTTGTTTTCCACGTATTCCCTTTTTTTTCAAGGGTGACTGAACTGTACTTAATTACATTGGATATGGTTTGTTTTGACTTTTGTGTTTTTAATCTCACGGAGATGTGTTTCTGTGACAACTGGAGATGTCACACTGTAACAAAGAGCCATACCACGCATGCCTTAGTCCATGTGAATCTACTTGTTACTGTAACATTGCTTATCTAACTTCCAGAGGAGAAAAACCAGGCGCTAATTAGGTGTGGAAACACTGTAAAAGAGTGTTGGTCGGTTCTTGGAGGGGAAGGACAGGGAGACTAGAAAGTCCTAGAGAGCAAAATAAATTTGTGATGGGATGTTGAAGCCTGGAGATGAAAGGAAGAGAGAAAAGGAAGCGTGTGGTTGCATACAAGGTCTGTTACCTCTCAGGCTCTGCAAGGTCAAAGGAAGCTTGTCTGAAAACAGGGTAGGGGGAAAGAATCTCCCTGAGATTTGGTGAAAAATAAGTGGAGTAACAAGGAGGGTAGAGAGTCTGAGTATGTCAGACAGCCGTGTTCTGAAGTGAAGGAGTGTTCAAAGTGGCTGGGGAATATGTATGCCAGAAATCCCTGTATATCTTGTGCTAACCTGGAGTCATTTTCTTCTGAATCGGACAGGCTTTGTAAGCTCTTCTAGTGTGCCTGGTCACCAAGAGATCCCTGAGGAGCACGTGTGTGGTTGGTTTGTGGGAGTACACTGAAATTCCTGTGCAGGCTGGATGCAGCTGGACTACAGCCTCTGTTCCAGGGAGTCCCACAGACAGTGATTTCAGAGACTGCAAAGGAGGTTGACTGTATTCCACTGAGAGCCACATCTCTACCCTGAAAATAAAACTGACCAGTAGATTTCACAGTGCAGTGGCCCCTGGTGGCTTCCAGGTGTATGCTTTGACTACTGCCTCCTCCCTTCCCTGCCCTCTTACATTCTGCAGATCCCATCGTGTGTCCCAGAGCCTCTTTCCCTTCAGGGATTTCTACAGAGATGTGAGCAAGAGGGAATTGTGGCAGAAGTGGCACTGTCATAGGTCAGCATGGATCATTATTTGCCTGGCAGGTCTGTAGGTCTCTGCTCCTTCCATTGCCCTTCCCTGAAATATGGGATCTTGCAGCACTACAGCTGCTTCCTCTGGGTCATGCTGAGTGGAGAAGAGTGGGAGCCATGGTGAGTGAGCACTTCCATCTCTGAGGGACACTTCTCTTCTAGGGCAGCACCATGGTTCAGGTAGGATGGCTCTGGATGTCCCTACTGCTCTTCCCCTCTTGTTCATGCAGGCTCATCTTCCTGTTGGAAATGCTCCATATGAGCACGGGTGAACCTGGTCACTCCTCAGCAGGATACATCTGCCTGAGATCCCGGGCCTTTGGGATCTCAGGAACCCTAGGACTGACAAATCTAGAGAGAGGTAACTGATCAAAGAACCATAGAATCATTAAGGCTGGAAAAGGTCTTTAACATGATGAAGTCCAACCATCAGCCTAGAACTACCACCACTATGTTCACCATTAAACCATGTCCTCAAGCGCCATGTCCACACATTGTTTGAACACTTCTAGGGATGGTGACTTCCGTGAGCAGCCTGTTCCAAAGCTTTACAACCCTTTCTGTAATTTTTTTCCCCCCTAATATGTAGGGGACAGCACAGCTTGAGGCCATTTCCTCTTGTCCTGTCACCTATGACCTGGGAGAAGAGACTGTCCTAGGTTACAATGTAAAATGTGCCCAAAGTATGTATTCTATCACCATCTACATGAAATGTTGTTGTGCACCACTGTTTCCCGTGCCCCCTCCCTCCAGACTATCTTCTGTTAATGGCCCATCAATGCCGTCCTGCATGACTCATAGATAACTCTCCCCAGGAGCTATCTCTGTTTAATAGGTAATCAAGGACCCATTGCAAAACTGATAAAATGATATCAGCCCATTGAGAGATGCTCTGCCCAGGGGGAGGAGCCAAGCATTCCCACCTGGATATAATCGGGGCCTTGGGACAGCACAGGCAGCCTTACCCACTGGATTCCCAGAGGACAAGAGCTACCAGACCTTTCTGCAAGAACACTGCTTCAACAAGACCACTTCATCTGGACTGCTACCACCACGGTGTCAGGTTGTATTCTGACTCTGTCAGTGATCTTTTGTACTATTGCATGTGTTTTATTTTATTTTGCCTTTTTTTTTTTTTTTTCCTCTCCTATTAAATTGTTTTTTCTGGCTTGGAGTCTCTCGCTGGTTTTGCCTTCAAGCCAGCACAGAGACAAAACAGTACCTGCTTACAATCTCCTTTGAGGTAGTTGTAAATGGCTAGCTCCCCTGAGCCTCCTTTCTCCACGCTAAACACTCCCTGATCCCTCAGCCACTTCTAAAACTTGAGCTCCAGACCCTTCAACAGCTTCACTGTTCCCTGGACACACTCCAGCACCTCAGTGTCTTTCTAGCAGTGAGGGGCCTGACACTGGAGACAGAGCTTGAGCTGCAGCCTCATCAGTGCCAAGCACAGAGGGACAATCACTGCCCTGGTGTCCTGCCGGCCATGCCGTTCCTGATACAAGCCACATGCCACTGGCCACCTTGCCTCCCTGTGCACACTGCTGGCTCATGTTCAGCCAGATGTCATCCAGTACCTCTAGGTCCTTTTTCACCAGGAAAAATGTCTGCCATGGCTCCTGCTGTCTGGTATATTGAAATGGTACTTTCATACATTTGGGTTGAACAAAAATCTCAGCAGGCTGATCCCACTGTTCACTTCTGGCCAGTTCCTTTTCTGTTGATCATAGCGTAGAGTGCCAGAAAAGCTGCCTCTGCTCTTTGCTGAGAGCTAGGTAGCTTGTATAAGTGAGATTGCATATTCCCCTTGCAGCTAATACAGTACTACATATTTCCTGTTCATGACAGGAAAAATATGTGCTTAACTACCCTTTAAGTCAGCGGGGCTAAAGCTGATGATGTACTTACATCCCCTCCTGACCCAAGGTCTATGAAGAGATGGAGCCCAAGGTCCCTACTGGCATTCAAATATCTCCTTTCTGACAAAGTCTGAGAAAACAGTTTTACAGCTCAGTAATAAATATTCTGATTTGAGATTCTGCCCTCAAGTGGGGCTACACATTACCTGGATTGATTTTAGATGCACTTTTAGCTTAGACTGAAGTAACTAAGGTATTCTTTCACATAACCCCTGTGGGGTTGGGAATGGACTGGGGAAGAGCAAAGGAGAACTGTTTCAGGCCACAGTTTTCTCTGCTGGGTAACTCCCCATAAAGTCAAAATACCTGTGTGGAATTGGAGCTTCACTTTTGTTTTATTTCAACTGCTTTTTGAGGTTAAGGCAAAACTACCAGTATCAGGCATGCAGAGCTGACTGACTTCACCTCAGGCAGAGGAGGAATACTGAGTAAAACGAATGATGTTTCTGAAAATTTGGCATTCAAGGGAGAGCAGGTCGTGCGTTCACACACCCAAATGTGTTTTCTTTCTAAAGACAAATCTCCAAAAGAGAGAGGGGGCAGATTCTGATAACATCTGCAGGGCTTTTTTCAGTCTCTTCTTGGTGTTTTGTTTGTTTGTTTGTTTTTTAATCCTGCAGACAACTTCTGGTCCTGATACTTAAAACTCCTTCTGGTCCTGGTAGCTTAAAATTCTCTGGCAGTAATACTTAGGAATTTCCTCACCCGTGTCGTTTTTATCCTCACCCGTGCCGTTTTTACCAGCTACAGAAAAAGAGCCCTTTCCAGTGTGCATGCCCATACACATGTAGCAGACACCTCTGTCCCTCTCTCCTCCGCTGTGCTGCCCAGCAATGCCTGCAGATTGGGCAGTAGCATTCAGATGTGAGCAGTGAGCACTGTGAAAAGCATGTCAGCCTACATGGGCTGTCTGTTCTGATTTGAAAAAATCTGTTGAAGGATGCAGCAGGGGAGACAGGCTGTGGAGAGGAACATAGGAGGCCAACATCTAAGAAGCGAAGACTCTCAAAAGAGCCAGGAGTTGTGTTTAAGGAAGGCAGATTGATCTCCTTGATGTCAGGCAATGAGACTTGACAGATGTGCAAAGTTTAAAGAAAAAAAAAGTTTATCTCTAACCCACAGATAATGTTAAGACCATTGGAAGCAGAGTGAACGGAAGTTGCATACTTGGAGCCTTGTCCCTATGTGTTGCAGGGCATGCATTCCTTGACTTTCAGTTTCTGGGAGGAGACCACAAAGCTGCAGGACAGTGCCCACCCTGGGGGCTGAGCAGCAGCCACCTTGTGCTGCCTCAGCCCGGTATTTGCAATGAGCCTTCTGTGGCAGAGGGGAGAAAGCTCTCCCTCTGCTAGGGCATCACTGTCTTCTCAGCCGCTGCAGGGGCTTGCTGGGCAGGAGCCTGCGAGCTACTGGGAGCCTTGTTGTGGTTGTCCTCAGAGCGCTGCCTGAGCCTGGGATAAACAAAACCAAAATTAGCGGGGACTCTGAGGGGCAGTGACGTTTAGCTGCCCACAGAGAAGATTGAGTATGTCTGCAAAGTGAAATTAAGGAGTGACTTGAGAGATGCTGGGTGAGATGTTATTAGGGCCTGGAAAAAGACACTGAGACATTCCGGGTGCTCCTGGCTGCCCTGCTCTGACCGCCCTCGGACCAGGACTGTGCCTCTGTGGTTAGTGTTCTCTGGTGGGACTCCTCTCTGCTTCCAACCCTGCCTTTGACTCTGGCCAACTTTCTTGATCTCATTGTGTGTTTCCTCCCCTGTGAACGTTTCCTTTTCTTTGAGATATTGGAAAGAGGGATCATAGAAAATGGTGAAGGCTTTATAGTTATGACACTCTTCCTGCATCTGTATGGGTCACGCACAGTGCCGCTACATCAAAATTCTGCGAGGTCTTGCCTGTGAGGAACATCAGGGTTCCTTGGATAAATGGAGGCTACAACTCTCTCTGCCTACTCTGCCATTTGCTTCTGGACATTTCTTTTCTGAGCTAAATTGAAATCCCAGAGTCATAGCCTGATCAAGCTTAACTGAAAAATATTTTTTGTATAGTTACAAAATGAGAAAACTTGTTCATCCAAAACCTGCTGTAAGAAACAGCTTTAAACGAAAGATAACATAGTCTTCAAATGATTTTTTAAAAGACCCAGGTATCAAAATCCTCATTAGACAGTGAAGAAAACTCAGTCTTCTGTAGTTGGTCTGGCACATTGCATTAAACAGCTGTACCTACAGATGAAACAAATAAATTTTGAAACTTGCTGTTTCCTTTTGTTATTTCTGACAGATTTTTATTGTAACAATATTTCTTTGTTGCTAGTCATTTTACTGAAACTAATACCTTACCAAGACTTCTTAATGGAGAAATCTAACATTTAAATTTCCGAATTAGCAAGTTTTAAAATTTAGCTTAAAAAATCCAAATTAAAACTTTTTTCCCCCCCTTTGTCACCTTCTAAATTCCTGAGTTTTGTTCTCATTGAATAGCAGATGATGTTTGAAAGACTGAACACATTTAAATATGTGGGGATATTTTTCCTAAGAGGGCTCAGAAGGAAGAAGGACTGAGTGGGTTATTTGTGTGTGTGATGAGTTAATTAGATAAAGTTTTAGGTTTTGCTCATGGAATTACTCAAAAGCATAGTCAAAGAATAAAGCAGTTGATTTTTCCCTCTTCCTTATTCCATATTCTTTCATCGTATGCTTGCAACATCACATACCATTGATATCCATGGAAATAATATCAGGAGCAGCTGATGAACTCTTGGGAAATAAATATCCCATTTTCATGCAAATATTCTAAATATCAAAGAGGTGAGGAAAAAAGTGATTGATAAATAGAATTATTACTGTCTTAGAATGTATTTCAATATTTTCCTTGAGGCAGCAGTAGATTTTTGAAACTCTGTTCTTACTGAACACAGACTTTTGTAGACCAGTGTGTGGCTATGCAAGTTATGAGGGAGAAAGCAAAATATAAAATAATGCACATTGATTTTTGTGTGGAAGTATTCTAGATACTCCTTGTGTAATTTAACTTTATTGTAAGAATAAAATCCAATAACTTTAGAAGGAGCAGACACCTTCCATTTAAAAGCTAGATTGTGAGAGATGAATTGCTTGCTTGGAGCTGGACATCAGTGATTAGTGTAGTCTGTGTCACAGGAAAGCTGGGTCTACGTGTTCCCTCAATAATGCACTAAAATTCCACTTTTCTCCCTGCTTTTAAATGAGAGCAGTATAGTATTGAAAAGATTGCTCTTTCTATTGTAATTTTATTCCAAACTGTAGAATTTACCTGCGCTGGTGTGAACGTTTGCTTTCTGTCCTACTGCCAGCGCATTTTAATGCGGAGTCCTGAAGTGGGATGGTGTTCCAGTCTGTGTGTCTGCAGCCAAGGGTGTAGATTACACCCTCCTGAATCCTATTTCTGTTGAAAACTATGGACGGGAGCCTCAGTGAAGTAGATGTTATTATGATGATGTTATCAGAGACAGCATTAGTAGAAAACCTTTAAAGAAATACAGTTTCCTGACAAAGAATCCCTCTAATACTCCTAGGGGATCATGGTGGGTTGACCTGGCTGGACACCAGGTGCCCACCAAAGCCACTCTGTCACTCCACTTCCCAGCTGAACAGGAGAGAGAAAACAGAACGAAAGGCTTGTGGGCTGAGATGAGGACAGGGACAGATCACTCCCCTGGAGCAGTCACCATCATGAGCAAAACAGACTCAACTTGGGAAAATCAGTAGGATAATGAGAAAGAAAAATCTTAAAACAAACTTCCCCCACCCCTCCCTTCTTTCCAGGCTTTATTCTCAAGCCTGTCCCTCCTCCCTGCCAGTGGTGCAGGGACATGGGAGATGGGGGCTGTGATCAGTTCATCACACCCTGCCACTGTTGCTCCTTCCCCCTCAGGAGAAGGACTCCTCACACTCTTCCCTGCTCCAGCATGGGCTCCCTCCCACAGTAGACAGTCTCCATGAACTTCTCCAATGTGAGTCCTTCCCATGGGCTGCAGTTCTTCAAAACTCCTCCAGTGTGGGTCTGTTCCATGGGGTGCAGTATTTCGGGAGCAGATGGCTCCAGTGTGAGTCCTCTGTGGGGTCATGAGTCCTGGCAGCAAACCTGCCTCCAGCACAGGCTCCTCTCTCCATGAGTGCACTGATCCTGCCAGGAGCCTGTTCCAACATGGCCTTCCCATAGGGTTACAGCCTCCTTTGGCTATTGCCCTGCTCCAGTGTGGGGTCATCTACAGGCTGCAGGTGGATACCAGCTGCACCATGGATATCCACGGGCTGCAGGAGCACAGCTGCTGCACGGTGGCCTTTACCAGAGACTACAGGGCAATCTCAGATCTGGCACCGGCAGCACCTCCTCCCCCTCCTTCTGCACCGACCTTGGTGTCTGTAGAGCTGTTGCTTGCTTGTATCTCCCTCTTCTCTGTGGCTTCAATTTGCTATTTTGGATCTTTCCCCCCCTTCTTATTTCTGTCATCCCAGAGGCACTACTACCATTGTTGATTGGCCAGTGGTAGGTCCATCTTTTGAGTTGCCTGGAATTGGTTCCATTGGACAGAGGGAAAGCTGGCTGCTTCTCACAGAAGCCACCTCTGTAGCCCCTTTCCCACTACCAAAGCCTTGGCACACAAACCCAATACAGACACATGCACAAAGCACCCCTCCTTAATATTTTTGTTTGTTTTAGTAATCAAGATCCTCAAATCCCTTTCTCTGCCACTTTCAAAGAATGCTTATAAGAAAAAAACCACACCAGCTGTGTGAGCTAGCTCTCACATCTCTCCTCTAAGGCCTTTTAAGCAAGAACTTAATAAAAATGTTATGGTAGTCACATACCTCAACTACCTCTGAATTAAAAAAAGAAAAAAAAAAAAGCTGATTTTTTGCCTTATACATAATGATACTTACCTCTGTATTGTGGTCATAAGAACTTCTGAGTTATTAAGATGGGAATCACCATGAGACTGTTGCTAAAAACAAAGGTAGGAAGGGATTGATGCCAGGGTCTAGAGCTGATGGAGTCTTGATCCATTTGGAAGGCATAGCCTTCTTTAGGGGAGTTGTCTGGACCATCAAAACTGTCAGCAATCTAATCAAATACTCTTACGGTGGACACTCCCCCCTCTGTTTGATGAACAAACACGTAACAGCATGTTGCTGGGATTATGTTCCTGTAAACTCAGGCAGTTACTGTTTGGTTTCTATGCTGCTACACCATTGATTGTCTAAAGATTTCAGTTTGATGCTGTCAAATTAAGATGCAACTTATTCACCTGAAGGTAAAGACCAAAGATATTCACAGCCAATCCTTAGTAGGAAAAAGAGACAGGGAGGGGAAGAGGGTCATTAAGCCTCACTGACTTTTCCCGGCCTTTTTTCTTAGGTTGTGAACAAATCAAGGTGAAACACTTCTAACCAAAGTGGTACATGAGACTAACATGTCTGAAGTGTGACAGTGCGATAGTTTCTTTCATCAGCTGAGTCTGAGGAAAGAGTTGCATTCAGCTGTGTTAGACTTCCAGCATGAATGAGGAGTTAGTTGGGCTGATTGGGTCTTGCTCCAGGCAGTTACACAGGTAATTGCCCTCGAGTCTGCCTTGCCTCACTGCAAGCCTCTATAACCACTCTTCTCTACCCTGATGAAAGAGAGAAGAAAATTACTGCATATGGGAAAAAAACATCTGAAACACTGAAAGTCTCTGTGAGGGAGAAACATAGAAGTTTATTAAGTAGTGTAAGAGTTAGCCAACTGAGCACAATAGATGAGTTTGCAATGAGATTCAGTAGACTTAAAAAACAAGTGTGACTTTTGGACTATGTCATGGAGAAGAAAGAAGTTCACAGGACTGTTCTGCAAGGTATCCTGCACACTGGTAGGTACTAAGGTCCTGTCTAGGGCAGTTTCTGCTTTAGGTAATACACACAAGGTGAAAAGATAATCAGGAACCCAGGGACGAGGGGAGAACCCAAAATGAGTAACCTCTTTAAATGATGCCTGAATGGCACTAAGGTGTTCTCAGATATTTGAAGTTATAGAGAGGGACTAGACTCAGAAGCCTGTATCAAGGGTCTGTAATGGGACTAAGTATGGTAAAATAAAAAAAGGAGGAAAATTAAATATTTGGAGGAATTTTATTGAGAGTGGCACTGCAAACCTCTAACAGCAGCATAGCCTTGGGGACCAAACCATTGTTGCACAAAAATCTTCAGCTTGATTTGTATTTCAAACCAAGAGATACTTGAAGGTTTGAGGGTTTCCTCTTTCTTTATTCCTTTTCCTGCTGTTGTTCAGTGGAGTGTTGTATATCCTTATATGCTAGTATATATCAGACATGGGCTGATAAAACAGAAAACGCTGGCATGAGCGTTTGCTTAGGAAAGATTTTTTTTCACACCATATTGACTTGTCCCGGCTATGGAATATGCTACCATGGTTTCCACTGCAATCCACATCTTCAAGCATCTGCAATTTGCTGCAATAAAACTTTCAGCCTGAAATTTCCCTCCTGCTGTTTGGTCCCAGTGCAGAGCAGTTGTACATTTAAAACACTTATTTTAAATGGTTTATAAACTAGATTACCAGAATAGCTGCTGATGTTTCCACCTGCAAGTATTTTCCCTGGAGAAGAGTTTGACAGTGTGGTGGTCTCATGGCAGGAAGGGACAACACCATGACATTGGGATTGCCAAATGTCACTTGTGTGACACAGGTCAGAAATACTGAGTATTTAATGACACAGCTGAATTACCCCAATTGCTTTGATAGTATAGTGATTGCTGAGCCTGCCAAGTAAATAATTAATTTCAAGTATGTATTTAGCTCCTGTGGCTGGCAGCCACCTTTCTAATAGGTTGGTACTATTAGGCTAAGGCAGAAGCCTTTAACCAGAGATTAACGAGCAGGTTAACTTTTAGCACATAAATAATCTGCATTTTTCAAAAGGTTTTGTGTTTATTTAAAGAACAAAATACCACAGCATGCCCTTCTAGGCCTTCCTCACTACTCTTTTGTCTACCAAGACCACCAGGACTCTCTCTGTGACCAGTGTTTGTAGCTGTAGCCAATCTCCCCATCATTTCTAAGAGCTGGTATGACGGCTTTCTATTGCTTCCGGAGAACAGTCATGCTCAGTTGTTGGGCAATACTCAGCATAACCCAAAAAGAAAATTTTTCTTCTCTTAGAGAGGTAGAAGTGAAAGTTGACTTTCAGGTGATTTGGGGGTTCCCCCTCTACAGCTTCAGCTGTGAAGAGAGAAGGTCCAGCATGGCTGACAGAGGCAAGGATGGACAGATGTGCATGTGCTGTGTTTGGGGTTTAGTCCCATATCTATAAATTGAAATAGAAAAACTCTACTCACATGTAGAGTTGAATTTTGGCCAGTCTCGCCCTCCTTTTAATTTTCAACCTCTTACAAACTGGTATTGATGTGTAAAGGGTCCCTGACATCATTCTCAGATATGGCACTGATTAAAGACCCAAAAGCAAAAAGTCTGTTTCCCAACCTCTGAGAACTGATGTTCTCTTCTCTTTACTCTACCCCTCACGTCCTTTCAGATTAACAGTGCAAAGTCAAAGAAACCAAGGACTCAGTATTATCCACCTTGCCTTTGACCCTCTTCACAATCTGTCACAACCTTAATGTACTTTAAGATATATAAGAGGTATTCATGGATATGCTGTCTGATGCTCTGAATCCTACAGAGCCTTTTAAAAAATGTATGAATTTGTAATATAAAACAGGTAGTTGTGTGAGTCAGCTAAAGCCATGCTTACTTTAAAATGGATAAGTGGCCGTGAATGCAGTATAGCTTGCAATATCCAAGGGGGATATGTACCCACCTGTGATTAACCTTCCTTGGCCATTAAATGTCACAGTTGGTGCATACACATGAAGCAGAAAGAATACATATTTGTCAGTAAAAAGGTGACTGTATGAAAGAAATAATGAAATGACATTTTCAGTAGTTTTGTCATAACTGGAGCATGGAGGAAAATTGCTTTCTGTAAATCCTGGCCCAACAGAACAAAACACATTTCTTTCCAGTTGGGAAGCCATACTCATAGACATAATGAAAGCATTGTGAGCTCTGACTTTTGCAAACTCTGATAGAAACCAATCTGCAATCTTGACAGATAGGATCTTTTGCAGGATGCACTGTTCATTTACAGCAGCTAGAGACCTCAATTAATTTATGAATGAGGACAGCAGGCTGTGAACTCCCCAGCTCAGCCTAGCTGGAGATGCCCCTGTCTGAATTTATGTTCCGGTAATTTAAAAAGATTTATACAAAGGTTTTCTTTCATTCTGAGAGCAGATTAAAATTCTAATGGAAACCATTTATATGCATTTGTTGAATTGAATAATATTTATTGCTGTTTGAAAAGAGGAGTAAAATAAGAAAGCAATGCTAAAAAACCTTGCTATCAATAAAGTTAGTGAGGCAGGAATAAATAAGTAGAGAGGCAGAAAGAGCCCAAAGCAGAAAGTAATACTTAGAGCCTGTAGAAACCCCAGTGTTTTATAAAAACATAATGAAAGCAATTTGCACCTGTTTCTGAACAAACAGATAATAGGATGTTACCCTACCCAGTGTGCATGGTCTCCCAGTTCTTTAATTCATCTAGGCAGATACAGCACAAAGAAAGGACAGCTTCATCACAGACATACTGATTGCAGCTCATAAAATGCACTCTCACTCTGGTAGGGTTGTGATTTTTTGAGATGGATGTGATGGTTACACAACATATTCATTTATTCCAGGAAAAACTTTTTTGAAGGCTCCTAGATGACTTCACAGCAGAAATCCAATTGCAGGAGAAGATACTATTAAGACATATGCTTCTGAAGCCCATTAACTCATAACCTTTGTTCCAGTATGACCATACTGGCTGGGATGAAGTTTTGTGATTTGCTTTTGAAGGAATGGTTTGCAAGCAGCACACAGGGGCCTGTGCCAACACAATATGACTGTATACAGGAGGAGGAATAAACTAGAAGTATGCCTGATCAATAATCACTATCATTTTACTTGGCTTTTGTTTCCTCTGAGCTGTGATTATCAATAGAGTCAACCTATGGGTGTTTTTGCATGAAAAGGAGCATGTAAATATCTGAGCTGTTTCTGAAAAGACTTCTTGGTGAAAGAAATGTATTTTCACTAGCTGAAATGGTAAAGAGATTGCAGGTTCTCCCAAAGCTAGTGACAGTGCACACATGCAAAAGCATTCTCCCTGCATGACTCAGAGTGGGATCCTGTTTCCACATCTGAATGCAGAAGTCCAGGCAAACTGCTGGCATTGCATGATAACAATAAAACGTAGACAAGCTAAAGTAAATTTTGGCAAGGACTGCAATAAGCTCGGCTACCATGCTAATGTCTTGTACAGCCATGTGCACCAGAATAAAGGAAGGGGTGTCAGAAGGGAAAGTAGTGCTGAAAAAGGGTTCAGTTCTTGGTGGGATGGGCTGTGTCAGCAAGAACATGCTGATAAACCAGTAAGAATTGAAAACACACATTCTGTATGCTACCAAGTTAGTCTATATAATGCATATATTATCCTGAAACGTTCAAACATATCTGGGAAAAACAATATCAACTAATAAAATATTTTTTCTTTAGGCATTCCTCATTCCAAGTCCATGAATTTAATTCCATTGGTCTCAAGATAAAGTGACTTTTGATGATAAATATCTGGATACAAACAAAGAACTAATGCCAGATGATATAGACATCCTAAAATGATGAGGGTTAGTTATGAAAGTATCGACGTGTTTTAAAGGCTGGCCAAATTGAACTTAGAACTAATTTATGACATCTTTATTCACATTAAATAGTATTTTGTTTTATCTGTAATTCCACTGATGATTTGTTAATTTCTAGTAAGAATTTCATCCATGACAACCAGAGTTCACAGAGCACAAAAGCATAGGAATCTCCTTAAAATCAATAATATTTTCATTAATTTCTAAAAGACATGAGGTGCTATCCTTTAAAGCGTATTCATATTTTGATAAACTTTAAAAAAAGGTAAAAATCTGGCTCATTTTTCCAAGTATCTGAGCACGTAAGCTAGGTTTTTCAGAAGAGAAAAGTGGCTAAGCCAAGCTATTCTACAGCATTTTTTTCTGGGCTATCTGGCGGCAAAAGCATGCATAAATTACTATCCCTTTATTGTACAGCCACCAGGAATGTGAATATTTTCCTCCTACCTTTTATCTTAACTTAAGGTTCATTGAACTATCCAGGGTGTCAGGAAGTGTATTTTTATTTTTTTCCATGGGGGGGTGGAGGGGGCAGTAAATTAACACATTGCATTTTCCTTCCACACACATTCTTCACTGCCTTTATGGATTTCATTGGATAAAGGCTCCACTAATGGAAATGCAAATTTTCTACCTGTCATAGCATACTTTTAACTCTGCTGTTTGTCATAGCAACACATTCCTCAAAAGCATGGCTATTTTGACTTCCCAGAAGCCAGAGGAATTGAGTCTGCACCTACCAGGACTCTGCTTGTCCTAGAAGAAAATAAAGAACATTTTGGTGTAAATTTGAATGGGAAATATTGGCCTCTTTAGCTCTATGCTATAAATAAAAACCTATGTAGATTGAAAGTTACCCATTTCCAGTTTAGTAGTTTTGTTACACTTTCATAGACAGCAGCTTCTTTCATTTCCTAGCGACACATTAGTGATTCTGGTTTTGATAATATTCCATCTAATCTAATCTAATGCTATCTTTTGAGGGTTGGTCGTAGAAAGCTACATGCACAATAGTGGAGAGATCCTTGGGCTACATGATTTAGCAGATTAGAAAATGTACTTTGTCTTTACTGGTCCATTTTAAATAGATCAGACAGCCTTGCCAAATTTTAGTAGTATAATTATGCAACATACTTTTCAGAGTACAGATAGAGAAATGAGTTTCTTTGTTGTCACATTTGTGTAAGAACTGAAAAAACAAGCTTTCTATCCTCAGTAAGAGAAAACCTTTTCATTCACTTTTTGAGAATTTGCACTTTTATTACTATCTAAATCTCAGTGGCCACAAAGGGCTGTGTTTAAGGTGAAGGGTAAATTAAATCCTCATGCTTTTCAAGCAGTCTGTCAAATTCACGGTGACTTGGGAGATCCAGGAGTTTGTGTGCCATATGTTAGTCCAGATGAACAATACCTACAGTATATTTTTACATAGTTAACCTTCATTTTTGACAGCCTTCCCTAGTGTACTTTCTAGCCTAAGCAATACGTTCTTTAACTCTTCTCCCCCTGAAACCAATTCCTTTGAGTAATCACACTTCTTTTTTCAGTCCTGACTTCTATTTTCTTTTTAAATTTTGTCTAGTTCTTTTCTTTCCTGGAGGGCTCTACTTATTCCTGCGAAATTGTAGCATTTTGTCACCTCCACTGTCTTTGAGTCAGTCTTCTCTTCCTGATCCACTCATCCTTCACTAGTGCCCTTTACAAAGTGTCTCTCACCATTTCTGTTTTGTCTCAAAGAGGAAGGAAGGCCCTTTCCTTCTCTGCCCAGTTTGACTCCTGGATGTAAGTAGAACTGTGGAAACTCACGGCTAGAACTAATGCCTCACCCCAGTAACTTCTGCAGTTCACGCTCTCAGTGTTAAACCAAGGCTCTGTAGCATCATTTAAAAAATGAAATGCCACGGTGTCATTCCTGCCTGAACAGGCAGGTACTTCTTGTAGGCATTGTCTAGGTTCTAGTTCCAAACTGTATTGCAGTGACTGAAGAATAAAGTAAAGGAGCTAAGTGTCTGAGAGCTATGGATGGATCCTCTTGTTTGCACAGGCATTGCAGTACAACTGACAGCAAAAGAAAACTAAAGTTCTCACATGATGATGATCTTCACACACAGAAATTCTCCCCTGTGCACAGACTGGAGGAGATCAGCAGCAGCCACGGCTGCTCATTGTGAAGGCAAAGAGCGGTTCCAAAATGCTCCTTTCTGCAAAGAGACCATTCCACTGAAATGGATGATGCTTCCCAAGGCTGGAGTTGTTACAAAGTATTTACTTAGCTGTAGAGATCATAATGTTCCACAGTTTATTTGAATTATTAAAATGCAATACTGCACAAAAATCATTATTGCAGAGCTTCAAAACACTTACTGACAATGTGGTCTCGGCAAAGTAAGTATTGAGTCTTTTTAATGTATAGTTGTTGCAACAGAGAAAAAGGAAACCTGTGTTTCATACTAAGCTGGGCTTTCCAGAGAGATAGAAGGCATCGACTCTAATATTGATTCAATGCAGATTTCTGTTGCTTTATATTTTAAAAATACCCATCCTCCCCATCCTCTCTCAGCAGATCAGATGTCACTTCACTTTCCTTTTCTTGAAAGAACACTGGAAGCAGATTGTTGACAGCTTTGGGCTTCTGCACAGTCAGCATTACAAGAGAACAGTATAGACAGGAACAGAAGTCAAATGGCCTCCCAGGAGCTCCAACCCATTAAAACAATTGCTAAGGGCACAAGAGTACAATAAACATCTGTGGTTTGTCTCCCCAGCACACCACAAGCCTTTCAGTTTGCCTCCGCATGCAAAAGGGTTTGAGTGGTCTGATTGGACCCAGATGTGGACTTGCAGAGTTCAAGGCTTTCTGGGGCTTGAATTTTGGTTCCAGGCTGAGGCTAGGAGTCCTTGTAATGTTAGGTTCCAGACCAATGCTTCCTCAGATTTGACAGCCCTTTAATAGTACTTTCTGTTCTTGGCTTTCTTCTGCTCTTTGCAAGCATTCTGATCTACTTGACAAACCTCATTTCAACTAAATACCTCCATTGCAATGAAGAAAGTAAGCACCTTCCTAAGGTTCCCAGGGCAGGCTGCCTTCCTCGAGGCAGTCACTGGTTTTAGCTGAATTGGTATAAAAACACAGGCCTTGCCACATAATCATCAAGTTGCTGGTACAGAAAGAACAAGGGCAGAGGAAAGGAATGGTACCACCAAGGATTTCTTAGAATAGATGAGGCAAAGACATCAGGGAGAACCAAACACTGTCCAGGAGATGTTGCAGGACAGCATGGATGGAAGCTGGATGACTGTCCTGGATGAACAATGTCACAGGAGGTATCACCCTGGTGACTATAAACAGGGAAGATCAGTGTCTGCCTGTTCTGAAGTTACACACTTGGTGCTGCAGTTCTGCCATGCAGAAACAGTGTTATCTTTCTCACTAGGGACTGGAGACGATATTCGCAGGTACTGGAAATGAAACAGTGAATCCCAGAACCAGGCAGAATATGGGTGCAGGGAGAAAAGCAAATGAATGTAATCTTTCACCCTGCAAACCTTTTGGTATAGGAATTGTTCAATCATAGAGCTGATTCTTGAAAAACTGTCACGCAAAGAAGACTAGAAATAAAGAAAGAGAGCTTAGGACTCCTACAGGATGGCCAGTGCAGAAAGGAGATGAGTCTGGTTCCTAACTTTGCAATGAGAGGTGAGGGGGTCTTGTCAGCACTGCTGGGACAAGTTTAAGGGGATGTAAGCAGGGAGGATAATCACAGCACTCTGGCAGGTGGGAAGGCATTGCAACAGAAAGGATGACCTGCACAGAGTGAGTTACTGCCAGATGGCTCCCAGCTGGGGGACTTAAGAAGACTGTGATCTGGTTTAATCAAATGCCTGGCACCTTCTCTCTCTGCAGTGTCCAGAAAGACAGCCCTCACTGCCAGTGACAGAAAGAATCAGGACTGATGAGACTGCCTTTTACAAACACAGGCTGGGCAGTGCGCGTAATTCTTTTTGTTGGCTTCCTCTCAGTGGCATTACCTTGAATATGAGGAAATTAGGGAGAAAAATTGCTATGAGCTTTGTAGGCCTTTTATTGCTTTAATCTCCTCTCCTCTTTGCCTTATATTTTTCCGTCTCTTGTCATCCATCTTTGCAGAGACAGTGACCAAGTTAAGCTAAATAGCCTTTTAGATTTGTTTGCAATGAATTAGATTTCTGCTCTCAGAAACTGTTTGAAATTTTCTAAGTGTGTTATTTTCACTAGGACTAAATTTTCAATGCAAATTCTGGAAATGCTAGAAAACAAGAATTCAGCACATCTACTGGATTTAAGGAGGGAAAAATACCTGTCATGTCTACAGGGTAAAGAACTAGACTACGTGATTTCTGCGATTCTGATTAGCAGGACACATGGGAAAGGCAAGAAAGACTGCATTCTGGAGCACTTCCCTTATAGAAACTTGAGATGGTGGTTGTCAAGGTTGGTGCGCAAGAGGCTCTAAAGTAACTGGGTGAGCCCGCTGGATACTTAGTGCAGGGCCTGCAAGGGCTGTTTGTGTTAAGTTGTATTGATTGTCTTGTGTATAATTTAATAATGTTGAAGTCTGCTTTCTTTCCTTGCAGCTATAGACTGCATCTGTCCTTGTTGGAGTGTTCCCATGGCAATCGTGGCTTGGAATTCTATTAGTTTGATTTATTCAATAAATAAGTAGAAAAATAAAACAAGATAATTACCCAACAATGAATAGCTACCATATGAACACAGTGAAAACTACACCAAAGGCCACTGGCAACAGGCAACATTTCTAGTCTAAACGCAGCGCAGAGATTCCCAAGGTAATTTTTTTGGCCTTCATTGGCCCTTTCTCCATTTGGTGTGAGGCTCTTGGGTAGCTTACCCAAGTTTCACTGTGTACCAAATGTCTCTCCTGGCTTCTCATGTCCACACCATTGTTATTCTTGCCTAAGCAGTGGCAGCAGCTTTTATGTGCTCTTACAACTTAGCCTGTATAGTAAACACATTTGCAGGGAAGAAAGCTCCCTCTTTCCTCCCCAGAGAAGTGGTACAAAAACCTGCACTAATAAAACAAACATCTATGCTTCAGCTGAGATTTTCTGTCCTAACAGTCCATTACATGAACACACAGGCAGGCTGCTAACAAGCCCCCAAATCAGTCAGGAGGTCAGCACTTGCTGTGGATCTGGCTGGACTCTTGATAACCTTGGGGCAGAGAGGGACATGACACAAAGCACCCTTTGCACAGGGTATTGCACTGAAGCTTCAGGTATGGAAGAACAAGGTAGGCAGGTTACTTAAGAGACCAGGAAGACTTTGGTGGCAGCTCATAAGGAAATCACATCTGATACTTAAAATACAGAAGCATAGGTCACTTCTTTTACACTGTGGTTTGAGTTGACTTTCAAATCTCTGTTCAGAAATGTGGGGAGACTGGTCTCCTGCTACAGTGGCGCAGCTTTTGGTGCAGCAGTGAATGGGAGAGGTGCAAATGCAGCAGTGCATTCAACCCTGACAATAAAATTTGACTTGGGCTTTCCCAAATACTTGCTCTAAGTTCTGGAAGCTGCTGACAGCTAACCACAGCCAACCACTCTAACCACAGTGGAAAACTAGAGTACCTTTGCCATGAGTCCTTCTACATTTGGGACAGGGCTGTAGAGCAGGAATGGCTGTTTCTGAACAGTCTGTCTGCGGCTATCTGCTGACTGCAGGATGCTTGTGTTTCAGTCAAGAACCACTGAAAATTCTAAATTTCATAAAAACTAACAGAACAAGAAAAATATTTTTTCTGAGTGTTCAATGCACTGTTGATCAGAATGTGTTCTACAAGATGCACCCAGCAGTCTTCAATCATCATACTAAGCTAGGCTTTAAATCAGAAATAGACACTGTTAACCCTTTGAAGATCTCCTTTTTGTCCAGAGGGTCTCACATAAATGCAAAACTGGATGAAGACATGTCTCACTATGAAAACTTCTAAACTGATGTTTGGAAACTGGTCTGAACGCTCATTGAAAGGCAGCTGTAATATAAGCTAACATTTGAGGCTCTTGCAGGGAACTGTGGATCCTATTTCAAACTTCATTTCCATGAGAATTACATCTGCACTCAAGCCTCCCGCTGCTGTCGGTTTAAATCTTTTTAGAATTAATGCTAAAATATCAAGTGCCTTTGTGGAGATACTGACTTTATGAGATGATTCCCATGACTACAGCCTGTTCCCACCATTAGACCTGTAGAAACTGGGAGACCTGAGGTCTGTTTCTTGACTCTGCTCTTGGCCTGCTGTGCCTGTAACTCTTATCATCTCTCTGTAAAAGAGGGATAAAGCTTGGCTTCTTTTTTACAACGTTATGAGCACTTCAATGCACAATGTTTCAAAAGAAGAAAGTTTTATTAGGAACCTCTGTTGTTCTCACCTCCTCCTTGCCCCTGTGGTATGAAACACTACAAGAGCTGTGGCCTCTGAATGTGCCTAGGCAGTCTCAGGAGCCTCTCGCTGCTGTTTCTGGGGCCAGCTTGCCTAGTGGGAGCACAGAGCAGTGGGCTGGTAATTGTATAATTTCACCCCAGGAAACCTTCCACCTAGGCCTAGGGTAATACCCCAGACAGATACTGCTCCAGAGTTATTACAGCCTGAATCAGAAGTTTGTGAGGGAGAAGAGTGAACAGTTTCACCTTGGTTTTCCCCAGAAGAGTAGTGAGAGAGTATGTCCTAAAATAAATGGGAAGAAAGCCCTTAGATGGTGCTTCTTAGCCTGAGGAAGTAATAAGTGCTCTTTCTGGGCATGCAGATTATCAAGATACCATTAACAAGATTTATTTGCTGCTCCTGTGAGCATGTAGTGCATGTAGGTCTTCTCAGTCATTTGCAAAGCACTTAAGGGAAAAGCTTGGTGGTCTGGAGATTGGAAAAAAGGACCCTGTCCTGTTATTTCCATGGAGGCTTAAGGTCACTTGGAAATGACAAACAGAAGTTTGCAACCCTGATTACAGTCGGAGTTACAGAGATCAGTGACCCCTTGTCTTTAAATGGTGCCTATTTTTTTAATTTCTGGAGACATATTAGGGAGAGAAGGTCCTGTCTGGGGGGCAGATGGAGAAGAGGTCCTGTATGGTACAGGACTGCTTGCAAGATCAGGGCTTCCACCCTTCTCTTCTCCAACCCTTGTGACATTGCCTCCTCTGTTCTGCACTGAGGTACAGAGGGTTTCTTCCTGCTTCTTTACTTGCCACTCATGTTCTGTTTAATCAATAACATCTCCTTTAGCTAGTACTTCCTTTTCTTGTTATTTTTCACTTTGCTTCTCCTCTCCTATTTAGGCTTTGTGTCACCAGTTCTAGGACATCCTCTGCTTTTCCACCTGACCTGAGGCTCAGTACATATGCCACAGCATGATCTTGAGTAATGATTTTAGCTTTTTCCAGACAAGCCCTGAAGCAAATTCACAGCACAATGTCTTTTGAAGTCCCAAGCCTGAAATGTGGTGCAGAGACAATGCTCCCCCAGGCACCAGTGCTAACAGTCACTCTAGTCAGGGAGCCAAGCTGGTGGCTTTTCCCCTTATATGCAAGAGGCTTCTGGTCTGGAAGACAGTGCAAAGCCAAGGTTATCCTGGCCAAGCCATCCCCTCTACAGCCTCAGCCTCTCCTACTGCCTGAAAAGATCCACTACACAAGCAGTTTCATGGTGGTGGTATTGAGCTGGGATATATGTGACCATTAACCACTGTACTGTTCATGTCAACTGATAAATAATGGAAGGTTTTGACGGTAATATGCAGTTGAGTTTGTTTGTTTGTTCTTTTTTAACTCCTAACCTCGCAACTCTATCCATGAATTTCAGTGGATAGCTTGTCGTATTCTAATTGGTCTTACAAATTTTGTACAGTACAAATGTTTTGGCAGTGGAACTGTTTTGATCAAAGGTTGTATAAATCCCGTTAGTCACAGCAGCTGGATCTATATGAACCCTTTGATGGGGCTTGTACCACCTGAATTCCTACAGCACCATTACAGCTTGTACCTCCTGTGTATAGATAGGCTTTTATTTGAGCTCCTCTGGCTGTGTGTTCTGGTGGGCTAAGGCACGATGTGATCTGACGCAATGTGTGGGCTGCAAGATCCAGGCTCAGCAATCTTTCTTAGCTATGGGTTGCCAGCTCCACATCTCCTTTTCTTTGTCACCTAACGTCACACCCACAGCGCTTTGGCTCAGTATTTCTTGTCTGCTCTGACTGAGAAAACAAATAGGGCTCTGGGAAAAATAGTGGTGCTTCTTTACTGAATTGCATGATTTATGTACATGCCAACAGGAATGAGGAAATGCAAATTCCTCCTGCTTCCAGATTTGCACGCCAGCCACTTCATGGGCACTGTTTTATTTCTTGGATTGTTGAACTCATTTGGCCTTGTGCCTCTTAGCACCACATGAGGTATGTCTTAATAGGCCTGAAAGGTATGGCATGCTGTGACTTGATTTTATTTGCATTTATGTACATATCACCATGTTTACTTTAAAATGACTGAACTTCTGCAGTTGCAGCTCCAGGGTGGTAAAGTTCACTGAAAGGACAGTTAGGTTCCTATCATCTAAATCTGGGAGAAGACCTTATTTAAAATCATGGCTGCTGTTTGCCATTTCTTACTTTGCTGAGCTTATTCAGTGAAACAGTTCTGGTCTTTTATCTGGTCTGTACTGGCTTCCTGGTTGTGTTTTGTTTGTTTGTTTATTTTGTTTGTTTGTTTTACTACCTCAGTGACTCTATTTGGCTTTCACTTGGAAAGAAGTGATAACTATAATTTATTAATAATATGAAAAAATGTAAATCTGAAAAAATATTTAACTATGAAGTATATTTTCTTTCATTTAACTGAAACTCGTCAGTCTCATGGCTGACTGTCCCAGTTCCCAGTGTCTCTAACATCAGCACTCCATCTCAAAAGGACACCTTGACTAGCCAGAAGAAGGAATTCTAAGGCACTACAGGTGTAATGAGATAAGTCAGCTTCTGGCTTATTGTGTAGTGCTGTTCAGGCATTTTCTGTCAAAATGTTTTTATTTTCTCAAGTCAGGAGTCACGGATTTGACAACTGTTAGTGGAAATGTACCTATCAGTTTTGGCAGGCAAGTCTTCTCACGCAGGAGAATGAATCTCTGGAGCAGGGCAGACGCCTGTCTGCAGAGCATCCCACTTCCTCTAGTGCAGCTGGCATCCCTCCCTGGGTCCTTGGAGATTGCTTCCAGTGCTCTGACAGCCTGGAGACTTAAAACCCAGAGTCTTAAACTTCTATCTCTAATGCTCAAATGGGGAGAACTCCAGAATGCTACTGCTGGTACGAGGTATGGCTAACTCAAACTTGAGTTAGGTCTATTTTGTGTTTAACTAAATAATTAAATGGTTATTCAGCCACAGAGGGAGCAGGTGACTGAAACGGCCATGGAACAGCTGTTTAAACTGGTTCTGGTCAGTGAGATACTGCTTCTGTCTCTTCTTCACATCAAGTCTGATTGCACATTCCTATCCTCTTCTTGGGCCCAGAGTCATGCTTGAAGGCATCCCAGAGAGGTTAGAGCCACGGAGAATGAATCTCTAGGAAGCAGGGCTTTTAGGTCCTCAGGGGCTCCTAACAGGTTGAGATGTGTGTAAGAGCTGGCACAGGCGATGGAAGACTTTGGCTGGGAAGAGTGGGTGAAAGGGATATGACTATCCTTTTGGACAGGAGCAGGCAATTACAGTAGCTTAGCTAAAGCCTCTTTAGAGCCTTACCTGGAAGTTAAATCAATGTTTTCCTTCAGTCTCAGGGGAATGTACACATATACCACTGTAGGCAGTAGACCAAGTGGTTAGAATGTGAGCTGGAAACATGTAACACTCCAGCTCGGATTGCTGGTTGCAAACTTGTATGTACCAGCGGCAAGCTCTAATCAAGAAACAAAGGGCTTCTTCTGGACGGCTTGCAAACAGATAGATCTCTAGGCTTCATCCAGGTGTGGAATCAGGAGGTCCATTTTCAATGTGCCTACCACTTTGCTCCCTTGTGTTCTGCAGCCCTCTTTCTCTCTCTTACTGCTGGTCCATTGCCTTGTCAAACTAAGCTAAAAAAAGTCTTGTAAGACAAGGAGACTTGCAGACATGACAAATGGTTTTGCAGACTTATTTCCCCAAAGGTTTCAGTCCCAGGAGCAGGCGTGCAGCTTGACCTTGCCTGAAGCAGTAGAGCACATTGAGAAGGACTGTGCCTAACACCTTATTTGCAGAATGTCCTGTCCCCCACGTGCAGCACATGCTCTCCCTCGCCAGCTGCAAACAACTGTGCTAGGGACATATGGTATGAGCTGTGGTCTGTGCCTCCCAGCTCACAATGAATTCAGTGGGATTACTTGTATGCATAAGGCTGGCAGACACTGCCATTATAAATATTTCCTTTTTTAAAGTTGTTAGGTGTGATTTTTAATAAGTATAGTCTACATATGAAGCTGATAGCCTCTCTGCTTCCAGGTACAGGGTGCAAGTGTCTGCTGAGCTGCTGCAGAAGGTAGCAGGTATTTTGAGTTGTTCCTTGCTAATTATTGCTTCAGTAAACAACAGCTGTTCAAATGCAGCTCAGCTTCTTGCTTTGAAAAGATTACAGTGCCCAAACTGTAGTCTGGTATTATTGAAAAAAGAAAAAAAAAAAGTTATAATCATATCACTCCCCTACTGCTACAGATTTTATGGGCCTTGTAGTGTGCTGTTATGTCAGGCATATTAATTGCTAGTGAGTCGATGTTAAGCAAATGAAACTGCTTTGTGCAGCGTTTGGCCACTTGGTTATAGACAGTTTAACAGCAGTCTTCTGGAGAGACTGTGCAATAGTCCTAGATTATTTTTCAGCACTGGAGGAATGGCTCTTTCAAAGTAACTATAAAATGAACCATTGCTGCCATGCAATAGCAGTAATAAGCTGTTAAGGTACGTTGCAAAGCATGAGGTCAGAGGCAGTATGTTCTTCCAGCCACCCAAGAAGCGTAATAGCAACTAATTAGTGCATCTCCTTCAGAGGCTAGTGCTATTGCAATGAGAGGAAAGGCAAAAAGTGCAAGGGGGGCCCCACTGTTACTATCTGCCCTTTAGATGAAGGAATTGTTGGTATTAACTTAGCAGAAGGTGAAGGCCTGACCCAGCACAGCACTGAGTGTCAGCAATGTGCTCTTGGCAGTGAAAAGAAAAATAGCCCTGTTCTCTGCTCCATGCAGTTCCTGCCCTTCTGCTTCCTTCCTGAGGAACAGGATTTATAGGGGCATCTGTCTTGATTTATTGAGGAGCAAAAATTACAAATTAACTTTCCAGGCATGCGCACGCACATGCTTTGCTGCACAATGGAAGGCTGATCCCTTCGCCTCTGTCCTCCTGGCTGTGTGGCTCTTGCCCGGCAGCCGCTGGCCGAGCTACCAGCCCGGCATTGGTGTGAAGCTGTGGCAGTGCCCACAGCCGGTGCCAGCCACCGGTGACCATGGGCCAAGAAATAGGCTGGGTTTTGAAGCAATTGTTCCCTACACTGGAACATTTTACTGGTTGCAGATGAAAGCCATCTGAAAACACCTTTTTGTGCACTTAAAAACAAAGAACCCCCCATGTATTTTACCAAATACATATATGAGCGGTCAAGCTGGCACCTTAGACGGCCTTTGAGAAGGAACAGCCTACAACTTGTCATGCGGTGACCAGCGAGCAGAGGGCTCTGCTGTGGGGCAGCAGGTCGGGACGCGCCATCGGGGTGTGGGCAGGAGCAGGGCTGGCCAAGCGCCGGGCAGCACGAGCAGCACCCGCTGTGGTGCTGCCCTTGTGGAGCCCCTGCCACCGCTCAGAGCCCGCGGGAATGGCACATTCGGGGAGACCGGAGAGGGGACACGCGGTGGCACAGGCCCAACAGGACGTGCCAGGCTGCCTGCCACCTCGGGTCAGCCGGGCTTCATGCTGCGGGTTAGCTGGCACGAGGTGCTGCTAGGGGAGGCGGCATCTCACGTACTTATGAGTGTGTGTGTACGTACGTAGGTATATATCAATTTATATTTATTTCTATTGCTGGAACCCCTCCACAAGGACCGCACCCCCGGCGCGCCGTGCGCCCCACCGAGCCGACAAAATGGCGGCCGAGATCCCCCCAGCGGCCCCGCGCAGGCCGCTGCCGGCCCTCCCCTGCCCGCCAGGGGGCGCGCGAGCCACGGCCGGCCCGCGGCGCCGCGTCCCGGTGGAAGGGACAGCCGGGGCCGGAGGGGCGAGGGGAGCGTCCCGGTGGAAGGGACAGCCGGGGCCGGAGGGGCGAGGGGAGCGTCCCGGTGGAAGGGACAGCCGGGGCAGGAGGGGCGAGGGGAGCGTCCCGGTGGAAGGGACAGCCGGGGCAGGAGGGGCGAGGGGAGCGTCCCGGTGGAAGGGACAGCCGGGGCCGGAGGGGCGAGGGGAGCGTCCCGGTGGAAGGGACAGCCGGGGCCGGAGGGGCGAGGGGAGCGTCCCGGTGGAAGGGACAGCCGGGGCCGGAGGGGCGAGGGGAGCGTCCCGGTGGAAGGGACAGCCGGGGCCGGAGGGGCGAGGGGAGCGTCCCGGTGGAAGGGACAGCCGGGGCCGGAGGGGCGAGGGGAGCGTCCCGGTGGAAGGGACAGCCGGGGCCGGAGGGGCGAGGGGAGCGTCCCGGTGGAAGGGACAGCCGGGGCCGGAGGGGCGAGGGGAGCGTCCCGGTGGAAGGGACAGCCGGGGCCGGAGGGGCGAGGGGAGCGGCCCCGGCCCCGGCCCGCGCTGCCGCTTTGCGGGGCTGAGGGGCGGTGCGCTGATGGCGAAGGGGTCAAGTGTTTGCGGGAGCGGGTGTTGGTCCCGGGCGGACACCGTGCCGGCTGCCGTGCCTGGGCGGGGAGCGCCCCGCTCGCGGCTGGGAGCGCCCTGCCCTTCCCTTCCCTTGGGTGTGAGCTGCGCTGTGAGGCGGGCCAGGGGCGGATTGCTGTTCCCGGTGAGGCAGGGCGGCGGCCCGGCTGCAGCTCCCGGTTCTGCCCCGGGTAGGGATCAGGTGCTTCCCAGCGCACTGGAGCTGGCGGAGGGTGAAACACCTGGGAGGGGAGCGTCGGTCATTGAGGGCGCGGTGCTCTCAGGGCAGAATGCGGTCAGAGCCGGCGCAGACAAGGTTTTACTATTTTAAAATTTTTGTTTGTTTGATTTTTTAATTTATTTTATTATGCCTTGAAAACATACACTTGCGGGCACATTGGCTCCGGCTATGTTATTAGAGAGTGAGGAGGTTTGTTTTAGTTGTAATAATCAGCTGCTATGGAAGGTAATAGAATAACACATCTCTGCTGAGGAAACCAAGGGATGTTTCTGAAATGCCTCAGCCTTGCACTCCTTGTTTAAAGTACTGAAACTTTTAGGGTAATGTTTGTTGACTTCGGTGTGTATCAACCTTATTTGACTATTTCAGGGGTGTTAAAGAGGAGGTGATAAGGAGAAGACAAACCCAAACCCATTGGCCTGGCATTTACCAGAATTTAAAGGTTTTATTTTGATGTCTCTAGTGCAGCTAAATGAATGGTGCCATAATCTAGTTTAAACTCACATCACCTGCATCCATTACATGTACTTCCAATAGCTCCTATTTTGCCAAAAGCTTTTGGAAGCTACTCCTATAGTCAGTTACCAGAACTGCATTTCCACCCTCTTTCTCTTCCTTCCTTCCCTGTTTGGAAGCACTTTGCTACAACGAGTTTATTTGTTTGTTTGTTTATTTTTTTCCCTGTGAGGACATTTAGACAGTATTGTTATGGCACCCTTTTGTGCATTTTTTTTTTAAAATCTTTCCACGACTCAGATTTGTCTGTGATGTCTCCTTGTGCTCTCTCCAGGGTTTTCATGGTGAGTGCACCAGGACTGTACGCAAGAATGGTATTGCTGGCACCCTATGCAGAGATAACATTGCCTTCCTA
Organism: Hirundo rustica; assembly: GCF_015227805.2. Lineage (NCBI taxonomy): Eukaryota > Metazoa > Chordata > Aves > Passeriformes > Hirundinidae > Hirundo > Hirundo rustica. The sequence goes on from NC_053454.1 coordinate 32,849,392, forward strand.
TTTCCCTTGTTTAACAAGGCCAGTAATCTCATTAAGCTTCTCCACCCCTAAAAGCTCTTCATTGCCACCACTATTGCACTGAAATCTCACAATGAGTTATTTATCCATTATGCACTCCTCATTCTTTCCAGTCAGTGCTTTCTTGAAGGCAGCTATGTACCTTTCATAGCAACATTTGCATTTCTTATTCTGAGATACTTTACTTTTGGAGTTGCCTATATTAAAATGCGTTTTGTTTGAATGGGCTCACTTCAGCGAGTGATCCATATTGTTCTGTATGACTGCTCTGTCCTAGCCGTTATTTGCCACTCCATTAATTTTTGTCATCTGCAGATATTGGTGTGACTGATTTTTTTTTTTTCCCTTTTTTTTCGTTTTAATAATTGCTTCCCCATCATTGTGTAAGTTGGTGACTAATACCTGGTTCTGGTATTATGGTCTTGTATACCCACACCCTCCCCAGTTCATTTTTCCATAGTGGTTCTTATCTGCAAACAATCAAATTTTTCATACTTTTTTTTTAGAGCATTTCTAACATACCTATAATTATGTTCAGATTTGCATTACTAACTGATTCCTCTATTATATTTCTTTATGTTATTTTATTTATTATTGCTGTAATTTTAATTGGTTCATTAGATAGCCATTCCTGTAATTTCAGCTTTAAAATGATTCCTGGGCTTGAAATTTGGAAATATTTTATTGCATTGGGATAACAATTTTCCCTTGTGCCTCTGTAATGCATGGCATTCACCCTGTTGTCTCAGACAGCTTAAGTGTGATTGAGTAACTAGAGCCAGTTGAAACATGTTGTTGCCTTCCAGCCTTGTTCTTAGTTTCTGAATTTCCTCCTTTTCCTCCTGAATCCCAAAAGGCTTTATTAAGACAGTTTTGTGGGAACCATTAACTCTAAGCTGCATAATTATGTTACTATAGCATTGACTTATTTAATAGTAGGGAAAAAATTGTATGCATGTCTAGAAATTTATATTCCTCAATGATGGAATTTTAACTTAGTAAATTAAAAGGTTTACTCAATTTACCTACAAAGTTATAGTAATTAACATCAAGAGAGTCTACCTGCAATAAAGCAGGTTCTGTGAAAACATGTCACTTTAATGAGCTGCCATTGTATTATGCTTATTCTTCACTTTTTAAATTGCATGTAAGGCTCTCATATACTTAAAGGGATGGTGTTACTGTTTAGCTTGCTTTGTTTAGAAGAAGTAGGGGCCCGTATTTAGCATATTTATCTTTACTTAGTGATGCATTTTATGTCATGCTTGCAGTGGTCAGAATTGCATACATTTGGCATTTCTGATGCTAGAAATCAGGGCGAGATTTTTTTTTTTTTTTAAATGCATACAAAGAATACTGCAGCTGATAATCCTCATACCACTAATTGTGTGGTACTGCATGACTTAATTCTCACTGTTGCATTTCAGACTCCCTAAGGGCAGCTCACTTCTCTTTTGCTCTCCCTACCCTGTTATCCCCAGCACATCTGGTTATTAGAGCAGGGCAGATTGTGCCATGTCCCTCACAGTGCCACCTGCAATTGCCAGTATTGTATCTTGTGTTTAGGAGATGGCATGGCAAATAAACCTTTCCAGCATCTCTTCACCCTGAAAGGCCTAAGATGCTTTTAGTGGTCCATAACAAATGCTTAGGTTTCTGGGATGGGGGAACAGAAAAGCTGCATTTTTTTCAGCTTTTCGTGATGCACTTAATTAAGACCTGACATCCTTATTTTTGTTACTTCTGCTGAAAAATGGGCTTGGGGTGGATGAGAAACCCATTACTATTATTAGTATTTTGACTTTTTGAATAGGTCTAGCCTAGGTACTCACACAGTTAAATTTGCCTAATGTTATCGGTCTGCTACAAAGCTAAAAACTTCAGAGGTAAGAAATGAAGTCTTAAGCTCTGTCAGCCTGACAGCTATAGACCATGTGTTCCTTTTATCCCAGGGGAAGAATTGGCACATACTCATCAATTAACTGTTTTACATTTTGTTCGGCTTTTTTTGTTTTGTATCATTGAGCCCCAGCAACTTGTGTGTGTAAAGATCAATTTAATTATATAAGTCTTGTATATTTAGTCCTTAGGACTGATTGGCTGTTGATGAAAAGCTGATTAGTTTGGTGAGTTCGGATGTGGCTTTGCAGTTAGGGGTATGATATCACTGTGTCTGTGCTGTTCAGTTTATGCTGTGGGATGATGCTCTGTGCTTTGGCTTATTTTTAACCCTGGCAGCTTCTAATAAGTGTCAAATAAGCAGCTTCTAATAAGCTGCTTAGAAGCTGTTCCTAATAAGTGCCTCTGCTTTGCCATCCCCAAAGAATTATGCGTGAGTTTCTTTTTTTCTTAAAGGCTCTCAAGCTGGCCATATGTATAGCCATAGCTTGCCCTTCTAGACATAGCAGTGTACCAAGGTATCAACACTTTCAGAAGCTTTTGTTTTTTCTGAAAATACAATTCAGATATTTTGCCATCTGATTCTCTTCAAATGCTGCCCATTCTCTCATAGACAATTTAAACTTTTATTTTATGCAGTGTTTTTTCTTTTACAGCCTTTCAGCCATCACTTTAGAAATGCCTCAGAAGAGTGGCAGTGGTAAGTGGCATTTTTTTCCCCCCTTGTCAAATGCAAATCTCTCACCTCCCAAATGTGAACATACAAAGATCTCTTACTTTATTTTTTTTTTTTAATAACAAAATTAGGCCATAGTTAGCTAAGCAGTGACATGATTAGTGCTGGATCAACATGTTACCAACTCAAGGCTGTCACTGCAAAGTCAGTGTGGTGAAGTCTGTTCCAAATAAAATGAAAGCAGTCTCTTGAGGAAGAGCAGTGCTGAAGTCAGCAGTTTCTGCAAAGGGGGCCTAAATGCAGGTTGAAGGATCTCTTCTGTGTATATATGTAACTACCAGTGCCAGTCTAATTCTTTATAATCAAGTATTTTTGTTGTATTTTTACTCAGGAGGATAAGAGGAAAAACAGTTCTAAGTGATATTTTTGTTCCTTGGCTTTCGTTATCTATGAAGGATTTGGCTTTGTGAAGTATATTTAATGTTTTCTCTAAAGTATTCCCCCTGAGAGATCCCATGGAATAATTCACTTGGCTGAGTTAGCAGATGAAGCCATTGGATAGAGTCGAAAAAAATACTGCCAACTGTGAAGCAAATGAATCAATACCAGTGCAAAGGGATCACTTTGCTTCCTCAATAGGAGAAAAGCGGCAGCACAGATGCAGTATCTGACATACAGATTAAAACCCCCAAATATAAACACACACGCACACACACGTTGGGTTGGCTTTTATTGGAAAGCCTAGATGCAATCTATAGTTACCAATTTGTGGAAAATTCAGGACACATATAAAGTTAAGAAGGCAAATTAAAAGAACAATACAAATCAGACGAAATATACATCTCAAAATATCAGGATAGCATTTTGACTGGCATTGTCTAAAATACTTAGAATCTCCTTTCTTTTTTTCTTATTTTTGTAATATGCTGCTTTAATTATGCATATTTTTTCTTTAAAAAGATCTTTTGTTTCTATATTCCCCAAGGTCACTATTTCCTGCAGGAGCATGTCCAGATCACAAGTCTTTTTTAGCAAGAAATAGGCTCATTATACCTACTAACAAGGCCACTAATTGGCTTGATTTGACTGTATCTAAAATGATCACCAACAGATACTGTAATTTGTTGTTTATTGGTGCCAGAACAAAGGAGAAGGGACTGGTATGCGCCAAGTAGAAGATATATTTCAATGTTGACATGTTATACAAGCTTTTCATATTCAAACAGAAGAGAAACATTGGACATAATTTAGAATATGAGCCTATTTCAACAGAGAGCACTTACAGCATGCTAAATACAGTGCTGTGGTAGAGCCACCCAACAGAACTGCAAACACCTAGCATTTTACATCTTTAAAAAAGAATACGTAGATCAATGACACGCCTCTGGGGTCTGACATACCATCCTCTCTAAATTTAGGGCCCTCAAGCTTCAAGGGTAAAAGTACTAACAACTAATCTGTGCTTTAATTCTAATAGATGATTAGCATTCGTTATATGTGTAATTAGTTCTGTATGCTCTACCAAATACACACATACAGTAATAGCACTGATACTGTAGATTCGGTAGCGACTTGGCTGGGAGAAATTCAAATCTGTTTATCAAACAATCCTAATGTGCAATTTAGAGTATGTAATACCATAGACTCTCAGAATACAAAGCAGTTAGAAAACTATTTTTATTACATCCACTTGAACCATTCATAGTTAAGACACGTTCACTTACTATGTTCTGTCATTATAATACATGGATAGAAATACTGTGTATATTTCAATGAACATCAAAACCCCCAATTTTGTCTCATCTTAAAAATATTTGTTTTTGTGGCTGAATTTAGTGCTCATGAGACTAAAGCTCTAAGAATGGTTTCAGCCAAGATGTAGAACAGATGCCATAGATGCCACCACAGGCTTCCTATAAGGAACCAACTGCACACTTCAGTTCTTCCTGCAGCAAATATACTGGGCCTTGGAGCAGAGCATGCCAAATCTATGCAGTGGTTGGAGATGCAGACTAGGCACTAGAACTGGACCTTCTTCTCCATCCCCAGGTTGTGTTCACAGTAATGAGATTTGATCTGCCAGCTGAAGGCCAGGAGATGAACCTACTGAACAGCCTGCCTGCCTCAAGAGCAATTCTGTAGCATCAGGTCAGAGGTACGCTTCTTCTATCTGGAGTTATTAACACCTAAAAGAGCTGTATTATACAGAAGACAAAGTGGACATAACTGGATGAAACTACATCATTTCTTCTTCTTCTTCTACGTACAATTTGCCAAGCACCTGAGACACTATTCCTCCATTGTGAAACAAAGCTTCTAAAAAACCAACAGAAACCCCACCTGGTATGAATAAATGTCCATTTATTACATTAGGGCTGGAAAAAGACAAGGAAACCCCAACCTATTAAAGTCTTCCATCATACTAAATGAGACTTATTTGGTTACTGTGCCTTCTAACAATGACTGATGAAGTGGCACTAGCCTGGGTGACAGGAGAGGGAGGGGAGGGAACTGTGGTCTGATTCAGCCAGCCACTTTGTGGAGTGTCCCATCCTATCAGCAGAGTGATAGATGCACAGCTTTAAACCTAATACAAAAATATTAACACTTTTGGACATTAGTCATCACTGTTATATCTCTACAATATAATCCTTTATACTGTACAGCTATAACATAAAAGGTGCAATTCATTTTTCTTTAAAAAAAATCACACACAGCACATGTTTTTATCATTTTATTTTTAAGTATAAACTTTTTTTAAACACTTTACATAAATTAACTCCTCTGAGACTAATATTTGATGTACAGTAAATTGTAATTCATATAAAAATCCATAAACAACTTGTCTCACATAATTTACAAAAAATCAGGGTTTCCTTTGCTTGTATGCAACAAGGATTCTACTTGCCATTTCCCCCCCAAGGCAAACCATGTTAGCATTGTAAAATCCATTATTAAATTCCCATGGTAGCATAAGTCACTTGTGCCAATGTCCTTTTAGAAAGCAGCACAGTTTAATGCAGTTGGGTTGTCTATAAACAGTAATTTTTGCCCCATGTTTTAAAATTAACAGATATATACCACATCCTATGCAGTGAGAAAGATAGAGAAAAAGAGAGAGAGAAAGAGAGAGAGAGACTATTTCTCATAAGCAAAGGTCAACAATTCAGTACTATTTGGAAACACTGTATGGGTCTGTATCTTAATTAAATACAGTGCCTCAAAGAAACAGCCTGTTGCAAAATCTGTAGGCCTTTTTATTTTCTTTTTTCTTCTTTTTTTTTTTTTTTTTTAATACTTTTCAGTCCAACTTGAGTGCAGCGATATGCATATGTAAACATATTCTTTAAAGCAGATCACCTTTAAGGTCATTGAGAAAAAAAAAAAGTTTTGTCATTAGCAGTATCGTTCTTCCGGAAGGCGCTCTTTTTGTTACAGAGTCTGGATTGTGCTACAGAAAAAATCTGAGCAAAGATGTAAGCTTAGGCTCAAGTAGTAATGCAGCAAAACAGTTTGGTCTCCTTTTTAGAAGACACTGGTACACAGTCTCTTTGGCAGCCTGAGCTAAGCCAGTGTGTTACCTCTTTCCTATCTCACTTTGTCTGAGGAACTGTATATTGTTAGCGCTGTCTGCTAATTCTGGATATTGCTCCACAGAGAGTACATAGTACCCATCATATCCTTGTACCTTTCCAGCACTTAGCAACTGCCTCTTTTCTCCTTCTGTCCACAACCTGGCGCCTTCCTCTCCATCTCTTACTCTCTGTTGTTCTCTGGCCCAGGCACTGGAAAGAGCTCTTTGCCTGGCTTGCTCCAGTATCCGGGCCTTCTCCTCATCAAGTGTCATGCCATAGCGGACGTGAAGCGCTAGAGCACCGTATTGCATTTCAACATCAGCAAACCTACGAGTCCTGCCGTTCACCACAGTGGTGGACTGGGAAACAGTGACATTGATGCCATTCTCCAGGGCCTTACGCCCACTTGTCAGCCTCAGTGTCCCAAGGTCACTCTCAGGGGAGGTGGTCTTGATAAAATAGTGCGTGTCCTTTCCCTCCACAGTGAAATGCAAGTTTTCTAGGTAGTAAGCGTTGTTCAAAACAGCTGCCACTTTTATGCAGTCCTCGTTAGCAATGTTGAGCACGTTTGTTTGCACTTTGCCTTGACTGACAGCGAGCATCACCCCTTTGCCAATCAGAGACTTCACCGTGGCGAACCACAGCCATGACTTTTCTCCGCTGGATTTCCGTCTGCTGACCTGCACTTCTGCCATCTTTCCCAGGGAAAGGAAAGCCTTTGCTTGTCTCGCCACTTGTTGTTGAACTCCAGAAATTGGCTGTAAACAAGAACAGACAGAAGTTTTACCAGCCATCTGTAGCCCCCTAAATGCCAAACAGCCAGGATTTCTTGGTGTGCTGCCCGTGGACAACAACAGGATATGCCACAACTGACAGTGCCAAGGAGTTAATTAGATCTGCATACTGCTTGTTTTGCTGAGTTACACGACAATTTTTCTAATGTTCAACACTTTTACTCTTTGTCTCCCTGAGAACTTGCACAAAAATCAGCTTTAACTTCAGAGGCCGCTTACTGGGCCACGCAGGAGAGACTTGCAATGCCAGTACATAACCACAAGAATCATGGAGCAGTTTGGTTGGAAGGAAAATCATCTAGTTCTGACCCCCTGCTGTGGGACATCTTCAACTAGACCAGGTTGCTCAAAGCCCCATCCAACCTGGCCTTTAACACCTTCTGTGATGGGACATCCACATCTTTCCTGGGCAGCTTGTTCCAGGGCCTCACTACCCTCACAGTAAAGAATTTTGTCCTAATATGTAGTTAAATCTTTCAATTTGAACCTGTTCCCCCTAGTCCTGTCACCACCTGCTCTTGTAAATAGTCTTACCCCATCTTTCCTCTAAGTTCCTTCATGTATGGTAAGACTGCAATTAAGTTACCTGAAAGCATTCTCTTTTCCAGGCTGAACAATCCCAATTCCTTTCCTCATAGGAGAGGTGCTCCATCCCTCTGATAACTGGGTGGCCCTCCTCTGGACTTCCTTGAACAGGTTTATGTTGTTCTGTGCTGGAGACCCCAGGACTGAATGCTGTGTTCCTCACAGCTGAGGTCTCACAAAAGCAAAGTAGAGGGACAAAGTCCCCTCCCTCGCTCTGCTGGCCCTGCTGGTTTTGATGCAGCCCAGGCCATGATTGACTTCCTGGGCTGCCAGTGCACATTGCCAGGCCATGTCTTGTTAATACAGGTAAGAGCTGTGTTACTACAGTTTTGTCTTACTATGGTGTCATCTCTTCCTCTGAGCTTGTTCAGTTATGATTCCTGTCTGCCATGAGTCCAGTCAAACTGAGGATATTTTTGCAGGTCATGAAGCTGTGCTTTAGAACTAGAACAAGCCTTTCTTTACGCTGAGTCAGGAGATAAGAGTCTCTCAAGTAGCCACAGCCTGAGACCAAACTGTAGGGAGGCTCTCATAATCCCTCAGGCTGCTAAAGAAATGAGGGAAATCAAATTGTAATGACAGTCTTTACAGTAAAAGAGAGGGAAGCTAATGGTATGGACCAGTGAGGTGGAATACGGGGAACTGACACCCTTTCTTGCAAATACTTGCAGAAACTGATAAAAGGGGATGTGTGAAAAGACTGTGGCCAATTCAGCTGTGTAATGTTCCATTTCACTTCATGTATCAGCCTCCTGCCTAAAAGAGCTTTTCCCCAAGAACTTCAGATGGGTGCAACCCTGAATACAGCAGTGTTTTGTTCATAGCTAACAAAGACAAGGGGCAATGAATGAAAAGAACCAACAAGACAGTCTCATGAAAAAGTTAGGATAGCAGAATATTGTGGAAGAGCTGTGTAGCTTACTATGCCAGATGCACTCTTGGTAAAGAGAGGATGGCCAGGGAATGGGACCTGTCAGGGTAACTGCAGTGGTTCGCCAGGACAGCTGAAAGAGCAGGAGCAGCTAGCAGGAATGGTTAGCTGGTGCACCTGGATAGCAGGACAGCTCAAGTTACAGGGTCACCTGTGGCTGGGATGAGACCTCACAACTGTGCAGAATAGGCACCTCGGTCTAACTGGGTCTTAACAGCAACAAGCTGTGAATGTGCTGTACTGAGAGAGGTGGGGAGCAGACAGCTGCCCTGGCAGTTGCCTCAGCAGGAAACAAAGATTTAAATAGCTTTGGCTGCACTTTTGAAAATGAATACTTAGTTCTTGATGATGATCCAGTTTATCTCTTAATTGACCCCTTCTCCTTTTAGTGAAATAGTGCTTAAACCATTTGATTCACTGCTGACAAATGAGTCAAAAGCCTGTTTTGTTTTCCTAAATTTCTGGATGGGAAACCAAGCAGGAGTCATTAAGATTCATAAAACCTTAATTCAGCCTTGCTGCTCATCAAAGCCTGGCAAAAAGTTTGCAAGGGCTTCTCTGTTTTGCCACAATGGTAGCTTTCTGGAGGGGTAACTCCTGAGGGAATTATGAATTAACTTGAACTCTCCATTCTTCTTGAATGTGGCAGATTTTGGTCTGCATTTCCTAACAAGTATGGATTTCAGCTGTTGTAAATCCTACCTGAAAGCTACTGAGCACAAAATATATTGTAGACAGCAATCATCAGTGAGAGCAGCAAGATGCTATGGCAACTTCATAATGACAAAGTTTGTTTATTTTTAACATGTATCCACAGAGCTCAGTAAAGCTCACTTACTCTAGAATGTTTCAAAATACCAAGTGGTTTGTGTGTTTACTTCTGCCTCATGGTTGCATTTGCTTGTTCACCAGTGAATATCACAGTGGCAGCTTCTTCCTACCTGAGAATTTTGAATCTTTGTTTTCCTATCACCCACTTCTTGCTCTGTCATGTCACATGCTCCTAGCATTCTTCATGTTACTGAGCTCTCTCCTGAAGATTTTTGACAACTAGCTGTCTGCTCTCATCTCTTTAACTAGACTGGTTCTGTTCCTGCTATGCCTTTGCTGGTGTTAGTGGATGATTTCATTCTTTAGCCTTTGAGACCTAACTAAACAACCTCTGATAGTTCTTCACAGCAGAGCCTGATGAGAGGTCTCTTACCTCCCAATACAACCAGAGTGCTTGCCATGCCCCTTCTTCACTGCTTTTGTTGCTCATGGGAGACACTAACCTCATGCTGAGCTCTAAAATCCCTATTACTCAATTACTTGATGTTAAAAACTAACTAACTAACTAAACTAACTAACTTCCTGAATGCAAAGTTAGCTTCCATATGTTCCAAAGTTAGCTTCTGCTGGGCCACCATTCTAAGAACTTTTGGTCTACATTAGGTTGTAGGATTTTTTAAGTTTGTATCATCTTTAATTCTTGTAACATTCTCTATTGTGATTCTTGTAAAAAGAGATTTTTTGATTGCTTAGAAAGGGATCACCCATTTTAATGTCTTATAATTCTTCCTTCTAAACCAAAAATCATAGGATTTTTGAGGGCATAGGTCTTTGACCTTTAAGTTAGCCTAATTTGTAAATACAATTTTCTTAAATAGCAGACTTAGATTTTACTTCCACATGCATTTCTTCCATTTCTTCTTATTCAATACGTAGCAGGTTTTCAGGATCAAAGTTAATTTTTCTGCTTCCAGAGAACTTCATAAGCACCTGAGTTTTACGTAATATAGTAGATTTTACCTCAGGTAATTTCAGTTTCAGTATTTTATCTTTATATCTAACACATGGTGTCCATAATGCATGGTTAATATTAAAAACAAGTAAAATTATAGTGGTGCCGTGTATGCGTGTTATATCACCTCTTCTGTTTATTTCACTGTCTCTTTTTTACTACAGTGTTCAGTTACTGTCTTCAGGCCAACGGTTAGTACAAATATAATCTGTGTAATTTCTGCTATGAAAATTGGACATCTTTAAAGCATCTTAAACTTCTTTTCATTGATTATTGTCTTTTAAAATTTTTATTATTGCTAAAAACAACAAAAAAAGCTTATATAAAATAGTACCTAACTTAGCAAATCCATAAAAAAATCCTCCACCTGTAATTTGTTAAATTCTTTTGAAACTAGATAAATGTACTAAGTTCAGATTGAATTTAGCAAATAACCCTGGCTGTCAGAATTATCCATGCCTAATAAGATGTGAATAGAAGGGAACATTCTAGCTTGTTCAATTTGTGTGTTTAGTTTTGTTTCTTACTGGTATGTCTTCCCATTGCTGGCTCTTCACAAGTTCATAAGAAGGTTCTGTTAAATCAAATTTTGGAACAGGGAAGCCAGGGATGGCATTGTGCAGATGAAAGCCGAATGTCACCAGCCAGCTGTTAACATCTGAAAGGGAATAATTGTAAGAAAAAAAAAGAGAGAAAAATATTAGAATTGTTCTATATTTTGCAACCATAACATTTTTACATATAATAGCTTTTGGCATAATTGATTTCCTTTTGTATGGCAACAGCAAACCTATACAGGAAATTTACAGTTCTAAGCTTAAAAGAAAATGTCTGTTCTAAATAAGAGTTGCTCTAGGCTCAGTTGAAAGGTATTGCAGGGTTCAGCAAGTCTGATGGCCTCGGTGACTTCCAGAACAATTATGGCAGCTCAGTTAAGGGGACATTTCTTTGTCATACAGCCTAAACTAACTGGAATTTCATGGTCAGGTTAAACATGCTTTATGTCATACCTTCACCGTCAATACTTTAAAACAAAGCCAAAAAAAAAAGGTACTGTAGAGCACATCCTGTCCTTTTGGTGTGTGTTATTGTAATGACTTCAAACTACTCCTGAAATAGCACCTATATGGCCAATTACCTTTTAAATGATTTGGCAGATATTTTTTGTTGATTCAAGAGAAATCTGCTCCTCTTCAAGATGATGTGGGATCGATGAAATGAAAAGCTAATGAAATGCATCAGTAAGCAGACAGGATACTAAATTATCATTAGGTAACATTATTTATGATACATTTTATGTTCTGTTAAAAATAAATTAGGGGTGCCAACAATCAGCTAACAATTGTTTGGCAAGAATGAGTGCCCTGCCTTGTTTCTGTTTTTTTTACAGTATCTTCCACAAATACTAAACTTAGAGGTTGGCAGAGTGCTCCTTACCAAGTCTAATAATTTTTATTTAAGAAAGCTTACAATATGTGGAATAAGGAAGCAGATTTTTCCAAAAAATTAAAGGAATAAAAAATATTTATCTTAAAATAATTTCTAACATTTTCAAATAAATGATATGCCCCATGAGGCACTGCATCGAAAACTGCCAGTCAGCCAAATTACCAATTGTAATAATAAACTTATATAAGCAGCATGTGCCTGTGCATTTCAGACATCAAAGATGTTAAGAAAAGAATCAAAACTGTATTTTGGGGGCAATTTCTGAACTAAGTGGATGAAGCAATGTGTAATGCCACAAAGAATCTGATTCCATCTACATGCCCTACAGCACATGCTGCTAAAAGAGGACAGATTCAGAGGTCTCTTTTTATTCTTGCTCCCAGGCAGCCTGTTAGCAACCCACTTTAATAGCTGCTGTTCGTTAAATGAATGCAAACCCACTTGATTCCCAGGATGCTCTTATAAGTGGTAGTCTCACAGCTCCTAAGTAAGTGGGGCTGAGTCCTTCCTGTAGATTGGCAACATCTGTGTATTTTGGATTATTTATATCTAATTCAAATGCAAAAAACCAAATGCATCAGAGCGCTAAATTTTTCCAAAAATTCTGGTGTTGTGCAGTCAGATTTTTGGTATGTAGAATAATGGAAAACACCACACACCACTAACTCCAGAACAAGAAAAAGTATATAGGTTATCTAAGAATTGAGAAATTAAAGTTAGCACATTAGCACCTTTTTTTTTGCCAAAAGAGAAGTTCACTCCTTTTTCCGTACTATCCTACTCCTCCTTCCCTGCATCTGGCTGTGTACTCATTACTTTGTGCTAGCCCTGGAGCATATTGAGCAATTTACATTAGCAGCCTTGCAAAAGTCTACCCTGGAAAATATCAACAAACTTCCAGTGAAATGTTTTCTGTGATGCTAGTGTGTTGAACTGATCACAGAATGACCCTTCCTTGGCCTTGCTACCTACAGTCTCACTCCCTCTAAACCGGACCCCTGTAGATCCAGCACCCCTAGGCTGCAATCAAGTAACCTTCTCTCACCTGTGATATAATCCTTTACATCGTGTATTTTACTGGCTGGGTTGTTATTTCTAAACATGTACAAATTAAAAGGAGCTGGATCCTTCCCAATTCTCTTCCAGATTTCAATATCAGGTGTTGTCCACCGGCCTGCCAGTATGTCATAATCTCTTTCTCCAAAGTGGACTAGTTTGGTCAGTGGGTCGTATAAGCCTCCGTGGAATCCAATTACCAGCTGGAAGTCAAGGTTAGAGTCAAAATAGATCTCTCCATAGGCAGTGTATTGAATTTGTTTAAGCATGAGACCATTGCTACTGAAAACAGCCAGTGGTGTCCCTGTATTGTCTGATGCAATGTAAAACTCATCTCCACTGCTAATTTCCATGGCAAAAAGGTGTCCTTGCAGATCATAGTATAGAGATGTGATTTCAGAACTTGAGTGGTTATATACATGTGTTATCCTGGTTGGGTAAGTAAGGTCTGCGTAAAAGAACTGGAGATGCTGCCCAAGGCTAGTTTTAGTGGAAACTCGTCGTCCAAGTCCATCATAACGGTAAATCACTGTCCACCCACTGCCTTTGCTATAAACTCGAGTAAGAAGGCCCTTTGAACTGTATTCAAAGATTTCGGTACCCCTCTGACGCAGAAATCCGTCTTCGTCTAACCTGTACTGTACATCTCCTAGTCGAGTTATTCTGTCTCTCAGGTCGTACCGAAGCGGTGTCAAACGCGCGCTGCTGCTGGGGTTGAGCAAGTGCAGGTTGCCATTCAAGTCATAGTTGTATCGCCACATTATTTTTTCATTCAGATAAACTGTCTGGAGCTGACCATCTACATCATATTCGTAAGCATATTTTGTGGTGTTGGCAAATGGCCCAATCTTAATTTCTCTTTTCGTCACCCTTCCCATGTTATCATACTGAATTGTAATCCAATACATTAATGACCGAAATATTTCATACTGAATTTCCTTGATGCGCCCATGTGCATCGAAGTGTTTTGTGTACGTCATTACAGCTGTTGAAATGATCTGGTTAATATCGTAATATATAACTCCAAATTTTCCGAACTGTTCAACTTTACCAGAGATGTCGTCAAACTGGTAGAGATCAATAGGCAATGGGGTTTCATTGATGACACCTTGCATGCTAGTCACTCTGAAGCTATTGTCATAGCTGTAGTCAAATCGGGCGTTTACCATTCCGTCTTCACTAAAGCGAAAAATCTGTCTGTCAATCAACGGGCCAATTTGTCTGTATCTAATGGTGCAGATAAAACCATCGCTTTGGAGGTTTACTGTTTTCAGGACTCCTGCTGTCTCATCATAAGTAAAACTAACTCTTGTACTATCATATAAAATTTCTGAGAGCTTGGTCTGCCGTCTGTACTTGAATAACACTCTTCGGCTTGTCCCCAGGAAAGCAGTTTGAAGGAGCTGCCCTTCTTCGTTGTAGTCCATTATAACAGAAGCATTGCTTTCCGGGGGGTTGTATATATTCCGGTAATAGCCGATGGATCGGATAGTTTGCATGGTATGACGAGCAACACTGGGCATGGTGACAGCAGAAAGACGATCCAACAAATCATATTCGAAGATATACTGCCGTTGGCTATGGAGCAGAAGAACCATTGACTGAAAATTAAGAACAGATTTTTATCATGTGACAAATGGTGCAGTATCTCCCCTCCCGCCATATACTGGTACTATTTCTTCACAAAAATGTGACATTCCCACTTGAGAAAATTATCTCCTCTTTAATTGAGTTATCATTGACCTTACATGTTGTTAACATCTCCCTGCCTAATTTACTTGTATGCTTAATTGTAGGGGGTTCTGTAATTAGTAGTTCCACATTCATAATTTGCTACTTGTTATGACTGTATCACTCTTTTATCAAGCATTCACAGCTAAACAGCAGATTGTCAATGGATTCAGATAAGTCATGTTTAATATGGGAAGAAGTAAAACTGTCTTAGAGCCATTAACTCACGAGGAGAACAACATATGGGAGATAAAATTTCTTCTCTACAATTAGAGATGATTTTGAGGAATTTGAATAGCCTGAGATCTCTGAATACTGTGTTCTTGTTCCATAAGCTTTTGAGACATAGGCAAAACAATTGTTTGATTATTCACATCAAAAGGAGCAACTTGAATTATTCTGACATTTTCCTAATGCGTGGCTATTATGTATCATAGGTCTTGATTACATTATGTCTGTGGTAACTAGTAAACAGTATTTGCTGAGCAACATCTTCGACAGAAATGTATTTAAACCGCTAAAAAAAATGGATTCTCTTTCTGCATAGCAGACATGAGATTTCACAAGGGTGATTTTCACAGGTATTTCCAGAAGAAGAGCTATCATTCAGCAATTGTTACATATATTGCTTCCTAATCTTTTGACTATCCCTTATTTTGATGCTACAACATAGAGCAAGTACAAATTGACAGCTGTAACTATTCTGAAAAAAGAGCTTTTCTTGGTAGTGAAAAAAGCCCACAACAGTGGAGCACTTGCAAACAAATCATTTTCAGTTGAATTGAATTGCAGATAGTCTCTGTGCCTTATTTTAAGTGTTAAGATAAAAGGTAAATGCAGATGCTTCTTGTTAGTCAGTGGCCTAAATAATTTTAAAACACATCAATTCCTAGTAATTAGCTACAGCGTGATTACATATCTATGGAATGAAAACATTCCCCTTGGAATCACACGTTGATACTTAGTAGTAGAAGTACATTGCAATTATTCTGTTTTTTGCTTTGTATGCAGCAGTAAGGTGCTGCATAATTTCAGCACATTCCAAGCATTTTTAAAAACCTGAGTGTTCTTTACCTTTTCCAAATATGTGTAACTCCAGGTTTTCCCATCAGCAAACACTCTAGACACTATCCTTCCCTGTCCATCATACTCTATTTTTTCACTAGTCGTGCCTCGCTGTATGCTGCCTATTTGACCTGTGGATGAATAGGTAACATTGACAGCCATCAGCTTGCTGCTCGGGAGCCACAGGGTGGGGTGCCCTGACGTGTCGTAGGCAATCCTCAGCAGGAATTTACGGTGGTCATCGTAGATCTTTTCTGTCTTTGTGGTTCGATCAAAGTCAACTGAAAGGAGGTTTCTGCCATTAACCTTTTTAAAGCAAACAAAATGACACAATAAATCATGCTGTTCAAACCCCAGCCACCTGTTATTTCCACAAAGCTAGCTATTCTTTAAATACCATTTACAGTGATTGATTTGCTATATGTGTAAAGTATTTTAGCAGCTTCTTGATATAATTGTAAGGCACTATATTAGTATCTGCCTTAGAAGGTCTGATTATATGAAGAGAGGGCTCAGAATTTGTTGCAATGTGTTCTTTCTTGATGCTTGTTCAACTGTTAAGGAAATACTGAAAGATGTGTACTGAAAACTCCTGTAATAAATGAGGTCATTTCAATGAACAAACTACTTCTTTTGTAGACAGTCTGAAGTATATCTAGCAAATTATTGTCAAAATACATTCCCAGCATCTGCTTTTCCAATTCGTAACAATCACGCTAAGAAAGAACTGAAGGAAAGAACTGAATCCCAGTCCTTCACAGCAAGTATTTTTCAAAATAGTAAATACAAGATTAAGATCTTCAAAAGCATGTTAGATCTTCAGATTAAGGTTAAACAGTTTTTAGAACATAGGCATTCCTTTCTGGATCAAATGGAAATTTAACTCAGTATACCATCCACTGCTGCAATGTATTTATAAGGCTGAAACCCTTAGTAGAGGATTATATCTTTCTCCTAGTTAACTGACCGCTTAAAAGCCATAAATGACTGGAAGACTACTGAACCACTGAAAAACAGTTAGATATGCTTTGAAGTTTATAAGGATTTTGATTTGAAAATAAAGCCTTAGCATAGACAGATTTCTGTTGAATACCTTTTTATTGATATATGGAAACTACAGTGATGGATAGTGATTTTATGTAATACTTTTACACTGAAATTCATCCCCACCACCCTTTAGTGTTCAAAAATTGTCAACTTTCATTGAATTAGCTCTCATTTTTGAATTTATAAAAAGAAAATATCTGGTTTTCTTTTCTTCTGTCTGTATCTTTGCACTTCTCCATTCCTCTCAGAACTGAATTGCCTACAACAGGCGTCAAGGATTTCTTTGTTCATCTGTAAACCATTTCTGTATCTGCTGTGTCTTTTTAAAGCTGTTCCAGGGGTGTGAAAAACTGATAACTGAGATTTTTTTCAACACTGTATTTTGTGAACATGTGGGAAGTAGGGTAGAAATGGACAGAGAGCTATGTGTATTAAGAATTTTTTAAAAATTCCTTTTCAAGTATCTCATACATACATTACAAAGGGTGAACAAAGATGGGTAAATAACATTCAGAAAAGAACAAGAGAATAGATAGGGGTACACCAAAGAAATGACTGGAAGATTTTTGCATTTTTCAGGCTGAATGTTCAAAACTCCATATGCCATGGATGTTGGTACTTATGCCCTGAGGCTGATAAGCTTCTAAAAGATCAATATAAATTAGATCCTTTATTATTGGTATAAAAAAATATTATAGTGCTGGTGATAGGTCATAGGCAAATAGGAAAAAATTTCCTCCTAATGCTCTGTTTTGCTCAGTCTGTCTCTTTATTTATGTACAATACATTTCTCTTAAAATGAAATCACTGGCATGGGAAGAACCTGCACTATCAATTTAGGGATAAGCCCCACACTTTCATGTAAATCTCCTAAGTAAAAAACACGAAGTGTAGCAGATGCAGAATAGTTGTTTTACCTGTTTAATGAACCATCAAAAGTTATTTAAATATAATCTGAAAAATGAATACTACAAGACTGATTCTAGAAGCAGGTTAAACTTAGCTGTGAAGTACTTCCATTCAACTCCTTTTTTTGTAATTTTTTCTTTTTACTTATGTTCAGGGAGTTTTTCTTTAAATTTTCCAACATCTAATATTAGCTCATTTACCTAAATTAATTCTTAAATTTTCTTTATCTCTGGCTTTTTACTCCCAGTGTCTCTCACATATGCCTACACTCATCTCTGCATGTCCCTGCCTGTTTTGCTTCTCTGATTTTTTCCCTTCCCTTTCTCTCCATCTCCCCTTCCTTATTTTACATTTAATTATGATTTTTATAAATTTTCTTGTCCACCTCTTGGGATTAGACACTGAATTTGAAATGGACACTTCTGATTTCTGAACGGGCAAAGAAACAAGCGTGGTTTTATAGTTACGGCAGACATCCAAGCAATTGTGGTTAATTTCTTGGCTAAGAACATCCTTTCAGTATAAATTGCAACAAAGTACTTAATCCGCTGTCTCCCTGCCCTAGCTGCTAACTGGGATGATAACATCCCTTGCCTTCTCACTTCCCATCTGTCTGGTCTGTGTAAGGGCAGGATATGAGGGGAAGGAAAGGAAATACTTCTTGTTCCAGAGAGTTTCATGCTTTCAGACCTTGCTGACAGAGCTCTTGCATTCAGGCATGTGAGCTTTTGGTGAAATTTTGGCTGTGCTTGCCTCATCTCACAATAGAGATGGCAATTAGAGTAACTATGAGTTTTGGTGATACAGCTTATTTCACTGGACAGTGTATGGCTGGAATAACTAAAGCAGTGCCTTTCTCTGAAGTGCTTCTTAATAACATCTCTGCTAGCAAAACACTTTTAGAGGAAAAGTTGAATGTTTTTATTGTGCCTAAGGTAACCACACTCCAAATACATTAGAAACCTCTGGATTTCATTATGATAAAAACTGTACTCGAGAAAATTTCCAGTCAAGAAACACTTAATGACACAAAACTGACTCTTTTGACAGTCCTCACCTACTGTCCTGATAGGTTTCAGTAATTTATGTCTCCGTCTATCCTCCTCTTCTTTAATTCCTGTTTTCCTTTCCAGTGAGAAGCACAAAATCTGTCTGATTCCTCTGTTAGGAGTAGGAATTACTGTGTCTTACAGAGAGATTCCACAGGTAATGTGGAAACTGGGGACCTCTGCATAGTCTGGAGTATGTCAGGTCCCAAGAGGAGACTCCCTTGTCTGTGTTACCTGTCAACTCTGGGTGCATGCCTTGAGACAGAGTTCATATCAGCTCCTTTATCTGAGACCTTTGTGAGACCCTCAGTACAAAGGCCCTGAAAAGGCTCTTTCATGCAGAGGATTGGCAGGATCTTTGTCTATGACCAGCTTACAGACCAAACATACAGCTCCAGAGAAGAATTAGCTTATTGAACAATTACAAACCAAGTCAGAACAAAAGCAAGACTGACTGAAGACTGTTGGGTTAAGGAGGAGAACACATTTTTAATTCATTTCTTTAGAAAGATTACTGGTACAAACTAGAACTAATACAAGATAGAAAACCAAGAAGTACCTGACAGTGTACTTTTTAACATTAGATACAGCATATATGTAACACGGTGAGTGTCAGAAGAAATGAGTACCTTTACTAGCAGTACATTTTGTCAGTGTTTTTTGTGTACATTTGTCTTCTTTGCAGAAAAACATTGATGACATATCTGTCTATACATGGAAATGATGAGCTCCATAAATTATTCCTGTTCTTCTTTCTCTTGTTTTCTTTTTCTGCTTTCCTACATCCCCCCATCCACTCCTGACTGACATTTAGGTAATCTCTTTCCATGTAAATCAATTTCACAAAACATTCCTTTTTTTTTCATTTTCATTGCTGACAAGTTTCTTTCTTTTTCTTTTTTTTTTTTTTTTAGGCATTTGTCTCTTATTAGCTCATTCTCCACCTGCCCTACTTCTCCCATTTCTATGTTCATTTTTAATTAGTATTATTTTATCCTAATCTGTAATTTTTCATTTTCCCTCCCATCTTGTTAAATTTGTTTTGTTTTTTTATTAATTCTTCTAAAGTTGCCTGTGACAACTTTACCTCCTCTTTTTAACTTTTACCTCCTCTGTACTTGAATACCAAAACTTAGTGTCACTTATGAGAATGGCGCTCATGGTGATTTGTTTCACTGCCAAACCTCTCTTGTATTTCTTTCACAAATGACTTAGCATGTGTATATAATAACATGCCTATGAACCAGAACCACAAGGATGAGCTTCAGAATTATGGTTTCCTTTTCCTCTTCCTTATCAATGGAAGATAGCTGCCACAGGTAGTTACTAATATATTGTTCTTAAGCAGCTGCTACTGCGCATAATTGTTCTTCCTTCTCGGAAAAAAATACATTCCTCTTCTAGAGAAGGTGGTAGAGAGGAATATAACCTGCATAACAGCATTCCCTCCCTTCTTGTCCCGAAGGAAGATACAAAATATTTTAAGATTTCAAATGGGAAGAAGTCAAGTGGTCTGAAATTACTTACCTTAATTTGATACACTGCCTAGGCCTTATTTTAAAGAACTGAGTTCAGTTCTAATAGTAAGTCAGAGCTTTGATGTGGTCTTGAAATGGTCTCCTGGCAACACAATTTTAAATGCTTAATCTGTGTTGTCTTTACCAAATGGCTGTCATAAATCATAGTTTGCTTCCTACTTGTATTTCACTCACTATATAGGAAGAAGAAATGCCAACAAAATGGTAAAGACATATGTTAGAGGAATATGCCATACTCATGCACACACAGTTAAACCCTTTTTACTGTAAGTCTTAGTACAATTTTCATTTAAATTAAAAAAGAAAAGAAATTAAATCCAGGGATTGTGCTAACTTATGGTAGAATAATTTATAACAGGAATCCGAATCAGTTACATGAATTCAATACCAGAAAGAAAAACAGTGAAGGAAAGCAGAAAACTATTCTTTTTAGCCATTCCAAACTAAACCCAACACTTTAAATTCCACAGAGGGCTGATTTTAGCTGGGGTATTTCTTCACAGAGGTTAGTACAGGACTATGTTTTGGATTTGTGCTGAACACAGGTTGATAACCTAGAGATGTTTTTATTATTACTGGGCAGGGCTTCCACAGAGCCAAGGCCTTTTCTGCTTTTTGTACTGCCACACTGGAGAGCAGAGTGGGGGAGACACAGCCAGGACAGGTGACCCCAACTGACCAAAGGGATATTCCAGACCACAGGATGTCATGCTCAGTGTGTATAGCGGGGATGTTTGGAGTGATGGCTTTGTCCTCCCAAGTCACTGTTACGTGTGCTGGGACCCTGCTCTCCTGGGGATGGCTGAACATCTGCCTGCCCATGGGAAACAGTGAAATCATTCCTTGTTTTGCTTTATTTTTTGTGTGTGGCTTTTACTTTCCCTGTTAAACTGCCTTTACATCAACCCACGAGTTCTCTGGGTTTTACCATTCCAATTCTCCTCAGTCCTGCTGGTGGGTGGGGGAGTGAGTGAGCAGCTGTATGGGGCTTGGCTGCTGCCCGGGGTTAAACCACAGCACACAGAAAAGAGCAATTAATAAATAAAACAGCCAATAAATAAAGTAATAAAAACAAGTACTTCCAGATCTACAGTCAGCTTGTCTACAGTAAATATTCTGTGGTTGCTAGATGGCAATACCTACAGGAATGTATTCACATTTCCTTATTCCTTAATGAGAATGCAGTGGATACCACTCATGCTTGTGTGCTTACCCTAAGCTTTCGGCCAAAGACATTGACTTTTCCTTGGGCTTGCTCTTTGCGGAATCGCCACTCCACCAGGTTCTGCCCATTCTCCCCCGGGAGGGTCATGTTTCTCTTTGCCATGGTTGGGTTGGCAGTGCCAGCCAAGACGTGCGGTTCTGTCTGGTAGTGTGAGTCCAGGCCGCTGGCATACAGGATTCTCAGTGAGCCATCATAACCAATCTGGTAGCTATTTCTTAACTGATCTGAAAAGGCCAAAAAGAGAATTACAGCTTACCTACATGGGTTAAGACTCTGTACTGGACACTTTATGCAATATGTGCATCTTGTCTTCACATAACTGACACAATGGTAGTAAGGAGCCAGGCTGAGATTGTTAAGAATAAGTCTATCTCAGAGGAGCAAAAATGCCTTTAGGACCTATCATCAAAGTTACTTAAAAACCTAAGAAAGTCTCATCCTCATAGTATATTCTTTGGACTGGCACAAAACACATTCTCTGCTGTTTCATTAGGCATTTTTGGCCTAATCCTAAGCATACTGTGACTACTCACTTTTGCAAGCATGTGGTTGCTGGGATATTACATGCTTTTTTAAAGCTAAAATATCACTTCATACTATTTCTGTACCTATTTCCCTTTCAATCCATTTCTTCTTTCCAAGATTCCTTTTTAATACAAAGTAAGTGTTCTACTTCCCATAGCTGCTTACAAAAGCTATTTGGTTAGAAAACTTAATGCTACTTTTATTGCAACTACTGATTTTCCTAAACAGTTGCTTATAGGTGTAAAACTGTGTACATATCACCGCATCCTCCAGACACTATGCCCCTAAAGTTTCACTTCACTTTGACCTGCTTGTACCACAAGAAAACAATTTTCAGGCTGGTGTCTGCTGAGAAATCTTTTGTTTACAGTACCTTGAACCATGGTATAGAAAGAATCGATTGATGACAAGTTGGAAGTGATGCTGACATCTTCCTCTCTGCTGGATGACTCAATGTCCACTGTAATGGCCCTTTCCATTTCCCCATGAAGGTTAGTGACGACTCCAGTTGGAAATGTAACATTTGTTAGACGGCCCTCGCTATCGTAGCTGAAAAAAAAAAACAACAACCAAGGTCCAGAAATGATACATAGCAGGAACAAATTGTTTTCACTTACAACTAAAATGAACAAAAAACACCAGCTACTCATATTGTTAAGGCACTTTTGCTTTTTTGTGTGTGCGTGGGATAGGCATAGCAAAGACTTCAAACATGCTTTGAAGTACTCAAAAGACTGCTTAACATACAGCAGCCTCAATGGTGATAGCAAGAGCAAAGAGATGGATCTTCAGCTCTGCATATTATTCTTTGAAGTGTGACCAGATCCTGCTGCACATCTAATTCACCATTTCAAAGGAAGCATATTTATTGGTGCTAAATTCTGTAGCATTCTGTACTCATTCCCTCTTACTGGACTAGGTTTTGTTGTTACTGTAGGAATCCTCAAAATTTTTGAAAAAAGGATATCTTAATAAGAGTGTCTCTTGGGCCTTTCCTATTCCGTAAGTATGCAGAACACCTGTACTCCTGAGTGCTTAATGTCCCTTGTATTACTATGAGCAGAATCTGGGATTATATTTAATCTACTTAAGATGCTTTCAGCTGGAAACCAGAACAGCTAGTGTCTCTAACTTGTTAACTGCCTGCAGATCATAATTTGAGAATTGTGACACAAACCATGAGGTTCTTTTATTCTGTGTCTACTGACATTTATTTAAACCAACAGCTATATATCCATTTAATATGAATCGGTAGCTAGAATTTCTGTAATTGAAGCAGATCTTGGTACATGACCAGACACCGTGCTTATATCCAAACATGCATTTTGGTCACTGTATAGAGAGAGGTAAAGCACTGTGTGAGTGTCTGGTCATAAAGCTTGTCTTTAAGGATGAGCTCTTCCAATACCAGAGTCTTGATTTGTCAGCCTAGGTGTTCAGCTGAAGCTCCTTGTTTTGAAATATAGCCTGCCTGTAGCTGCAACAGAGAGAAAAAAGCATCCAAAGGATGATTTCATGCCCACATATGACCTGTTTGCTCTCAGGAGTTTTCCATCCCTCTCCCGTGACCATGTAGTGGGAAGCTGAACAACGCCTTAGTCTCTTAAAGTAACTTGAACATGACCCTGCAGGTCCTCACAGTGTGCTAGACATTTCATGCTGATATTTATCATCAAAATTGCTCCTACTGGAAAAAGAAAAGCAAAACCAAAAAAGCCCCCCAAAAGCCCCAGGCATATCACGGAGGCTACAGAAACTCTTAAAATGAGAGAATTAATCCGAACAGCTGTAACCCCCAACACTAACTTTCTCTGAACAGCATGAGTACTGCACAGCATTGCTGTAACTGAAAGGATTAAGTTAAGAAATGTTTTCTTCCAGTTTGCTTACTCTGTAGATTTGACAGCTTTTTGCATACAGTCGTTTCCATCCTTTTAGCACAGTTGATTTCCTTTGTTTATGTAAGACTTTCACTTAGCAACAGGCAAGAGAAAAGGATGTTTAAAAATCAGAAACCATACTGCAAGCCAGGGAATTCAAGTGAGGAAACTTATTTTTTGAAGTCAAGTACATTTCAAGATAATGGGGTTTCTTCCACTGTGTTTCTGTCCCTAATTGTGGCTCCTTTTTACATACTGGACTTGGCAGGCTGAGATATTCCATTTATGCAGGAGACCAAAACAAACATACCAAAGTTCCTTGTGCATGGATGTGACTGATAGCCTATTCACGACCTTCAGTCTCATGCCTCAGTTCCAAGAATTTATTTTATTTTCATGCACAACTTCCCTTTCCAGCTCCCTGGGGAGCATGTATTGTCCAATTAGTGTCCTTTTCTATTTTCTGCTTTATATTTGAAAATGGTACCAAACTGCTTTGTTAGGAATTACTTCCGTCCTTTGATTGGTGTAGTCAAGTACTGGTCTTTATTTCAAACAATGCTTACTAAAGGCACGGAAGGTAAGATTTCCCTGTAACAAATATTTACCTTTTTAATCACAGAATCTGTGAGAAACTAATTACCATATTTCTCAGTATACCACCTGAGCTGGAAAATGCTACACATCAGTAGTATTCAGCACAGCGTGTGGCTTTAGTGCAGTATGCAGCACTGAACTGTGCTATCCTTCTTTTATGCATTCTTGCTTCCACATTATTATTTTTTGACTATGCCTATAGTTCTTGAACTGGTCTCGTCTTTCTCAAATATTGGAAGGCACATCATGAGCATGAGATAAGCAGTTAATATTATTACAGTGGGGGAGAGTTCAAAGACCAGCAAGAAATCATGCTACACATTCATGTTCTTAAAAACATGACTTTAAAGCTGAAAGAATCTTAAAAGCCGTGATTGCTTGGTTCAGGCATCCTAGTGCAAGGAGAAAATGTGACTGAGAAGTGAAAGGTAAGAATAGCGTTTCTCATACTTTTATAGCCAGGAACAAAAAGAAAAAGGGGAAATAGGCCTTTCTACAATTTCACTACATATTCCATTTCATGACAGATTGCTATGTGTGTCCTTCATTTTGTTCACTGTACATCGAATACTAAACTTTATACTTGCTATCTTCTTGCCCACAATCAAAGCCTTATCAATGCACAGCACAGTAACATCACTCATACCTTTGGGCATTCTGCAACCATTTTTCTTATTACATTCAAATATCCTTGCATTCTGCTGCCAAGGTGAATTTATTCACCCAAGATTGTCAGTTTTAGACTGAGAGATTTCTTTTTATCTGCCTAGTGTTCTAATATTGAAATTGCCCTAGAAGGAATGAGATCTGAAGTCTAGAGGGCGAGCGCCTATATTTGGCATTTCACAGCCTCTTTGATCTTTTCATCCAAACACAAGCTCAGGCATACATATATGTTACCATGGAGCCCTCTGATCTTTCTCCTTTGCCAGGCCCCAGCAAAGCTGTTCCACCAACCTCTTCAATTCCTCAAAAGTGAGTCTCACATAAACTTTTTAAGAATCTAAACCAGAAACTTGCTCCCTGGTCGTGACCTTGTGTGCATTAATCCACTCAGCTCATTTCTGTTGGCATTAATGCAACAACCTTCATATTTAGTCAATAACTATGAAGGCAGCAGTGGGGGAAGCTGCCACCATTGCTAGCTGAAGCTCCCCTTAGATTAAAATCCTTTTTCTTCTTTAGGATGAGCTGCCATTGCCAGATAGTTTTCCACTTCTGCAGTGAGATTTTCTCAGAGATAATGATTATCAGCTTCCCAGATTCTTGACCTTATGCTCCTCACCTGCTGGAAGTCTCTCTTCCATTGTTCATCTCCTTCAGTTTTAATTACATGCCTTCCCAGCCCATTTTCTGTTCTAGGCTATGTAGGACACTTCACTTTGCAGTAATAACTTCCTGGTAAGCCTTGCCACAGATGGAAATGTCCTACTTTTTTTATTTTTGACTTGTTTCTCAAGTGTATTTTATCTTAGTCTGTAGACATTTAGCTCAACCCCAACTTGCAGAGCATTATTAATGTTTTATATCAGAAGTTATTTCAACGTAGAATAGGGAGCTGTAGAAATAAAGTGTATAGTAAAGGCTGCACCTAAAGCCAGTTGCTAAGTTATGACTGATACTGTTTTCCCCTAGACCTTTGCAGCACAATCCCTCAACAAAATAAATTGTGATTTTTTTTTATTTTGCTGTTGTAAACATGTCAGGTTGAAGAGCAAGGCACACCAGTTCCAGCACATTTCAGATAACAAGGCTTACAGTCCAAATGCATATTAAGTATTTAAGACTGGTTACAGATTATACTGTTAGTTGGGATACTGTAATAGAGAAATGAGGCATGAATGCATTTCATAATATAGACATGTATAATTTTGACAGTAGAAAAAAAAGTACTGTTACACTTTCACTCAACTCACATCAGGTATTTTTCCCTATGCATTTCAGATTACCAAGAGTGGCTAAAAAATTTATGGAACATTACTCTACTTGTTTCAAACTATTATTGGGAAGTCTTTTATATCAGAGTGCTGCTTCTTGGCAGGTAAGAACAGAAGGTTCAAGGTTGACATTCAGGAGTGCAATGTATTGCTGTTTTAGGTGCATACCATGTTGACAACATGCTGAAAAATCTGTCCTGACCTGGCAGTTGAAATGTCTTCCTTGGCTTGTCCAGGCCATTTAAACTATTACATAGAGGACTTTAATGTGACAGAATTTTGGTTTCCAGACACATTCTTTCACTTGTATTCAGCCTCTGCAGCACACTGCAGGTTTAGTCCCTCCCAAATGAAAGTGAACTCAAAGTTGGAAAATGATGGCAAGGAAGAGCCACTCTAGCAGCACTTTCACTGCATACTCAACCAGTATCAAAATGGTTGTCTTGCCAATCAAAAGAAAAGAAGCCCACAGTTCATATACCATCACTTTTATTAGCATTTCATCACCTGTAGGGAGCTCTCCTGTCCCCTACTGGTTTAAAACTGGGCATGGCAAGTTACTGGAAGCTCTAGTTGTGGCCACCTTTAACTATTATATGTGTTGTAGAAACAAAGAAAAAAACTTTCAACTTGAATGTAATGAAATTTGCAATTTTTTTTCCTTTACTCAATTTTTACATTGCTTTCCTCATTTTGATATGCATTTTTTCTTTTTATATGTCTAAAGAGAGTGAATGAGCCTGCTGAGAATGAAAAAGGTGAAAATAATCTAAAAATGCATGGATAGAAATTATTTCTGCCTTTTTTTTTTTTTTTTTTGCATTTATTTAGTCTGATTGAAATACACACATCAGTGGTTCCATAACTACTCATTTATAACCTGTACATATTCCTTTATTTCTGAGCAATACATTTGTATTTGTATCTTGAAAGGTTTAGCATGTTGCTTGTGAATTCACAGTGCAATTATATTGGGAAACCTGAAATATTAACTATGACTTCCTTTGGAAGTATAACATTATTTATTTATTTATTTATTTATTTATTTTAGAAAACCCCAAAGAATAAAGAATATGGTGGTATGTCTTCCTAATATTTTGATTTGCTTAACAAGAAGAAAGCAACTGACAAGCTGATATATATTAGTAGCTTGTAAATTATGACAAGCGGATTTTTAGAATTTTATTTTATTATTATCTAAGAAATTTCAGCATTTTTCTTTTTTTCTTATTTGGAATATTGTTAAGCATGAGAAAAAATGCAGCCAGGATGGTTAACCCTGTCCTGGGGTGCACCAGGCCCAGCACGGCCAGCAGGGCAAGGGAGGGGATTGTCCTGCTCTGCTCTGCTCTGGGGCGGCCTCAGCTCCAGTGCTGGGGGCTGGTTTGGGCACCACAATGAAAGAAGGAAATAAAGCTATCAGAGAGCATCCAAGGGAGGGCCACGAGGATGGAGAAGGGCCTAGAGGGGAAGTCATATGAGGTCCCTTGGTCTGTTCAGCCTGGAGAAGAGAAGGCTGATGGAAGAATCTCATTGTGGCCTTCGGCATCCTCACGAGGGAAAGCGCAGGGTCAGGGACCAATCTCTTCTCTGGTGACCAGTGACAGGACCCAAGGGAATGGCACGAAACTCTGTCAAGGGAGGTTTATGTTGGATATGGTTTATATTGGAAAAGTTTCTTCATCTAGATGATGGTCAGGCACTGGAACAAGCTCCCCAGGGAAGCGGTCACAGCACCAAGCCCGACAGAATTAAAGAATTGTTTGCACAACACTCTCAGACATATGGTGTGACTCTTGAGGCTGTTCTGTGCAGGGCCAGGGCTGGGAGCTGGACACTGATGATCCTTGTGAGTCCCTTCCAACTCAGAATATTCTATTATTTTTATGGAAAAAAAAAAAAAAAAAAAAAAAAAAAAAAAAAAAAAAAAAAAAAAAAAAATCAATGTTCTTTCCAATGGTACAGAATTCTAAATATATGGGAAAAAAACCCTCTCTTTCTTTATTTTCCCTTTCTTTCCTACTTGATTCCTTTACCCTATCCCTCTTATTTTTCCTTTCACCTGTCCCTTTTTATTTCCTTTTCCCTTCTGTTGTGCCTTGCTTTGAGAAAAAAGTGGAAGAACAGGAATTATAGAAAATAAGTCCAGGAGTGTTTCTAGAAAAGAGCTAAATTAAACTACAGCCAGAATCCCAGTTCTGGACAGAAATTTATAAGCCTACTTGTTTTTTAACGGAATTTGGGCAGAAAACGCCAAGTCACAAAACCACAGAAGTTAGAAGGTCATTTAAAAGTATTAGTATTGGATACATGTCTCTGTCCTGTCCAACCGTCAGACAACTCAAGCTTTTCTTGGTCCTTTATCTGATGGCTTTACCATGAGGAAAGGGTCTTTACCCTGTTTTCATCTGGGGAAGTCCTATAAAACTGTTTGCACGGCTGGTTAAATAATTCAGGTAATGGCCTTTTATCTTAACAACGTGGTCAGGACGAATTTTTTAGTCCAGGCTTAATGAAGAGATTTCCTCAGCTGGAAAGTGATTGACAATTTCTTTTTTCACCTTATCCTGTTATAACTGCAGCTCTTGAGGCTTTTTATTTGGTGTGTCTATTTTGTCATAATGTTAAAAGGACAGTTTTCAGTCTTTTTTTGTAAACTGGCATTCAGCACACCAGACGTGAACAATTTACTTAAATAGGCCTTTTTGGACAGCTCATAACTCATCTGTAAAACAACAGGCACACTCTAAACGAGAATCACTGCAGGAAATGTGTCTGTTGGAAAGGGAGCACAAAGGAATGAATCAACACCTTTTCCCATGATAGCTCATTCACTTCCATGCAGAGAAGGTTTTGATGCTCATTTTCCACTTCATCGCACAACCAGACAAACAAGCTTGAGTTCAGTGCTTGTGCTGCGTAAGATTGACCATTTTCACAGCCCAATCCAAAATGACTTCCAGGTATTTGGAGCCAGGTATTTTGGGGGAGTGGTGCTTTGTGGAGAAAAGCAATACATGAACGTGCCATGCTGGGACTTTTTGCCACAATACTGCCAAACTTCTCACTCACTGCTGTATGGTACTCACAGCAGTCCTCCTTGCTGTGCTGATTGCTGCAGCAAACACCCTCCATGTATATTCTCATAAGGAGCCACAAAAGCAAGGAGCCTCTCACAAATCGCGTATCTGACATACACCCTACATGCACACGAACTTGCACAAATGAACAAGGTTAATGAAGCCGGTGCTTTCTGAGGAGCAGGAAAAACAACTCCAGTGTATGTGCCTGGGGAAGGGGTGCACTGGGGGCAGCGGGACGTAGGCAGTGTGGTTTATGTGAGAGGCATTTTTAGGGATGGAGCAACTTCCCAGGACTGGGGGTGTGCCTCAGCAGCTCACGCTTTTGAACTGAGTGCAGCCAATTCAGGAGCAATTCAAGGGGGCTCGTTCTTATGAAGAGGAGACTAAATACAGTAGCTAGGCTGCTATCTACAAGACCTCAACAGTCGTCCCTCACTTTTCAACTTCCATGTAATGGGAATTCACTGCCCCAAGCCCTGTGGGACACACAGAGGACA
This sequence comes from Hirundo rustica, assembly GCF_015227805.2. Taxonomy (NCBI): domain Eukaryota; kingdom Metazoa; phylum Chordata; class Aves; order Passeriformes; family Hirundinidae; genus Hirundo; species Hirundo rustica. The sequence continues at coordinate 32,879,241 of NC_053454.1, forward strand.
GATTCTGGATTTGCCAGGATGTGCTGGCAGGCAGCTTCCCTAGCCTCAGGGCTCCTGCCTTGTCTGTGTGTCACCTCCCCCACATGTTAGCTCATCTATTACTGCACAAATGAACTGTGTGCCTTGTTGATATAAGAACCAGAGTATGGCCTTTCAAATAAAAAAAAATGTTGGTGTATATATACTTTGTGTGACAGATTGTTCCTTGCTGTAAGGTCTGCTTACACTGTCAGAGCTGAGTGTACAGGCCTTTAATGAAAAAAGGACCTAAGGCTGGCCTGTTTGGTGGTATTTTGTTCACAGGATAAGCTGTAATGTTGCTTTTTTCCTCTTAACTCTTATTTGGTGGTAAGGTGGAGATTTAATTTAATTTATTTTTTATTTTGAAAGGTAAAACTCAACGAAGTTATTTTTACAGCATCACAAAATGTGGACAAATCAACTTATTAAATTACATTATGTTTGAAAAGCAAATTTAGTAAAAGGAAGACAAAATTATATGGGTGTATTTTCTTTTCTTCTAGGGCAGTGGAATACCAAGGTAGTAAACAATAATTGTTAGATTCAGGTTCTGTGGTTAATTTAGAATTACAACCTTATTCCTTCAGAGTACAAGTCACACCCAATTAACGCGGGCTTCGGAAGTGAGAGACTTTCCCTTCTTGAGAGGGAACTCCAAAGGTAAGACTTTAAACTGCATGTCCCTTGTAGGCTTCCCAGAGATCTGATCAGTCTGGCCTCACTGGGACATCAAGGAAGACCAAATCTCCTGATGGTGCTTGAAAGTATGTTTGAATACAGCATGACTGAAAACAGAGATTGGCCTTTTCACATGCTGTCATGAGTTGTCCTTCCACCCTCACCACACCAGGTTCACTGCAAAGTGAGTGTGAAATGAGGGTGAGCTGGCTCAACTCTAGCCTCCCTCATTTCTGTTTGAAAAAAAAAAACTAACATGGAACAAGAACATTAACATGTCAATAACTGAAAAAATGGTATTGTGAAGTCCTTCATAAAGCCATAAGTGAGACGGATACTTTCAGGAGCCTGGGCAGAGCTGACTGGATTGACAAGTGCATTTTTCATTAATACTAACAAAATTGTTTATTTTGTGGTACTATCCTTACTTCTAAGCACTTTCTGAAACCAGACTTTCACATGCTGACCTTCTTGACAGAAATCAAAGGAATTCTTCCTTTTTCATACATGTAAGATGTAATAATATTGCTATGTGTCTTCAGCAGACTGATTTTGATATTATTATCTATTCAATGGCTTCTCAGGTCTGCTTTTATTATGCAGCCTAGTTCTAAGGAGAAGAAACAGTAACATTCAAGAATGAAGAAATGGGTAAATGTCTATTAGATGAGACATACTACTGCTATCAGGGCAATTAGGGGACACATTGCAGTTTTCTAAAAAAATTTCACATTCCTATCTAATGTTATATATTAATAGATTATTTGTAATGTGGCTGGTTTTTTATTAAGCAGGATGAGTTTGAAACAGCAAGTTTATGCTCCAATGTTAGCACAAGTCTCACAAGACTAAATAATACAATGTTGTATTATGACATCTACTGTAAAGCTGTTACAGTTCTTGTTTAGAAAACTGTGAGACATAACCTCTATTCTTTAAAGTTGAAGATAAAAATTTAAAAAATGTATTGAATGATTTATCTTAAGAAGAAACATGGTTAACAAGCACAGCCATCACTAAGTTCCTCTCAGAAATTGCATGTTGCATGAAATATGGTTACATACTTGTGTAGTGTTGATGTATTCAGTGGAAAGTAAAAAAAAAAAAAAAAGTCAGCTTGATATTTTCCCGAACAAGTTCTCTTTGGGTAGAGGGCATACTTAATTTGTTTGAATAGAGAGGAAGAATTTTAATTGCCTCCTGGCCAGCCTTGCCTCCATGGGTCTACATGAAGATGTAAGAGAGGGTTATTGCTACTAGATCTTCAATTTGTATAATATTGAGAGGAGGAGAAGCAAATATGCTTTAAGACAGATATATATGTATTGCATGCTGCACTGTGCCAGGCAATGTGTATACAGAGGCACTTATGCAATGACTTGATATCTTAAAAATATTCCCAAAAAGACAGTTCAGAAACAATTAAGAACGAAGCAAATATGTTTTTTGTTGCTTGAGTATATATAGTATGGGAAGATTAAAGACACAGCACTTGTATGTCACAGTTTGCAATGAAGGGCTCATGTGATTCCACAAAAGTCAATGCAAGAACATGATAATCAGCTACACGAAAGTGCTTGAATGCATATGTGTGGCGGTGCAAGAATTGTTTTATTAAGTTTTCATAAGAAGTTTTATGTTATGGTTCAGTTCACTGTGCCCCCAGTTCTGTAACAGTCCATCCCCTTTGAGTTGTTTCATGTCAATCATCCCACCCCCCACCTATCCTTGTCAATCCCCTCTCCCCCCACCCCCACTCTGGGGCATCCTGTCTGTCACTTCAGGACCCCTCCCCAGCTTGGGAAATTCCCAGGGAGGCGTTGAGTGATAGGTCGGTGCCCGGAGGAATCCCCTTTTCCCCTTTTGTCAGTGGTCAGAGGCTTAGAAGTGGACACCTCCTGTTGCCCCCTGAATTCTCTGATTTGCTGTCCTGTTGTGACCTCCCCTGAATCCTCCCCCGCTTATAAGACCAGAGAGGGAAATTCAAACTCTCTCTGGCCGGCAGTCTGGACGAGCTGTGGATCTCCCGCAGCTCGGCTTGGATAAACCATCTTTAAACCTGCTTAGCCAAGAGCCATCCTTTATCTACCGCCACAGTCACAACACTGTCTGGGCCAGCCGCTGCTGAGAAGCCGAGTCCTGCAGGTAAAGATAACCTGCTTGCATATCCGGACCGAAAATGCTCTGGCCGCTGTGCAGATCTGAGCCAGCCAGGGGCCCGCGTCCGCCCAGTGCGGAAAGGCACAGCCACACATATGGTTAATTATTTTATAGCCACTACATTTTACACAGATGATGCAAGAAGCAGCAGGAGTAAAAGCAGAAGGTACCAAAGGTTGTTGATATTAAAAGGATAAAGATACCTAAAAAGCACTATGATACCAAGGACATGCAGATAGTGTTGTTTAGTAATGATAAAAAATCCGGATTACAATTTTGTACAAAGAAAGCAGAACCAAATTAGAATGAAAGCTCCAAAACTACAAGTAAAAAGGACTCTAGGGATCTTAGATACTTATACTACTGAAGTATAAATAGGATAGATAAATGAACACAAATGGAAACACAAATGTTACAGGAAAATAACCCCCCACAAATGTTACCGGAAACAGTACAGAAATAGTAATTATGAAAATTGGATTTTGAACCTCTTAATATACAGTAAAAGTGCAAGTGCACTGACACTACTATTAGGGTATCATTTGTATCTGATCAAATTAAATACTTGCTTTTCAGCATAAGTTCCATAGACTTTTCCATAGCCAAATTTCAGTATGTCCAAGTCAGACTCTACAAGCAATGTATTAAGAGGAAGGGAAAGAAAAACTGCAAAACACAATCTATTCTCTGTTGTCAGCTGTTGACAGTTACAGATGATGTGCCTGGTACTTGGGGAAACTAAACAAGTCCAAGCCAGAGGCAATATCTGACTCTGTATCACAGAGTTTTAGGGAAACCACAGCACTGAATGCATTGCTAATAAAAGCATAATATACAAACTCTGCAGCACACAGTGAAAATAGATTTTCGTTTGTGATTCTCTAGAGTTCATAAATTACTGTAAGGATTTCACATTCTGCATGATTTCACCACCTTTCCAGAATAGCTGGAAAGGTCGTTAATTTAACTGTGGGAGCAAAGTAAACTTGTAAGAACTGTGCTTGCTAATGTCACTCTCTTTGCTTCCTGTTGCACTGCCTCGAAGACAAGGATTGAGTGGGAGAGCGAGGAGGGGAAGGAGAAGACAAATGAGCTCAGGGCATGAAGCTCATGGGGGAAGCATTGGATGGACTGTCAAGAGATACAAGAGGGGATCGTGAAGAAATTCACTTCTGGGAAAGGAAAAAAACAGGAAAATCAAACACAACTTAGAGGAATAATGGGAGACATGGGAAGGAGCAAGATACAAGGTGAGAAAGTAAGGAAACATAGTAAGAGGTCTGGAGAGCAAAATAGAGTAATGGAAGAAAGGCAGTGGATTTCCAGAGAGGAGAAGCCATCTTAGTCTGGATCAGATCTCTGCCTGCTGATAACTGCTTCTAAGAGAAGTGGAGGAAAAATGAGAGAAAGCTGAAAAGAGATAAGGAACAGTGGCAATTGGGATTACTTCATGTGTAAAGAGAGCACACACAGCCTGCATCTTCCAGAAGAGCTTGACAGGGGAAGGAACACCTTCCTTTCAACGGAGGAGCCTGCAGAAGCACCCGGGCTGTGACTGCAGAGGGACAGATCCCAGACGCTCAACACTGGGCTGACCAGGATTTGTTCCAAAGCAGCTGCAGGGAAGGACTCCGTGTCTGTGAGAGATGGGCATGGTGCCAAGTGCTCCCATGCACACACAGACTGCAGCCTTGCCCCAGCAGGTCTGCCTGGGTAGCCAAGGCTGTCTTGGAGGGGTTCTCCCTCCCTCCCTCCCTCTCCAGAGCAGCCTCTGCCAGCTCCTCAAGCAACCTAAGGAGCACAAAGCGGGCACAGGCTGGCACAGCTGCCTGGCTGGCCACTGCTGGAATGCCAGGGCTTTGATGGAGACCTGGGCTTGGGGATTGCACAGGGGCACTGCAAGGCTTTTTAGGCATTTGCTTCTGGTATTTCAAAACTTAGGTCAGGAGAAAATGCTCTTTTTGTGCACGTGGCTTAGCTATCTGTATGTAAACTCAGAATGGAAACTGCTGCATAGAAATAATGCCATATGCCCAGGCTAGCTAGGAAGTGTCAATTCCAAAATGCTAATATGCAGATAATTAGTTTAAGATTTGTCTGTTTAAATGTTCATTTTATGCATACATAATATGCAGTTATAGTTAATAGTTTCCAGCTCAGATATCTCAGAATTTTGTAAGAGAATTTGATTAGGCTGATTACTTTTATACCTTGTTTAATACTATAATTTCATTATAAAACCTAATCTGGGCAACTTTTAGCTTCATATGGCTCCACTGGTTTTTTAGCATGCATGCATTTCCAATCATTTTTGTAAATGCTCTGTTAATATCAGTTTTATTCAGCAAGTTTTTAGACCTCTGAAAACAGGTAACAGTTACTATGAATTTGAGCAATGGTGCTTTAAAAAAGCACACATTCCTGAAATAGGAGGTGTCAGTTTTGATCAGTACACTATAACCCTTAGCAAAATAGAAATTTAAAAATCCATTTTGCCATAGAGATATTAAAAATCCCCCAAGTCTGTAAACAAAGAAAATAGATTATATTATATCCTAAGTAATTCAAGCTAGTACTTAAAATTTCACTGTATAAACCAAAAAGAATGTTAAAAAAAAAAAAAATTCATGTGAGTCAGTCCTTCCCTTCTTCAGGGAAAGAGGCAACTAAATAAAATAAACTTATAGATTAATTAGTGTCCATGCTAAACTAAATAAAAAAGTAAATTTCTTTTGGATCTGATATTAGTGTGATTTAAACTGTGGAAAAAAGCCATGAAGAGAAACAAGACCAAATGCTTTAGTACGTGCCAGAGCAGTGAGTGCCAATTTTTGGGATGCAATGTTTTTTGCAAATAGTTCCCCTTTGCACTGAAAAGTTCTGAAAAAGGAAAAAAGAAAGATTGAATAATTTTCATAAACCTGCTCTCAAACCACTGAGAACTCAGCTGAAATAAGTTCTTTGGATCCATGCTCCACTTACACAACCAGATTTGCACAGAATAGTTAACAAAGCTATTCCTGAGCTGCTCCTAAGGCTGAATTTTTTATTACTAAGACCACAGTATTTTTCCTTTGTGTATCTTCAGCCACTTAAACAGATGTGTGACAATCGAAAGGTGAAAAAACTCAGTTATACTCAAAGCTAGTTAACAAAGGCATTTATAGTCCACTGAGCATTCAAACAGATGATTTTAAACTGTGAGTGCAAAGAAGGTCTAAATTCACCACAGAATATAAATTCTATCCTTTTCTCAAAATAGTTTGAGAATTTGAGTAATAGAGTAAATAAAATAAATAAACTGATACTAAAAGAAAATGCATTCAGCAATGCAGTTGAAATATTATGCTATGAAGTCAGAATGATTTATTTTCATAATTTCTTATTCCTCACTTGATGCTTGAGGAATACCTTTCCATTTTAACAAGGCTTCATTTTTTCAACAGAAAACATTTCACCTGAAAATGTTTTAGCCCACGCTACCTAGAGAGATGAGTATGCAGAAGCTGAGAGAGATACACACTTGTACATCCTGTCACCCCCACACAAACTCCTCTATGATAATTCTCGGTGTCCATCTATTTTGGCAATAGTAGCAGAAACCTCTCGAAACCCAGCATCGTCAGATTAAATGTTACAAATCATCAGCACCAAAAAGTCATAATAATACTTGATCTTAGAATAAAAAAATGGTGAAAGAGTTGCGTTCACAACCATTTTTTCCTTCAAAAGGGAAATACACAGACATAGATTTGATGTATGGGGATTTTATGTTCAAAAGAAACAAGCAGCTATGATGACTGATGGATGTTTTTAAGAATGCTGTTTTGGCAAGAAAAATAACACAGTGCCTTCCCCCTGTCCCTTATTCCCTGTAGCTTTACATAATCAGTATAATTTTTTATTTTTGGTTTTAACTTGTACAGACCATCATAGAAAACATTACTGGAAGGGGCCTTGAGAGGTCATGCAGTCCAACCTCTACCCCAGGGCAGGATCTGTTCTTCCTGCATTGGTCCTGAAAGATGTCTGATCTGTTTTTAAAGACAGTCTATGAAGGGCAAGGGGTCACTATCATTGTTGTCTGCTCCAGGGCTCCAAAATCTTCACCGTGAAGTTCCTCCAAATGTCTGATCTGAATCTTCCTTGTTGCAATTAAACAGATTACTGCTTCACCGTGGCTACGGGGAGGAGATAAATACCTTGGCTTCTGCAAAAGCCTCATATACTTGCAAAATTGGGGAGAGTGAAATTGCCCAGCTTTTTCCATAATTACTTCATCTTGGGAATTCTAACGAGACATTGGTTGGAGGTAATTGTTTAGGAAGTGCATAAGCAGCAGCTTGGAAATAATACTAATACTTACTGAGGGGAATAGCCTGCCCTTTGGGCTCTCTGTAAGACAGCTGGATATAACCTAACTCAGACCAGAAAGTCTGCATGAAAGCAGATCAGGTGTGAAAGACGGCCATTTACAGACTCAGGAAATAGCTATGTACTTCATGACACACAGTACCCTAAATTCTCCCTATGATGAAAACTATAGGCCTGTCATCCACTGAAGAGTGAATATAATATCCACTTTTTTTTGCCATCACATGGATGCTATTAAGATACATTTGGGAGCCACCAGCTACTGTGGTACACCACAGTAGGCTACATAGAAACTACATAGGCAACATGGTGAGAAATTACTGCCCTGATTAAAACTAGGTCCTCAATTAGCCAGTACAATGCCAGCATGATTTAAAGTGCCTGCTGTACCCAGCAAATGCCTTAATTTCTGTATGGGACTTCGTTGTCCCCCAAAGTGACTGTCTTGCCCAACTTGCCCATTGGAAACAAGTGGCTGTGTCTGTCACAGTTAGACACTGACTTTACTCTCTGTGGAAATGGATGGCTATTCCCAGCCCACCTAAAGCTGTGCTTTGGTCTCTCAGCATACAGGACAGGGCTAACTCATGAGAAGGAGAACTCTTGTCCTCCCAATCGAACACTTTCTCATTCCTCTGTGTACCCTGGCTGTGCTTCTGTGTCCTCTTGGCAGGACCTAAAAAGATACACAGCGGATGCACCGAAGCACAGTTAAATATTACAGATGTGTGCTAATGCTTTGGGAAGGTGCCCGCTACCAAAGCCCTGCCAATTTACAGCTTATTGTAAGAACACCTTAAAACTGGCAGCAGTACCATCCCACCTGCTGTCTTTGTCAGGGATCAGCATTTCTAGCCCTGTCTCCACTTCAGGACACAATATGCAGTGAAGCAGCACCTGCTGCTCTTGTGTCTCTGATGGGCATCTGTAAAGGCTGGAGAGTAGATACAGGTGCTCAGAGTCCTCCTGCACACTGCCGCAGCCAAATGTACACTGACAGAAAAATGAAGTTATCTCAGAACACAGATGTTTGGCTTTGCCGCCACTGCCTGACACTGGCACTTTATTTTCTTTATCATGTGTGTTGAATTGAAAGCTTTCTTTTAGGCCCTGACCTTGGCAGCAGTCGCTACTGCATTTCATCATAAAGATCCAAGAAAAGGAGAGGAGGAAAAAAAAAAGAAGAGGGACTTACTGAATTTTCATGATGCCCTTTATAATCCCAAATAGTTCAACCAGAGGCCCTCTTAACAGTTTTACTTATCAGACTAACACTACATCTTCCACTCCTCCATAGACACCTTTTTACCCAGCTTCAGCATGTCTTTCATGTGAGTCAAAAATATCCGTATTTTTCCAGCTGGCAGAGACAACTGAGAAAAAAATCTGTGTTAATTCTACATTGACCTTTTTTGAAATAATGGTTTCCATTTTAACATGCATTTTTGTTATGTTTTGCTTAGTGTATCAGTTGGCAGTTCAGATCATTTGGAGAGGAAGTTGCCTACAAAGCCTGTATGTGAATTCTCTGGTTCTACCAGTTAATCTATAAATTGTCATGATCTTCCTTAGTCAATATAATTGAGCATTCTGTAAAATGCTTTGCTAATCCGTCTGTTATGAACAGGCATTGATGACTTAATGAGGGTAACACAGGCTAAAGCAATTCACTGAAAAGATTTTTTCTAAGACTGGTAAAATTACAAGTCCTACTGTTCCAGAAATACCTCTTGCTGTTGTGCTTGCACCTGTACATGACATGGTGCCGGTGGTTTCTGTGTTTTCAGTTTATTCCTACAGGAATGACACTTTCCCCATGGCCCACATTTCTTTTCTCAGCTTCCTCCAACCGGGTCCACCTGTGTGAAAGCCTGCTGTGCTGTCCAGGAGATCCTTCCTGTGTGCCACTCAGTGAATACAACATTTTACTACCCACCCAAGTGTTATTTTTGGGCAAAAGACCATGCAGAAATGCTTTTACTTAAAAAGAAGAAGAAAAAAAAAAACAAACCAAAACCAAAAACAAGAAAAAAAAAAAGAAGAACAGTGAAGACAAATTTCTTGTCAGTATTTGCAGCAGAAGAATGTCAATCTAATGAGCAAGTGGGATGAAAATCTAGTTTTTGATGCAAATCTACAAACTCATGGTTGTCTGAGTTACAAATTTCTTGACAAGAGTGAAATGTTGTCTCACTATTATTTCAATATATAAAACTGAAGTTCAAAATAATGAATTCAAAATTATTCAGACCCAATGTTCAGAAGTCAGACAAGTAAGACAGAGGAAAACAGCACAGGAAATTAAAAGTATCTTTCTGTGCTTTTTTTTTTATCAAGGGTCAACTTCACAGTTACTTCACCCAGAAATATTTCAAATGCTCCTGTAGAACTCAGTAAAACTATAAGGCATATGACTTCATTTCATGTACTTACTCAAAAAAAGTGGTCCATCCAGTCTCATCGCTTTTAGTTGCCAGAAGTCCACTGTTGCCATGGTAGGTAAATAAGACCAGCTCCTGGCCTTGTGCAGTCATGCTTTTCAAACATCCATTGGTGCCAATGGTCAGCCAGATGACTTGGTTATCAGGAGAGACCACTCTTACTGGCATCCGGTTGGGATCCCGCCTGATCCGAAGAGTATTCCCATTGCTGTCCGTAACTGCAGTAATATCGTTGTCATTACTGTAGCTAAAATTGTACAGGTAGTCTCCGGTGACTAAACTCACAGTGTACTGGTGAGTACCATTGACATCAAAGATATACAGCTCTTGGTCAGTTGGAGAAGCAACTTCATAGAAGTTCATTGAATTCATTAAGGGTTTGTTCTTTGACACAGCCCGTATCCTAATGTTTCCCAGATCAGCAATATACAAGGTGCCATCTGGAGACACCGCTAAGGAGGAAGGAGCATTAAGTTTGGCATCTTTAGCATAGCCATCTCCATTTTGGTAACAGTCACAGTTAACATCATTTTTGCAATCACACTCTGAGGGTATTCCAGCAACTAAAGAGATCTCTCCATCAGTTGTGACCTGTCTAATCCTATTTATCTTTTTTTCATCGGTTTCGGTAATGTAAAGCACCCCGCTGTAGGACACAGCAATAGCAGTGGCTGACTCCAGTGTGGTCTGGACAGCGTGTTTGCCCACCGTGTACTCCACCCCGGGAACCTGGCAGTGCATCGGCCTCCCTGCAGCAATGCGAACCTGACGGTTTTCGGTGATCTGCAGAACCACGTTGTTATCCAAAACATAAATGGAGTTATCCATTGGGTTGATAGCTAAATCTGTAGGCCATTCCAGACGAACCTAAACAAATAGAAGTGTTTTGTTAAACAGTTAACCAGTGCAGATTAAATGAATTAATTAACCTTCAGTTTTAGACACTGCTGTAAGGTTGTTCTCCATCTGCCATAAGCAATCATGACTGAAGAACTTGCATGAACCCATGCAGCAAACTAAAGCTTTCAGGGAGGCAAGTGGAACAATATTCAGGCAACTATTTTGTTGAAAAGAAAGCCAGTTGCATTGAAACTATAATACAGACTGTTTCCCCTCCAATAAATGCAATACTTTTCTGTATCATAAATGCATAAATAACTATAGAGACAGATATCAAAGTCTAAATACTTGTCAACAGTATTCATCTTTTATTCTTGTAGTAGCAAAAGTCTTCGAGATTATGAAACACTGTACTCCATTTTTCAAACATACCACTACTGACATGTCCCTTCTTACCTACACAAGTTTTAAAGACAAATAGAAAAATACAGGGGTTTTGCGTAAATCCTTACATTCACTCTACTAGGCTAGGGATGTCAGCAATTCAGAAAACATCAACATGCTGAGATAGTTCTAACAAATATGCCACTTCCACAGTATTTACTACCAGGCTTAATGTTTCCTGCTGCTAGTTTTGCTGTTCTAAACCAAACTGAACTTTATGGGCAGAAAAATTGAATACAGCAGTGTTTATAGCTAAAAGAATACAGTGCAATTCATGCTTGTGGAACAGGTTGCTTTCTCCCCCAAACCTACTGTTAAATATCCATCACACTCCACCCAGTTTTATTTTAAGGGGTGCAAAAGCTGCATTCCAATTTCTATCCCCAGCTCAGCTTTCCAAATTAGCAGCAACTGAAAAATACCTGGCTGATGTGCATGCTGGTATCACAGGTTAGAGGTCGTGCTGAGGTGAGGTCATTGGAGCCAAGCAAAGTCGATATTATTCCATTCTGATCCACTTTTCTGATCATGGTCCCATCAACAAAGTAGATTAACCCATTCTTGTCTATTGCTATTCCTTCAGTGAAGCAAATAGAAATTAGGGTTTTTTTTGTTGTACTAACAGCGAATACATTATCCATAACTAAGGGTATAGGTAGCATGTTTCTAGTGGAAATTGTAGGCAGTAAAATCTGGTCTCTGGCAGTAGGCAGTAATACAGCTTGCTAATGTATTTTTGCATGACAAACCAATATTCAGCATGAAATCTACTACTGTTGATTGCATTTGCTGTTCATTTGCTTTTGCGTGTTGGGAAGGGGCTAGCTTTTAACTAAACTTTAAACATGGGATAAATGGAACCAAAAGCAATGCTCATTTTAGATATTCACTGCTGCCTGCCAAACACATAAATGCTCTTATTGAGCGCTTAAAAATGCTCAATAACCACTCAAACCAAATACTTCCTAAAAAATCAACCTTAATTGATTAAAAAAAAATCAGTCCCCTGTAGCTCTCTTCCTTGACAGACTTTCTACTTGGAAAAAAATCACTCAAATCCCCCATTTTTGAGCCAGCTATTGAATTCAGTAATTAAACATGATCATGCCCCTAGCTCTGAACTTCGGTATTATTTTGGATGTTACAGAGGGAGAACTCTTTTTACCTTTGGGGCTCATGAGGGTTGCCTCCACTGCCTTGCCTCCATCACCACACCTTGCCTCATCGAACGGCAGGCACTGCTCCCCTGTTCCTCCTATTACCTCAACATTTTTGGTCAGGTCTTTTGCACCAGTGAGTGACTTGGGCCGATAAATCCTGCGCGTGTTTGTGTCAGAAACGTACAAATCTCCCGTCACGGGGTCGGTTGCGAGGTAGTACCTGTGAGCTGGGTTGTTGCTGTAAAATGGAATCACACATTGCATATGCTGTAGTTAATTGCACCTAACATTGGATGAAGGAGAAACTGTCTATTTCCCATGCAGTGTGCAGTAACGCAGACAGAGTTAAAATCAATGGTGATGTTCCATGCACAGGTCATGGTCCCAAAATGATTTTGGTCCACATTTCTCGTCTGTGTCACAGGCAGCCCTGTCTACATGAATCCTCTGGGGAAAGAAGGTCCATTTTGTCTTTGATGCTCTCAGGCCAGTTCAGGCTCTCTCATTAGAGACTGCAAATGTCTCTCTAATAATCCAAATCAAAATAATGGAGTTAAAAACTTTCTGAAAGTTCTGGGAGCCTTGATCTAGTCCCAGATTTTTCAGCAGGAGCCCAGCTCTCACTTACATTTTGTTGGTATTATCCTATCTGTTTTAATATAGTTTATATAAGGCTGCTAGGGTTCATAATTTATGTAATTCATAAACAGATAAGACAGAGTTTGAATGATGAGTTCACAGGCAAGAGATAAGACATCATTCATAAGTATTTGTTTAATCCACTGCTTTCAAATGCATGATACGCATGATTTAACACATTAGGAAATGTCATCTCTTCCACCAGAGACCAAGCAGAGATTTTCCATTCTTCTTAAGTCAGAGTTGTATTTCAAATAACTGTACACATTGGCACAAAACTGCTAGCTATGCCAGCACAGTCTTTATTACAGTGAAAATATATATTGCTAACCATTTTCCCAGAAACGTACATTTTGCCTCTCCACTGGTGCCACATAATTGAGAATTACTGTCTTTTCTTCTCTGCTGGCGAAAAAAACAGCCCTGGAGATTATCTTTTGTGTTGATATATTATGATGTAGGAACTTAACCCACTGCAGTTGGGATTCCTGACCTATTTTATGGCATGAAGAGCTGAAATAAGGTCATGTAAATACATGAGGTAATTTCAGATGCTCCCCTCATAGATTGAAGCAGAGTGTCAGAACAGTCACTTCTGATGTTTGCAAAAGCGCTGCTTAAACAGATCCACCAGTCTGGTGGTAGCCAAACATCTGTTCACAGGATGCTATACTTCACGTTTTGTAAATACATAACTGCGCTAATGTAACACATTTTTATGTACTGCCACTTGGAAAACGCAACAAGAGACCAACAGGAACAACTTGTGAACAAACTATGTCTTTTAGCAGGGACAGATTTTTATAGCTATCCAATTACAAAAACACAGAAAAAAATGTGTTGCGTAAATAGGATTTTATTTGGTTTTAAGACTTTTAACATGTTGGTTCAGAATGAAACCAAGTGAAAAGACTAATGAAATCAAATACACAGTGATTAACACCTCTTAAAAAGCTCTGCTATTGCAGACTGCTGTACAGCATGTCTGAAAACAATCTAATGTAGGCTTACTTTAAATTTCTGTCTGTTACAAATCTATTATTGCCAATGTGCTAAATAGTCGGAAGGTATTTTCAAAACCTTAATTTATGCAGCGATCATTTAATACGATCACTATGTAATGCACGAATTATTGATACCTACATAGACTGCAAATTAAATTATACCCATTTACGTGATTGCCTTAGTCTTTAAGAAACTTTGCGAACACTTCAAATATAAACACATTGCAAGATGTGAAATGTGCAATTAAATTTTATTTCATTGTAAGTTAAAATAAATTTTTTTCTTATACTACTGAAATCTAAATTAAAGTACCTCTCTTCAACCCATCTAACACTGTCTCAATCATATTTTTCAGCCATTGGAATAAGAAGTCATCAAATCAAAAAGTAAGTAACTTATGCCTAGCACAATTATTTATTTCCAAACAGAAGTTTTAAAGCTCTTTTCATAAATATGAAGATGTACATTCTAATTAATTCCAACAAAAATGAAATCGGGATGAGTTCTCATGGAAAGTAGTGTATCCACATCAAACCAAAAAAACACACCTGACAATTTAAATGTATTTTCTCATTTTATTAACATCTCCCCCGCCCCGTTTGGAAGTGCATAGGATATTACTACTTAATCAACAGAAACTCTCCAACTTGCCATATGTAGATGTCTAATGGCTCCCTTCTGAGCTGATACAACAGGCTTAACCTCAGCATTTCTTTTCAGGTGAAGGTTAAATAGCCAAGGAGGCTTTAGCTGATAGAAACTCCCAGTAATTTATGGGAGAAAGGCACAATTTGAGCCACTGAATAACTGTCAAGTGAAAACTACATTTGTTTTCTAGCCAGAAAACATCCATTAGCACTATGCAGATCTCAAAAATAGTACAGGGACAAGCAGCCAGCAGCTGGAAAGCTGCAGCGTTTATGAAATTTCATTGTGCCCTGAAATGAAATTAAGCTTCTGCCTTCCACCAATAACAACAAATGCAAAGAAATGAAATCCCCAGCCCGTGACTTATTGACTCATTCAGTATTGCCTAATCACTTTCAGTAGTCTGCAAAACATGGAGTTACATACACACACTGGCTCCTGTAAAGACAAATGTCTAAAAATTAACTTGTTCTGTCTATGCTGAATAATAGTAAGTGCTTTGAACTGAAAGTGAGCACACACATGCACATAGCTGTAATGATCTATTTCCATTTGCTTTTATCTTGCTTAGGCCAACCTTTTAATTCTTCAGCTATCAGATCACCTAGACTATTCTCCATATACAGATTTTTTTGAAAATACTCCTCCTGCTTCTGTCTCTGTCTCTCTTCCCTTCACTATGTGCACTCTAAACTATATATCCCCTCAAAGCTGTTCTTATGTTTTGTTAAACATTTTTTTTTTCTGCCTCTCTACAGTCTTGGGATAGTGCCATAGCCTACAGAAGACCTCCCTGTCTTCAAAGTCCTTCTAAAAATTACTTCTTCCATGAATGTCTATCAGCATTAATCACCCACAGGCAGCAGTGTGTATAAAGACATCATTTCAGCTTTGAGACTGAAAAAATGTGAGGTCACTGGTACATGAGAGGAGAAATTTGGTCTGCACTCTCTCTAAAATAGAGTACAGGCTTCTTGAGGTAGGAGACACATCACACTGTGCTGAAGCACCGTGTTTATAGGCCAGGAAAGGTGAATGCTTGAATAGACAAGAGATCTGAACTAGTATTTAGCCTCATTCAGTAGTTTTACTTAGGGAATGCATTTTTTAGTGCATTTTCTTATAATACCTAGCAATTATCTTTTGCAAAGTAGTCTATTGAGGGCTGTTTTCCAAACTGCAGTTTAAGTAGAAATCTCCTCAGCAGTCTGAAAGACTTGCCAGTGAAACTGGACATTTGCTCCCTTCTCCTCTTACAAGCCTGACAGATGTGCTTCCCTCTGCAGCATTTCACAGGACTCTGCACGAATTCATGCAGCCAAAGGAAGGTATTTGGTCTCACAGTGTGTCCTTAGCTGGAGAGCCCATGGTAAGAGGATTTGGTGGACCCTAAAAGTTTACATGTCTTAAATAAAAGGCAGCTAAATTAATAGAATAAAAAGCTCCAGGGGATATTAAGCATAAAGATCCCACTCTTGGCTTAGGAAGTCTCTCATCAGCAAATCTCTAAGGCTGAGAGTGGACACCAGGAAAATGTTCATGATGTGAGAGAAAACTGACTCATAATAAATTGTGTTGGGCTGCACAGCGGGCTCCACACCTCCTGCCTCCTGGCTCCACAAGTGCTCCTGCAGAGCCAGTTCTCCACAGTCCTCTGTGTCTCCTTCTGTCTCAGGAGGAAGCCCTGCTTCGCAGCTGCTATGGGCCCATGCTGTTACACTAATTTGTGTGGTATGATTGCAATTTTGCTACCCAGAGCTTCTGCATGTTTAGGCATGAATAAAGCAGAAAAGCTTCAGTCTTCTCCCTCACCAACTTTTTTTACACGCAGGGATCCAGTTTCTGAAACACTGCAGTTGAGGCTGTGACCACAGTTCTGCCAGAGGGAGGAGAGGGTGGCGCTACTATATCACAGCAAAAAACCCCCAGTATGCATCCACTCTTTAATCCTTTTTTGTACATTCCACATCCCATTTTAGGTATTATTCCACATTCTACATATTTGTCAAGACAATGTCCTGTCAATCTAGCTGCAATCACAACTCTGTGATACCACAAGGGATATAATTCTTTTAAGAGTGGTGGAACTCCACTAATTGTAACACAAACTAATTGTAATAGTGAAACCCTAAACCCACCAAACAGAAGAGACTGCCTCCAAGTTATCCCTGGAAAAAAACGCACAAAACCAATTCTGATCATTAGCGATGCAGACACTGTACTTAGTCATGGAATTTTTTGCCCAACACATCTGAAACATTTTTTTGAAAACATAAAACCCTTCCTCACACAGAAGCATGTCCAAAGAAAAGTGAATTTTAAAACCAAGGACAACACAGATATGACTTTGGGATTTGTTTAAAAAGGAGGAAGAAAATGATTGACAGCAAAAAGGACAGAAAGGTACCAGTGGACCTGTATACTTAGCAGTTCTGCCACAAAGGTTTGCAGGGTTTCATGTCTGCAGCAAGATTTTAGCATGACTCTATTTTTTTTTTTTTTTTTTTTCTCCTTATCAGCACCAGCTGCTGTGGCAAAGCAATTCTAAGCATCCACCTACTCTTCTGTTCTTGCTGTTATTGTAGCTGTGCCAGGATGGATGAATGCTGTACTACAGTCCTCTGATTACTGCTGTTTCTATGACCAATTTTGTGAGTCTTGGTGTATTTTAAAATCTTAACTCCTGGAGTTGTGTTATTGTTATTTTAACTTCCATTATTAAAAGAAGCTCACCTTTAAAGAAATGAATCTGCTAAATGAGAGCCTGAAAAGATTCAACATCAAAAGGCTAATGAAATGAACTCCCTTGATACTTTTATATGCCATTCTTGTCATATTTGGTGTATCTGATTAATGAGTGAGTTTTGATAGGATCAGCAAAAGTGCTGCCAGCAAGGAGTGAGCAGAGATGAGGGAACAGCAAAGGAGGGCACACAAAGGCATAACAAGAAGCCTGACTGCGGACAGAGAGTGATGAGAAAAGAGGAACTCATCGGAAAGGACGAAACAGCCTGACAGTTGACATAACTAAAACATATGAACTCATTATTTTTGAAAAATACTCCTCTTTTCTAGTAATAAATCTCAGAAATGACTTGCCCATTATAAGCATTCATTTGTTAAAAAAGAAAGAAGAACAGTTAGAAAAATATAAATCTTCTTTAAGGAATGCTTACCTATGTCTAAAATCTTTATTTCTTGGTGGGAGCAAGTAAAAAAGAACAGAAAAACATTATTAGACAAACATTCAGAAAGGATGTTAAAAGATGAGAAGAAGGCAACATTTACATCTGTCATTAGTGAAGTGGTGAATGATTGTCCCTTGTCCACTTAGGTCGACCACATATGTTAACTCTTAAAATCTGCAGAATTATTACTTTGGGTAGATTAAATTCTCACATTTAGATAAGCATAGTTAAAATATTTTATGAGGGTAAAATATTTTCATTTCAGTTTTAAATACTTTTATAATATTTTGACTCAACTTCTGTTTTGTTCCCAAAAGCATTCGTAAACTCAAACTTACACAATGTCAGAAATTTATTCAATACCTTAATTTGCCACAGTAACTCATAACTCCAAAAGGTCAGGATGAGAAGAAAACATACCTTAGCTCCAGAACACTAGTTACATTTCCAGATGGGAATATGCGCCGAACGTAGTTGAAATCCCCCACGTACAGACTGCCATCTATCCCACAAGCTAAGGCAACCGGAGCCAGTAATTTATTACCATCAGCTTGACCATTACAGCTTGGACAGGAGATGCTGCGTCGTCTCCCGTTGCCCATAATGCTACTAACAACTGGGGGTTGCTGAGATATAAATTGATTTTCACCATTCCCTTTGTAGAGGATTCCTGCCAGACAATATAGAAAAAAAACAAAACAAAACAAAACCAAAACCCAATAACATTTATAAAAACTCTGAATGTATACACATATAATAATGCAAAAGTATTCTTAATATTATTTTAGCTAGTTAGTGTTGTTTAATGAATTTTTATTGTTTCACCACATATTTCTCACTACTACTAACAACTTTATTAAAACATCTATAGTTATATTTAGCTTATAAATATGCAAACATTAGATTGTCTTGTCCACAAAATTTAGTAGAAACACTAAATAATGTAGCTCTTAAAACACCAAAATGTTTTTCAGTCTTTATTTTTAAATGTTAATAATTTTTATAGTTATACTTCAAAATAAAAATTGTCATGCTGAAGGAAATATAAAGTATATTAATGGAAGGAAGGTCTTTACAGTTTTGAAATAGCCCAGAAAGGACTGAAATTCTAATGTACTTTATAAAACAAGAAAAATAATATATTTGCAAATTGTATTCCCAAAGTCCTAGTATAATTAATTATGAATATCATGTCAAATGTAATCTGAAGTGGATTACTATTGCAAATTGTAAATACTAATTAAAGAGCCACTTCAAAAAGTTGTAGATTGCCTCAATTTTACATTATAAAAGATTCTTCACTCAGCTCACAACAAAAGTGTTCCTCTGGCAACAAAGTCTGCCTCAATACCGTATCTTCAGTTATAGGCAGTTATTAAAAATGTCAAAACAACAAAAAAAATGTGGTGCCAGGCCAACCTGCCTCTAAAACTTAATTCTGCTTTGAGGCATAAAAGAAACAATAATTTTGTGAAGACAAAACAATGTGCCAGCACTATTTTTCTTCCTTATCGCCTACATAGGAAACCTGAGAGGAAAAATGGATGCTTTATGTTAAATCTTCAGTCTTGAGGGAAAAAAAAAAGTACATTAAAGTGTTGCCAGGACCCTCATTGTTCAGTTTCATGATGAATCTATTAAGGTGTCCTCTACAAATGGTCAGCTATTACAGTTCTATTCGTGAGTCACCATATGTCTTTCCGGGGTATAATTCATGTAAACCATACGTCACTTTGTACTGTAGAGAGATCTGGGTTTTATTGATTGCATGACCAGAGTTTCATGCAGTTTGGAGCTGAAGGATACAGCAATCTTTTGAGAAGTTTAGAAGAAATTTAAGATGTATTTCTCTTTCCCTCCTCACTCCCAAAGTGCATGATTTGTATGGAAAGGTATGAGAAAAAATACTTTGCTTTCCTCTTTAAATGTTTTAGGTGTCTTCACTGCTTTTAATGTTATAAAATGCAAGAGATCATAAATGTAAAACCAATATACATGATAAAATTGGAAAAAATGAAAATGGTTTATGGAAATCTAATGGCAAGTAATCTAAATAAGTAATCTAAATCAAAAGAGGAAGAATGTATTTTTCATGAATAGTTAAAGCCAGAATGCATTAACAGTATACGAAATCCCCTCTCCTATGATTACATCATTTATGAGAATCATGGCACTATAATTTTGTCTGAAATAGCTGAGTTCTACAATTTTCATCAGAGGAATTCTAGAAGTCAGCACAGTGCACTGTTGCACCTGATTTATTCTGTCATTACCTTGAAAAATTGGTCCTTCACATTTCTCCTGTTATCACAGACTAAAAGATGTACATTAGACTATTTACTGCAGTAGTTTGGATTTCTGTGCAAACACTGTCTGCACTCTCTTCTGAACAGATTTATGCATCTCATCCACCTTGTCAACTCTCCACTTGGTTTATTCAATTAGACACATGACACTTTGAAAAGTCATTACTTGTCAAATGTACTTCTAAAAATAATTTAAAGCCATCATCAATTTACCCAGTGAACAGACTCAGTCTTACATATATATTTATAATTATAGCTCTTCACAATTTTAGGTGGATTACTTTACAATATTTTGCACAGGTTTGGTTATTAGTATTATTTTTTTTTTTTTTTTACATTTTAGATTAGGTACAATGAGATTTTTTTCCCTTGATTTAGTTACCTTGTTTCCTTACCAGTCAGAAGCACCGCTTTATGTGTTGATTACCGTGTTACACATAGTAAGCTTGTGTACCAGTGTGAGACCTTCACGGGACATGAAGTACTGCAGAAGTGATGATCTTCCTGATAATTACTCCAGATTCCTCTCTTGCATAGAAATCCAGTGCTACCAACTACTACTTTAAGCTATGTGACTGTTTATTTCACGATTTCTACATGCTTCCAGCCACGTTTTTCCAAGTTTCTTCCTGTTCAGTGTTGAGCTGAGGTTTCCTTAGTATGGCACCGTGCAAATAGTTGTTGAGCAGCATGCTCGACAAATATACTTTGATGCCAAAGTTACTGTGCAAAAGCTAAGTTCAGCTGTGTGAGAATATGAACAAGCAACAGCTCTGCAGACAGCAAGGTCTGCAGGAGAGGGAGGAGGTGCTGCAGGTGCCAGAACTGAAATTGCCCTGCAGCCCATGGGAGAAGACCACGGTGAGGCAGCTGTGGCCCTGCAGAACATGGGGGTCCATGGTGGAGCACATATCCACCCGGAGGGCACACACCACTGCAAGGGGATGACCAAAGGAGGCTGTGACCCTCTGGGAAGCTCATGCAGGAGAAGGCTTTTGGCAGGGTCCCTGGACACATGGAGAGAGGAGCCTGTGCTGGAGGCAGGTTTGCTGCCAGGACTCATGACCCCACAGAGGACTCACTCTGGAGCCATCTGCTCCCGAAATACTGCACCCCATGGAACAGACCCACACTGGAGGAGTTTTGAAGAACTGCAGCCCATGGGAAGGACTCACATTGGAGAAGTTCACGGAGACTGTCTACTGTGGGAGGGAGCCCATGCTGGAGCAGGGAAGAGTGTGAGGAGTCCTTCTCCTGAGGGGGAAGGAGCAACAGTGGCAGGGTGTGATGAATTGATCACAGCCCCCATCTCCCATGTCCCTGCACCACTGGCAGGGAGGAGGTGAAGAATTCAGGATTAAAGTTAAGCCTGGAAAGAAGGGAGGATTGCACGAGTTGTTTTTAAGATTGGTTTTCTTTGTCGCTACACTACTGTGATTTGATTGGTAACAACTTAAAATAATTTTTCCAAGTCAGTTCTGTTTTGCCTATGACAGTGACTGCTGAGTGCTGAGTGATCTGTCCCTGTTCTTATCTCAACCTATGAGCCCTCTGCTCTGTTTTCTCTCTCCTGTCCAGCTGGGGAGTGACTTGGGTGGCTTTGGTGTCCAGCCAGGTCAACCCACCACAGCATATCCAACACAGACTTTCTGATGAATTAATTAATGCATATGTATTTATACGATGCAGAAGCATGACATTCAATGTAAATCATAGAAACAAAGAATATCCTGAGGTGGAAGGGACCCACAGGAATACTCCAGGCCCTGCACAGGCCAAGCCCAAGAATCACACCGTGTGCCTGAGAACACTGTCCTTCTTCCTGCCAACTCTGAATGGCTTGGTGATGTGAGCACTTCCCTGGGGAGCCAGGGAAGCTCAAAGCATGTACCATCTGCAAAATGTTCTATAATTTCCTTTTTTTAAAAATAACAGAGCAAACAGCAAAAAGTTTGAATGAGAGACCTGAAGTACAGGACAGTGGAGCAGTAAAACTAACAAGAAGAAAATGAACTCCTTACCATTCTGAACATCCAATACATGATGCTTATCCAATGTCCAGCCACCCATGTTGGAGGCATCTAGTTCATAACCCTGCAAAATGGCAGTCCGCTTTTCCCAGAGAGTTAGATCCAAGCAAGACTCATACTCGTAACCTACAGACACTGAAATAACAGCACATGTCCTCATTATGTACAGGATTCTGAAGAAGAGTTTAAAGAATGTGATTTCCTTAAACTATATACATTCTTTTGCTGTCCTAGGACACATGAAAATTCTTATGGCTTCTTAGCCATGTTGAAAATACTAATCAGAATCTTAGGTTATTAAAATATTTTTAGTTATTAAGAGTAAGTGAATTAAGACAGGTACAGAGGAAAGCCATTTTGTGATGTAAGTCAGATTGCTTTGTGCTTTATTTAAAGTACACAGAGTGTTGCAGACTAAACACCATAATGTATTATTAGGCTGAATAAAGCCTCTTCATGGAAAGGAATAGAAATCAAAAATGTCAGTTTTCTTGTGAATGAAAAATGGTTTCTTTTTCCTTCTGAAGGAAATTTTTTCTCATAATTCAAATTGCTCATAATGCAAAGTTTGGATTAGTATTTTTTAGTATGTTTCAATATAATTTTATCCTGCAAAACACTTTCTACTTAATGGATATAAGCATTTGAGGCGTGCTTCCCTATGTTCAAAACACCACCACAAGGGCAGAAATCTTCCGTAACACATACCAACAGCTTCAGATAATCCGTAGACCCTCTGATTGTATGCATCAGTTTTATCCCATATGAAGGTGTATGATAGATTTGGGGATGCAGGGAACCATTTCTGGAAAAGTCTTCCCACCACTGCCACCATAAGATGAACCTTCATTAAATTAAATGGTATAATAGATTGGGTCATAGTAATCTTCAGTACAGATTTATATCCTGCAGCCCTGGAGCTCAAGTATGATAACTTCAAATCAGTTCCTGGTATTGTTGTTTCTTCATGAAGTACCTATGCATTGTTAAGAGAAAAATACAGTAATTATTGGGAAATTAAACAAAACAATGCAGCTATCATAAAAGGCTGCCTAACATATTACGTGACAATGCATTAGGAAGTATTATCTATATTTGGCTTTAATGGTTAAAAAACCATAAATAAATAACATTTCACACTTTTTCTAAAAATTAAAGTCTAAACTCTTCATTATCCTGAAGCTGCTTAGTTGGTATTTTCTGCTCAAGCATTTCAAAATTATCTCCTTTATTTTAATGGAGGGAAAGGAAGCATGAGAAAACATTCCAAACTATTTTTTCCTGAAGAGGCAAAAAAGCATCTTTAAACTAAGTGAAAATTGTCCCTTATTATGCTGCCACCAATGCCCCAACTAATAAAGGCATGTGTAATAAAGGCAGTAGAGCCTCTAAGGAGAGCAAAGCTTGAGATTTGGATTGGGATGCCTAATTTCTTCTTTAAGAGCAGGAAGAACTTTCAGGTATTGTATTATTTGCATATACACCAGTGGATTGTAAATACTTTAAAAGAGAGCATTCTTCCATTTATTTTGATGACAGAAAAGTAGGATGCCTCAGGGAATGTTTTTCCATATTTTCTGATCAATATTCACTACTCAGATATCAGCTTATCACTTTCACATTTCAGAGAGGTGGAATGAGTAAATTTTGTTTTTAAAAGGTTCCTCCCCTCCTCTACCTTGTCATTTCCTCAGAGCTGAGGAGCTTTTGTGGGTGATGGATGGATGTGAAATGTTTCTGTGTAATGTGGATAAAGGCAGCCTATATTGTTCTATGCCTCAGTCAGAACATAAACACTGCAGCCAGCACTTGGAGTGAACAGCTACCAGGTATCCTGGTTTATTGAAACAAACAAAAGAAGAAGAAAAATGTATCTAGACATATTTGTAAAGGTACTGTTTCTTTGGTGGAGAGCACAAAGGTTGCAAAGGATGCTGAAGCACAAGCCCAGAACCTTAGTGGTGTTACAGGAACACTCTTGGGAAGTAAATGAAGAGAGGTTTATTTTACTTTTCTGTCTTCTGGTTCTGAATCTGAAGACCAAACACTATTTAGTATTTGTGGAAAGCAGACTTCAGGAAGAGCAGTGTCACAAATACTAGGCTTAAGACTTCAGTGGAATCAAAACCTGGCTACTAAACAAGTGCTACTAGCTCTCTATGCCAGAGAAATCCGTGGATGCTGCTTCTAAAGAATTGACTGTGTTGAATAGGGTGAAATAATATGGTTGATGCTCAAAGGAGGGCATGCTACACCATCCTCTATATTAGCATTTTTGTTGGATCTACAGAAAGATTTATACAGTATTAATTACATCTACTTCCTTCCCAATAACAGTAACAAAAATTCAGAAACACTGTTTTGACTCACTGTCTGGCGTTACAGTTATTTACATCTTATACCTGTAGACATAAAACTGTTGTTCCCCAGTAAGAATATAACAGAGCTGTAAGAAATAAAGTGGAACTGGAAGACAAATGAAGACAAGACAAATGGAATTACTATTTTTTAAATTCTTAATTTTTATTCCTAGAATATTTCCTTGTTCCCCATCAAGAACCTGTCTGAAAAAAAAAAGACAAGTAGTCACCTTGAAAGAGGTGAGCATGGCCTCATTTCTCTTTGTAAATCTAGTCTGCTTTCCCTCAGCTCAATATACAGACAGTGTCTAATCCAGAGAACAGGCAAATCTTTTCTACATGAACAAAACCACCTCTCTCTAGAGGGGTAAGTGATTGTGAACACATTCCTTTTCTGAGACTTTGAAGGAAAAGCACAAACTACCCAGGAACAAAAGAGAAATTCCTCCTCAAGACATCAGCAGGACTCTCATATACTGCACATTAAAGCTAGTCTAACAGATGGAGGTCTCTGTAAGCAAGAGGAGAAAAAGAAATAATATGCTTGTAATAGGACACAATTTAATGGACTTCCATGGTCTCCTGTTATGACCACCGCTTCTTTTACAACTGCCAACTGTGGAAGAGCAGTGTTAAACACATAGGTGGTCTTCCAGTACTTTTGGCTGAGATAACAGGCAATAAAGAGGACACCTTGAAGTTTCAATTTTCAAGAAATTCCACTGTGTATTTGGATTACTATCAAATTAGAAACTAGGACACTCATGCAGTTCTCAGTGAGGTTTAGAACAAAACCTAAACCCCTATTATTAGTTTCTGCAGAAGCCTCAAATGCCTGCTGGAAACCTGACTTATAACTTCCTTTTTTCCATAAAATATCCCCTGTAGTAACTTATTTTCTTGAGAACTTTAGAAATGTATCGGTAAGGTTATGCAACTCAATTTCTCTCCCAGAATTAAGCATTACAAAGAGAATTAAACAGTTTAATGTTCATCAAAAAAGGTAAATCAGCAGGCACAGCAGAGAGCTCCTATGGGAGCCATGACAACACATTAATTGCAAAGCAACCGGGAAAGTCACCGGGAAAAAAAGTCACATTGGGAATCACCAACACAACCAAGCTGTCTGTACTTCACCTTTTCCAGAAGGAGTATCAAACTACCTTCAGAAAGGCTGATACCCTAAGGGGACAGAGTTATTGCCCAGTCACCAAATTCTAATGGCGGACATTTTACTTATGGATGATCAAGCTTCTCCTAAGGAGAGCTATGAAATATTTAACTTAGGGGACTGAAGTAAGGGTCTCTCAATTTTCAGAGTTTGTTGTCCTGAAAGTTCGAGCTGATGTCCGAGTCACATAAATTGTGCAAGGCTCCTCGTCTCTCATGGCCAGCAGGACTAAAGCCATCCAGGTCTAGAATGCTTTCCTGCTCCAAAATATGATACGATTCCACTGACATGCTCTGATGGTATTCAGAACACTGCATAAGTAATTCAGTTAGGGGGAGAAATGCCTGCTGCGTTGCTGTGATTTTTTTTTGGCAAACTGAACAAATTCAATGGAGGATTTGAGGACAAATTTCACAAATGAGTGCAAACTTTAGTCCTAGTGTCAGTAAAAGGTTGTTTGCTGAGAAGTAACAGCTGAGTTGCTGCATTGAAATGTAACATGATCATGGCATTTTTAGACACAGGCAACTGCTGCTATTACATAAAGGCTGAGATTAAGGAGTACCAAAATTATACTTTAAGTAGAAGCTGAAACTGCTCATTTCAAGACAGAAAAAATGTTTTCCTTTAAAAACCTTCCTCTACAATTGAGGCTCTTAAATTAGCATTTAAATCAAGGAGAAATAAAAAGGGTAAAAATACTTGGTTTTTCTAGACTTAAAACATGGTTTAGGTACCACAGAGAAGAGGGGTAGGAAAAAGCCACATACACGTAGAAATATGAAAATGTGTCTATAAGAGAATAAAGAAAAAGGTATGTATAAAGTCTCAAACAGAAAGCAAAAGAGAAGAAAACCATAAAACGTGCTGGAAAAGATGGATATATATAAATGGAGATATTAGGTTCTACAAATAGTCTCCATTTTTTTCTACGTATGAACTTGAAATTCTGGAGATTTTATGTAGGTGAAATTAGGGTGCAGCATCCATAGAATACTAAGATTTTGAGATGCCCTATTATGTTGTTAGTTTAAATATTAAAATAGGTTAATTTCTTTGCTGAAAATGTACCCACCCTGAAATTACAAATAATTATTTTTATTAAGTCACTGAGGCTCATATTTTATCCTGAATTCCTCTGGATAAATAAATTTGCCAACTTCTGCTGCACTACTGACAGTAGTGGGAGAGCATCTGAGGAGAAGAACCTTGCACATATGATTTGAAGGTAAACATCCAGTATTTATTCTCTCATACACTTGAAGTGATAGAAACAAGAGGCTCAGGACCTGCAAAAGGCATCTTGCAAGCACATGTAACAGTGGATTATAGAAGTTTAGGAGAGGGAAACTCTCAAATACTCAGTTTCAGAAGTGTTCACTGTGACTCACGTAGGTTTCTGCCAGACCACATGGCAATATATGGAAAAACAGACATTGTAGGAAATTATTAGGAAAAGGAGAGTAACAATATTGCTTAATACATAAAAGCAGCTCCAGCTCAATCTGAACTTCATCTGCATGCAGTTTATTGCCTCGTTCCACACTGATTAATCTCAGCTACTTAAGTCTAGGCAAAGCATGGTAACTTGCAATTAATAGTAGATAAAATCATGCCTAAGCAGTCCAAATTTAGTTAACATGTTATTATCAACCCTCTTGAGTAATGATCTGTTTGGTCTGTGATCACCTCTTTACCCACTGTGTTTGTTCTTTCCCCTTGCTTGCCCTTTTTTTCTTTCAGTTTTCTTTCATGCCGCTCCTTTGGCACAGACTTTAATTCCCCCTCTGATCAATTTGGGATTCATAAGCCACTAAGTACACTCTTGGAAACATTATCGCCAAGGGATGATGAAGCACTTCAAGGGATGATGATTACAGCAGCACATTATTTTCTCCTGGAGTACATGATGGTGAGTGCTGTCACAGCACACAAACAGGGTGGCTAATACTGACTGCAGGAACATGGAGAATTACTTATTTCTCTGTGCTTTCCCCCAGTCTCACAGCCTTCAAACTGGCATTTTCCCTTTTTACATGAAAAGATTACCAGCAGTTCCTCTGGAGCTGAACATACAGTTTTGAATAGGATCTGGTTCTGCCCATCTTTTCTGAGAGGAGTGAATTTTTTTGGGTGACAGATTGTTGAGCATTATGCATTTCTGAGGGGAACCTGATCCGAAGGGGTGCGTGCCAGTCACAGTTGTGCAGCTCCCACTTGCTGAAGCAGAAAATTACATGTGGGAAATTTATGTGTGGGTTAAGCAAAGAATGTAGAAGAAAATACAGCTTAATGTTTTTTCACATAGTACCGAACTGGATTTTTGCATATGTAACAAGAGTTCCATTTTCCCTCATCATAAATCACCCAGCAGCACCAACTGCTGAAGATCCACTGAGAATATCTTTCCTTCCAGCTGGTTTCCTAGGGAGACAACTTGACCCAACACTCCCGCCTATCAGACCTCCCGCCTCACAAATTTTGAACCTGTAGACAATTTCAACTACATTTTAAGTAACAGCAGAAATCTCTAAAGATAATTCACTTCCTTTATGTTTGTAAAAAAATGGTTCTGGGAAGGAAGAAGTAGTCAATTTGTGACTCCCGTGAGAGAAGAAAAGGCTGAATGCGGTCTGTGGGGAGGGACTGGATGTGACAGACGGATGGAATTACAGCAGTGGGTGGGAATGAGTAGGAATCCAGACCTCATTAGTCCCACTGCTCATGAAGTAACTTGTTTACCTATACACTGCAAGTGTTTTTTAAAAAACTTTTATTTTCTGACATTCTTCTGTAGTACCTCTTTTCTTGAATTATATCCATCTAAGCCATTTTCCATAATTTCAGGAACTGAATCTATCATCTGTTGCCAAAACAAGTAAATCAGAGCTGTTTTTCAGTGGACTCTGTTTTGTAAATACTGTCTTTTAATTGACTTGCAGCTATCAAAGGCACAGAAATGATAGTGAGGATAAAAGCAACAATTTCCTGACACAGTCTAGATTTGTATGAGTGTTTAGTTGTAATTTTCTTACATCTTTCCTTTAAACCTGCTCCTACCGTGAACTGCTTAATGATTTAACTCTTTTCTTAAGAGCTCTGCATGAAAACATTTGAATACATTTTCTGTGTTTCTTTTGAAGAGGCAAGGACATTTCTAAGTGAATGTGAAAAACAGTGCTCTATGTAATTATGACATTGTGGAAGTAGGGGCAAGAAAAAGAGAGAGAGAAAGGGAGGCAGAAGGAGGATTGTTTCACTAGGAAAAGTTTGAAAATCAACACTGAGACATAGATTACTTGCTAAAATGCAACTGAAGTGCTTTATGAGCCAAGAGACTACTCATTGTACTAGTGATTATTATTTGAGATGAAAGAATCTAATACACCTCTCTTGAAAAATTAAAAAACCCAAACCATTTAATCCATAGTTTTTTCCACTTAAATCATAGTTTGGATGCTAAGTCTTACTTTCGGTATTACAAGTTCTGAAGTTGATTAGACCACAAGCTCACTGGCTTGTCCTCAGTGTTGCAGAGAATTCTTTTACTTTATAAAAATCTGTGTGTCATGCTACTTATCAGGAATAAACACATAATTCAAACTGTGTGTGTCTTTAGGACATAGTGAATAAACACCTTTCGTTTTCAGTCTCTAGGTGACCTCTAACAAGAAGGCAATCCTACAAGGCCAATGCACTATAGTGTGTCCTTTTCATTGGCCAGTGCTTGAACGCTAAACACATTCCGTAAATTAAGTAATGCAAACAAACGTAAAACTGATGTACACAGAGCTTTCTCTTACTTTTCTTTTTCAGATGAAATTTTAAAAATCATCCCATAGAATAAATAAATTGGTCTGAAAAGAATCGCATTTCACAAATTCCTAGCATTTACTCAGATTTATGTGTTTATGAACAGGAGTGCACTGTTTTCCTTCTGGCTGCTGAACACTAGCCTGGGATAAAATTGTGTTTATTTGAAGCACACCTTACCTGTGTCTCTGGGATGATAGGACTATCTTCAGGAGAAATTCTAAAGAAAGTGGATAAAGGCGATGACACAATAACAGGGTTTGGCCTTACAAATCCGCTTAGATCACAACTGGGAATGTCATTCTCTTCCTTCTTCATAACAAGGGTATCCATGACATAAAAGACATTCCAGGGAATCCATACTGTGTGATACTGTGTCAGGAACGGTGATCGCTCAAACACCAGTGTCAGAGAGGCACCACCATTCGCTACCAAGTCAAACCTAGGAAAAAACCCCAAGAGGGCTAGCTAGTCAGCAAATTCCCAAAGCCATCCACAGCCTCTATTTTACTGATTGATTCTTCATTCCATTCTACTGCTCTGAATGCAGAATGGCTCTACTGGGAACAATGGAGAAATCAATTAAATTACATTACATTATACTGCACAGAGAGAACAGAGAATTTGGGATGCTGCGTTAAAATTCAGCAAGTCCTTCTACTTCTAAAGTATATAATAATCAGCATGTTTTACATTTTAAGAATATACAAAGTACAACTTCACTCAATCAGTTTCCTAATGTCTTTTTTCCCCATTATTTTATTATCTCAGTTTTACAAGCAGCTCTCATTAACATCTTTGCTGTCTTTATGCATTATAAGTGCTCCAAAAGGAACTTACATTCCATCCTGGCGAGTGATTGTATATCCATAGTCTGGATAGTGTAGGAAGGAAACATTGACTCCAATGAGTGGTGTTCCATCAGCAGTTAACACTTGGCCTCTTATGACAGATGCAAGACTATGAAAAAGAGGCAGGATCAAATGATAAATTTAGGGGGTTTTGTTCTTTTTCTCATGAATAAAAGCTAGTGAGTGGATGCACACATCCACCTTCACTCACCCACTCACCCCTCTCCACATGCTATCAACTATCATTTAAAAAACATTCCTCAGACTCTAACTCTTTTACAAGTTCACATAATTTACACTGTATAAACAAATGCCTTGGAATGTGCAAATAGTAATTTTGTTTCAGTATTATTGATTTTACTTCAGTTTATTTTGTCTGTACTGAGTTACTAAGACAAGAAATTAACTGAAGAATTTTAAGAACTTATAAACTCTGTATGTTCTCACTGTAAGTCATATTTCTGGCAGACTCTTAAAGAAAAATGTACTTTTCAATTAGTATCAAAGCAATCTGTAAAACTGCAGGGACTATGAAGTACAACATTTAAAAAAGCAATAAGGAACATTGGTGCAACAACTTTTAATCAACTGCTGTGCCCAAACACATTAATGCTGTTAAATTACTGTGAACGCAGTAGTTCTAGTGTAAATCATCCTCTTTCACTCAGTGAGATCCCAGACACCTGCTTCCTGTTACTGGCTTATTTTCAGGTCATTACTGCTTCACAGAGCACCAGTCAAATAGTTTATGCAATTATACTGTCGTGCACTTAACAATTCTATTACATTAATTCATAATTTATATTATTTAGTGAGCTCAGTTTAAAAAGTGCAGCTTTGCTTTTCCATGTGAAGTGTTTTCATTGCTTTGATATATTTCCAACTGTGCTAGACCAAATCAACTGGTTAAATAAAGATTTATTTAATCATTAATGAAGTGCCCCGTTAGAATACAGATTCTAAGCATGGCAAGTACCTTCTGTAACCTAGGGGCACTGGTAAATTGAATTTTGCAAGAAATGAGAGAAAACAAGCAATCTGATATATTAAGAGAAAAGGTCTTTGCTCAAAATCCACACCAGAAATTCTCAGTCGTAGCATCATCTTCTCACACGAATCTCACACTCTCCAGTCCCTTTTGTGTTCATGGGTACAAGACCAGCCACGCTCACCTCTTATTAAAAGGGCTTTCCCCAGGTAGGACATGGGTGCTGTCTGTTCCAATGAGGAAACTGATCCGGTCATAAAACGCTTTGGCAGCTTGCTGAGAAGGTGACTGTTGGCTTTGGCTGATGATATCTTGGGGATCAGGCAGTCCACGACAGTAAGGCTGGTTTTGGCAAGAACTCTGCAAACAGCAGTCAGGATCCATACAGTCAACCAGCCCATCTGTTGGCAGAAAGTCACACAAATGAACAAATTCTTCCTCCTGCCCCTGTGCGTTGGAATGAGCCAGCCAGCAGGGAGATGAAAAAAATTATGTAGTATGAAAGAATACTCATAATTAAGATTTTAATGAATTCGCTTTCAATTAAAGAAAGAGAGCTTGTTTCCACTGAGTTCTTAAACTCCCATGGAAATCCATGCAAGCTGAATATACTCAGCATCGTGTAAAAATGAACCTATTTATTCAATACTTTTCTAAAAACATGTTGAAAAAACCAGAAAATGAAGGCACTCAGGCTCTGCATACACTGTTAACTTATAAATATTAAACATTTTATGTAGGCCTAATTAGCTTTTATGTGAGGTTATTTGACTTGCTAGAGAAAAGAAACAAGTAACTCCCACTCTCCTGTTTTCCTCAAGTTTTTTTAGCAATGTCTATGCTACAAGTAGCTTTAAATATTCCACAACATGTATCGAGGTAGATTCATTTATACCTTGGCAGAAAGATTTTGTTGCTAGTGGCAAGGCAATTTCCACAATTTTTTTACATGAAAATGTATGAGAGAACAAATTCTGTATTTAACATTTAGATTTTATTTTGCATAAACTGATGGGAAATGCTGACCAGTATAAACAAGATTTAAACACATAGGTGCTTTTATGCTTATGTGCTGAAATAGTCCCATATGTGGAACATTAGTTCTGTCACATCACTGGAAATCTATTTTGATGAAAGATTAAAATCAAGATGAAATTGATAACTACTAATTTTCTGTAAGTAAAGTCATAAGGAAAATGAGCCTGGAAATGTCAGCTACAGAAAATTTCTAGATGAATGTAATCTGGTATCACAGATCTGATAATTGTTTCCCCAAAAGAACAGCAAGACTGAAATAGCTCAAACATTTTATTATTCCATTTAGATTAGAGAGGGAGCTTGCTTGATGCACTGAACTGAAAAATATACCAATGCAGCACTTGGAGGAAACCCATGACTGCTTGTCTCACAAAAGAATCTGCCTTTAGAGTAAAACTTCTTTCTGAAGGGAAAAATATGATACATTTTTGTTCAATCATATTTTGAAAGAGTGTAAGTAAACAGAGATCTTCTAAAGGTATTCTTCTGTGTATTGCTGTGCTATGTGGATCAGTTAGAGGACTGGCAAAATAGTAAAGAAGTGTGATTTCTGTTCTTTCACACATCTAAAATTCTTATTTAACTTGCCTGACTTTGAAATCAGTTCAGGGAAAATAAAAGGGCTGAAAAAAGCATCATTAAGTATATCAAAGTTTAAATTTTTTTCAGAGACAAAAAAGATCATTGATTTTTCCTGGGATGAGGATATGCCAGAGGGTCACATTGCCATTCAGATAGACACTGACGGGCTGGAAAAATAGGCTGACAGGAACCACATGAAGATTCCACAATGAGAACTGCAATGACCTGCACCTGGGGAGGAACAACCTCCTGCACTGTAACATAGCTTTGTGGAGAAGACCTTGGGAGTCCTGACAGACACAAAATCAACATGAGCCAGCAACAAGCCCTTGCAGCAAAGAAGGTACCAACACCATCCTGTGCGGAGCACACAGCTCTGTGTGGAGGCTGAGCTTCCTGGTACAAGAGACATGGATGTACTAGAGAAAGCTCAGTGAAGGGCCATGAAGACTGTTGAGGGCTTGACACATCTCTCCTACATAGAAAGGCTGAGAGAGTTGAGACTCTCTTCTCCAGAGCCTGGAGAAGAGAAAGCTTGAGGGGCGGGGATTTTATCAATGTGCACATACCTGATGGGAGGGTGTAAAAATGCTGTGGTGCCCAGCAAGAGGAAAGAGGCAATGGGCACAGACTGAAACACAGGAAATTTGGTCTAAACAGCAGAAAAATGATTTTTACTGTGAAAGTGGCTAGATACTGCAACAAGTTGCTCAGGGAAGTATTCATCCTTGGAGACCTTCAAAACCCAACTGGGTTCATACCTCAGCAACCTGCTCTAGTTAATCTGGCTTTGAGCGAGGGGCGGGACTGGATGGTTTCCAGAGGCCTTTCCAACCTCAACTAGGCTGTGACTCTTACGATTTTCTAGTCTCATTCTCGTAAAATATGAAATCCTTTCCTAGCTGAAGTACTGACCTCCCTTGTTGGTTTTAACTCCAGAAGCCTGGATCAGTGTCAAAGCTGGGGGTACTGATGGTTAAAAGAATATTTTTGGGGTTTTATTTATCTGAATGATCCCCCATGCAATATCTGGTGCAGCTGCCAAAGAAATGCTGAAATTTATCCATTCATCTTTGTTAGTTTATAAAAAGCAAATGTACATCTGGAGTATAGTCTGCAGGTCATAAAACTGCATGAGATTGACACCTTCTGAACTAATCAGCTGGAAATGCATTTTTACAAGCCTCTCCACTAACATCAATCAGAGAAAGAATCTCATTTTCACCAGCCAAGATATAGGGATATGCTGTTTGTTATTTTCCTGTGGAGTTTATCAGTAACTTGCCCAGGCGAGTGACGGATGGTTATGAATCTGGCTCCTTATAACTTGAGAAAACATTTTTCATTCTTTCTCTGTACTTATGTGGCTAGAGCTATCTAGTACCACTAAGTCAAGTACTCTATTGCACTGTGTGAAGCAGAGTAAAATTTTCTTTCTGAAATGGCTCTGCAAAATTATTGATGAATTTTGTTTAGCCCCA
Source organism: Hirundo rustica (assembly GCF_015227805.2). Taxonomy (NCBI): domain Eukaryota; kingdom Metazoa; phylum Chordata; class Aves; order Passeriformes; family Hirundinidae; genus Hirundo; species Hirundo rustica. Next base: position 32,913,459 of record NC_053454.1, read on the forward strand.
AAAATATGAGACTAGGCTCAACAGTGCCTTGTCAGTTATATCACTCAAATATGACAGTGAAATTATAAAGAAAATAGGAACTCCTACAGGCAGCTGGACAGCCATTATCTGTTTCAGAAGGCTATTTATTTTTTCTCGTTCTAGATGTAAGTAGTTCTATATACAAAAGATGTAATGACTACTTTATTGTTTTCTTCCTCAAAAGCTAAACTCTAGCTGTAATAATCTTTACTAATGTTACTTTGCCCTTTGTTGCAAAATGCACTGAATTGCAGTGGAGCATGGACTTTTGATAAAATTACTTATTTGGAGAGATTCATAAAACCATCAAAACGCTGCTCTCATGAGACCCCACCTGGAGTTCAGTGTCCAGCTCTGGGGCCCCCAGTGTAAGAAGGACATGGACCTGTTAAAGTGAGTCCAGAGGAGGCCAGGAAGGTGACTGGGGGCTGGAGCACCTTTCCTGTGATGACAGGCTGAGTGACTTGGGGTTGTTCAGCCTGAAGAAGAAAAAGCTCCAAGGAGACCTTGTAGCATCTTCCAAGTACCAGAAGAGGGCCTGCAACACCTGGAGAAGGACTTTCGACAAGCGCAGATGGTGATGGGACAAGGATGAATGGCTTTGAACTGAAAGAGGGCAGGTTCAGATTGGCTATAAGGAAGAAATTATTTACTGTCAGGGAGGTGAGGCACTGGAACAGGTTGCCTAGAGAAATTGTGGATTCACCATCGCTGGGAGTATTTAACACCAGGTTGGATAGTGTTTTGAGCAACCTGGTGTAGTGCAGTGTCCCTGATCATAGCAGGGGGATTGCAACTAGATGTTCTTTATGGTCACTTTCAACCCAGCCTGAACTTTCTCTTCTGCAGGCTCTCTTTATGTGATTAAATGAGAGGAGTCAAGACAGAGAACCTCCACAATGCACGTTTAAAAAAATAAGATATATCAGTGGGACTGTGTGCTTTTGAATGGAATAAAACTGCTGGAAAGAGAAAAAAAAAAAGGACAAAGTAAGTCCTGGGCAAAAGATCTGCCAGTGTCAAGGGGAGATGGTAGCCAAGGACCTACATAAATCCCATTCTTGATAAAGAGGTTGATGCTGTATTTAGTGAACAAAAATCTCCACAGAGTGAAATTCAGTGCCTACATAGGAAGAATATAGTTTTGGAACTATGATGCTGGCCATTCCACCAAGACAGTTTTGGTGACTTGCAAACTAAGGCAAGAGACAGGAAAGAAAACTGTATAAACAAATCTCAGTTATCCTTACAAACCTCAATTTTGCAACAGGCTATAATGAATGGATGCAATCATAGACATCAAAATGACTGCTTGTAGGAACATTTAGTCAGAAAAGCCAGAAAAGCACAAACAGCCCTTGATTTATTCCTAAACAGTGTGCAAGGACCTTGCTCAATGTTACTATTGCAGTATCTCTACAAGCATACCTATAGTATGCTGAAATTCAGCTTTACAGTTGAGTGAAGAAGCCTAAAATATGAAATGTGGGGCTTCAAATGAGTTCTCACTCCAGAATGAAATCCTGGAGCCATTATGGCTAAGTCCCATGATATATGAACCCAGCACTGACCAGCTATCATAGATGCATTTGAAAAGCTGAGGAATAATGGGAAGTGTCAGAGTGCAAGCCAGAGGACACGAGCATGCCACTGTATCACTACTAGTTCAAGCAGCTACTTCCTGAGATTTCCTTAGCTTGCACTTAGAAACTCTCCAGATATTCAAAACATTCTGTGGCTGTAATTCCTCACTTTAATTAACGGCCCGTTAGCATACAAAAGAAAATATAAGTTCATCTACCCTATTACAATGTTTTGCTAAGCAACAGCTATTAGCCACTATCAGAGAAGAGGTTTAGGCAATCTTTAGGCTGAATTTGTACTATCCTGTGATGTTTGTCAGGAAAATGCTGCCCTAGACTATGCAAGTAATTAAAAAAATAAAATAGTGCTAAGTGTGCTTTGCTCTATAACAGTATTTATTTTCATTTCAGCAAAGAAAGAATATTAATGATCCCTTAAATCTTGCCCGTGGAAACGTATAACTACTCTAAATAATTGGATAGGAGCTAATAAAAAGCAAACTTAACTAAGGAATCTGTTCAATAAGGACCCATCTAAACCAAAGAGTAAACAGTGACTCTTCCTGTTTCTTATTCTTCCCACAGTGATAACAAAGCATGGCCCCCTTTGTTCAAGCATAATAGTGACACCTCTTTTCCCCAAGAAGTTAGACTTATTTCACCCACAGACAGCTCTGACTTCCCTCTCCTCATAATTTCATTAGGAGTTTGTATTCAGAGTAAGATCTGCTTGACGCACACACTTGCCTTGTGGGCTGCTAAAATGTAAAGAAAAATCCAGTCAAACACAGGGGAAAATAATGAGTGAGCCTTAACGAGAACAGAAATGATTTCCAAGACTGAAAAATCTGTATTAAAAGGAAGATAAGTAAAAATCATCCCATCATATGTCCATAGTATCTAGAAGGGAAAATACTCAGGTATGTCTTGATGCCATTAGGATTTCCTATGGAGAATATTCCCATTGGGATCCTTAGGATGCTCATGTTCAAAGAATTTGAATAATCAGTCCCAGAAAGACCTAAGAATCAAAGGAACAGCAGATACTTTTATTCATGAACTGTGCTCATATTAATATATGAAATATATTCTACCCAGTGTAGGAGAAAGCATTAACACTAACCACAGCCTATCAAACACAAAACAACTGAGATAACTTTAATTATATAACCACTGAGCCTAGTGAGATGTAGATCACACTACCCGCAGCCATAATATAAATTCAGCACAAGTGCTCAGATAACCTAATCTCCCACCATAAACAAATACAGCAGAAGAATACTTGTGCCATTCCCTGTAGTTGTCTGAAATTTTAATGGCTTGCTTGGAGATTAGTGGGTTGGTTCCAGGAAAGGGAAGTAATACTTGTTCTTTCCAGGCAGCTTACAAAGGAGACTTTCCTTCTCCAGTTTTGTTAGGTATGCTTCCATTTTTAATTTGATCTGTTAAATTTTAACCCTTTTTCTCAGACACGCTCAAAGACTGAAGTGAATATGCACTGTACTGAAGCAATAAATTTAAATAAGAGAAATACTATTGACAAATAACATTATACAGGCCAATCACAGTAAAACAAGTGCTAGGCCAACCCCTTCCTCATGCATAGCTGCATAATGATGTCCATAAAGGCAATATGAAAAAAGGACATGAGAGAGGGAAAAAAGCAACAAAATATCAGCATTAGCCATTTTTCCCCAAAATGATTCTTTCTTCTATAAGGCATCCTGTTAGATTGTTCTGCTCCAATTCCTTGTTCCTTTTACCCACAAAAAGCTATTATTATTGTTCTCAGTCTGAAGAAGCAACTTCTTTTCTCTTGTTCCATTTACATGCATTCCTGTTCACGTTATTCTTCTTCCTCCTACTGCTCTATTACCTGCTCCTGACTCTTGCTGTCATATGTCACATCTTTATATGATCTTTAACATTTACTGAATTTGTTTTAGTCTACTAATTGCCTTTTAATGTATTTTCCTTCCCCCCCACCATCTATTTTTTCTCCAAGTTGTTTATGCTTCCACCTCATTACTTCTCTTCCCTGCTTTGTCTCTCCTCATATTTACAGGTTTCTCTTCTTTCCTTTTCTTGTAATTCCTTGGCCCACCTGAACCTAATTCCCCAAACAAGCACATCTCTGCTGGAATGGGGGTCAGACTGTTTAGGCCCCTAAGTATGGAAAACTGCCTCAAAATACATAATACGTAATGGAGAGGGATGACAAGCCAAATGATGTGTACAGTTATAAACAAGAGGACGGTTTTAACAGGGTTTTTTTTTTTCCTCAGGAAGTAAATGCTGCTGTTATTTATAGTTTGTGAAGTCTAAGATCCCAGCTGCAGTAGGGATGTGAGAGCAAAGAGTCAACCAGCAACTGCAGAGGCATACTCATTCAAAAACAGAAAGACAAAGTCCCAGATGACTTTATCATCATCCAGAGGCCCTAATGGAGTTTTTATCTCTTCTCTGAATCTGAAGGTGTTAAGCAAAAAGAATTGATGAGAGAAGGGGAAGAAAGACAGACAATAAAAGCATTATGCTAATCTTATATTGGACTGCATTCACATTTAATCTTGTTATTGTGGGGTTTTTTAATGTGATTCTGGAATCATGCTAAGTCACAGCCCCTCTAGCTTCTGTAGACTACACCAATAATCATAGATTGATTCCTCAGGTTAGCAGTCCTGCCTGCATCTCACTGCAGATTGTTACCTGTCACCTGAATGACAGACTGTGGAAAAGTAAGCAAAAAAAAAAAAAGACTTCTGAGAGCATCCTGTCAGTTATGAGAGCATTCACAGGCTATGGAGAGATAAGATCTCTGTAGGCTGGGCGACCAATTGTTTCCAGCAATTGCATCATAGTTCAAAATGTGAACTCCCAGTTCAGCCTATTCTCTTGGGAGAATTTTCTTGTGAGGTCACTGAAATTTTGAACTACTTCCTTTTTTTCCCCTCTACAACAGTTCACTGAGTTGAAACTACCTTTTTTCCCAGTATAAAAGAAGGGAAACTAAGGTGACACCTATCTTTCTCTCCGTTCACATTTCACCTGGCACACGCAGCTTGTAAGGCTTTGCTGATGTGCCATAAGGAAGCACTGAAGACCATGGAATATTCTTACAGGCGTAAGAGCGAGTCAAATGTGTGTATGGTTCTCGTGGCAGTATTTAAACATCTGACTGAAAAATCTCCGTTCCTCAACATGTTCTCCCCAGAGTTAAAGGTCCAGTTGGTGTCCCTCACCTCCTTCGTTGTCCTTACTGTCAGTGCAGAGAGTTTCCATGGCTACGTCACAACCGGCTCCCCTCCATCCTGGCTGGCAGACGCAGTGCCAGCCATTTTGGTCCAGTGTGCATCTCCCATTGCTGTTGCACAAACCAGGGCAGCCCTCTGTTGAAACAGACAAAGAAAAAGCACGAGTGATTTAAATATCGTAATAATGGAAAAAGAAAAAAAAAAATACAAACAAGGGACACTTATTAGGAAACAGGCCTTAAGAACAGCACAAATACTGTAATTGCACATGGAGTGGAACAGCAACATTACCTGGGGAACGTAATTCTTAACAAAGTGGCATCTTTGATTGGCCTGACACTTGAGACACCACTTACCTGTACAGGCAGGAAATAAATGCACCAATCCTCTAAATACCTGCAGGCCGGACAAAATTAAGTTTGTTTTTTTTTAATTTTTTGTCAAAGTAACAAGAGATGAGTGCACAGTGCAAACACAGCTGTGTAAAATGTTACATTTTTCTGTGCTCATAGAATAGATTATTTGCTCTATGCAGTATTGATTAATTACTGGCACAAATGATTAAGCTCCCTGTTACCGTGAACAAATCCCTCCAAATTCTTAAGGGGCAAAATGGGTATGATTTTAGGCAAGTAATAAAAGAGAAGGTTAACTTTATCTGGTCTCAGAGTTGCCGTGTATTCATGTGAAATTACAGTGCGTTAAATAATTGCACAAAGTATAGGCCAGTTTTAATGACTATACTTTATGCCAAAAATACATTCCTTTTCACAGAATAAGCAAAGCCCAGGAATAGTGAAGCAGCTTAGCATCTATTCTAACAAACATTAGGATTCAGGCTGCATACGGATGGGACAGGACCAACAGGATTTCCAACTTAATGTAATAGCTGTGCGTATTTGATTACTTAGGACGGACAAAATGAAATACCATAAGGACCACAATAAACATTGATAGACTGAACAAAAACACGGTAGTGACGTGCTTCAAGACAGATAGCAGAGAGTGATTTTTTGTGACAATCTCCCTAAGGCTTTTGTGCTGTTACCTTTATATCCTATCTTGTCTGCTTTTATGGCCAAGGAGGGAAAATTTGGGAAACAATTAACATAATTTAATATATCCAAAATCGATAATTGTTTTCAGTCTAACATTGCATTAAAAAAAACACCAGTATCTGTCACTTCGTAGTGATGAAATCTGGCATGCAGCCAAAATGATCTGTATGAGGATGACAACGCTATAAATATGTAGATTTCGGTGTTCCTTATCTATGACTATGATAAGACACTGACAGAAGCAAGTACAGATATGGCACTAACTAACTTATGAGAAGGTGGCTACAAATCAGATATTTCTGGACACAACAATATTCTGTAAACTTTCATCCAAAAACCTTAAGTGACTGGGTAAACAATTCTTCACTTTTTAGAACACCTATCTTTGGCAACTAACCTACTGATCCATTTTGGCTAAGCTTAGAGTGGTTTTTCAGAAGTTGTTTTTTTCTTCTAAAGAATTTTGAATTTAGTGACTCCTTCCAACCTTGTAGCTCCAAATCACACACATACAGAAAAAAGTTATAAAGGATGCTCTTGTCAAAGCACTCTTAGAAGGCAGAGAATCAGGAAAACATCTTGGAAGGAAGGATGTGGATGCTACAGTTATGGATGTTGTGCCATCATGCCAGGCTGAAATTTGTCTTGCTACTTTTATTCTTTCAGACTGCAGTTGCTAATAGTATTTGTTAATGTACTGAGAGCTATTTTTTTCTCAATATTTCTTCTGTTTGACTTATGGAAGACTTACATATATAATTGCAATACCGACAAAGCAATTTAGGAGTCAACTGGGTACACTCAAGACTTATTGTGTGAAAGCCTGGATATTGCCATCAATATTGCCATACTCTAACGAAAAAACACAAGGAATAGAGGAAGATACTCAGGGAAAGAGGGGTAGGAATATTTTAAACACTTCTCTAAATCAAATTTTCACCATAACTGAAGATACAAGAATCATTGCTGTTTCATGTTAGGCTTTTGCATCCTTGAACCTCTTATTCGAAAATGCTGCACAGACTACAAAAGATTTTTCTAAACTTATACAAAATACATAATTTCCTATAGATTTTCTATATTCAGATAATCAAAAGCTTATAAGCTTTGGGAACTCCACTGATGTGTCAGCATGTAAACATACACATCTCTAGAATTAATCTGTTCTTTAGAACTAATGACCCTCATTCTGTGACAAGAGTATCACTTTGCTTCATTTCCTTAATATTTAGGGTTTTCTGGGTAGAGGTCCAATGACAAAACTAACAAATAAAAAGTTCCAAACAGCAAATGAATTCTATCTTCAGTTATTGCTTCAGATTTAATCTAATACTTGTATACAGTTTGTACAGAAATGTATAATTACTGATAAAGTGTTACCATATAACAGAAGCAAAATTTTGAGGTGATTTGAAAGCCATATGAGTTATATATACAATCCATGGAATGTATGTAAGAGAAGATTCTTTTGCCCAGACTAGTATGTTTTTAACTACATATTAATATAAAAAAACCAAAACCCCATGTAGATAAAGGCATGTCAAAGAGCAAGTATACAGTACCTTTCACTATCTTATCCAAATAGTGAGCTTGAGAATTAAAAAGAAAAAAAAAAAAAAAAACAGACAGACATTTCAGAAGTGTCACATGAAACAAGAATTGTTCAGAATTCACATGCAAATCAAGCAGGTGCACCTGACATGAGAGGTCTTACATTACAAAATGAAAATGTATTTCAAGGCTTTTAAAAATGCAAGGAATTCTCTTCTCAACAAACATCATCATGAATCAATGAAACTGTTTTAGAAAGTAGGCCTGCAGAAGCAAAAGGGAAGCTACTGAGACTATATTTTCTTCTGACTTCACATGCTTTGATTTTTTATATAACAAAAATATTATCATAGCTAGTTTAAAAAATCCAATATTCAACACAATGTAAGAGCAATTCCTTAGCTTATGAGCTTTAAAACACTAACCATGCGGGAGATTTTTGATTTGCAGGTCACCCATGACTCTGACAGCATAACCAGCACACTATCTTAATTCTCAATGGATTAACAGGATTTTTAGAAGGATTTTTTCCTTCTGCTTCAATTCAGTAACAGTTTTTCTTCTGAGCACACAAACCAAGTATGTAAAATAAGCTGTATTGTAAATATGGGGTGGAAGAGGAGGTAGTGGGGTTAGTAGTGTGATGATCCATTTCATTTTGAAAAGCAGGTGAAAATTAAACTAAGGCTTTAGATGTATAAAAATAAATAACATGGTACATACAAGAATAGCAAGACTCCTTTTTGTAAGTTATGACACTTAGGATTTCATGAAAGATTTGAGGAGGCAGATGGATGAATGACATACAGAGCATAAGACGGATTTCAAGCAGCAGGGCCTACTTTTAATACATGAGACACAGAGATAGTAACATATTCCCTCCTTCCTTGTAGGAAACAGACATCAGCTGCATTTGTGTGAAAGGGGTTCATGTCATTTAGCAAAGCCACCAGATCCATTGCAGGCTACCCAAGCCAGCCACCCATGCCTGAGGAGATGGGAGACTGCAGTGGGGACACACCAAACGGAGCCAGGAACATTGGATTACTGGTTTTGCTGGGGACAAGGTCCCTGAACACAGCCCTCACAGCCCATTTTTCTTTTAAAATTTGACTTTCCTAAATCCCTGATGGATGACAGCCCCTGTCTGGCAAGTTCTTTGTCATTGCTAGGATCCCATTGACTGGTGACAAAGGCCTTTCCAGCTATAGCCTTTCCTCCAGTTTGGAGGAACAGAAAAAAGCTGCTCTGGACTCCAAGGAGGGAGGTGACGTGTACCAGGAGGCACAATCACTGCTACAACTGAGAGCATGGAATTCTCTAGTTCCTTTTTCTTGAAGAAAGTGTCAGGTGTCCACCACACAGCTGTTTTTGTTTTTCCCCTATGATGAATGGTAAGGTTAATGCAAGACAAAGTAAAATGAAAACATAAATTACAGAACATTTAGAGCAGTAGCAACAAACTAGGTAGTTTTTCACATTAAACACAAACAAAAGGAAAAATGATAGAGCTACATTTCAGGGTGGATCAAGTTCTTCTCTTACTCATCCAGTATAATTCCCCTTGCTCCTACACAGCTTAAAACATGGTGTAGTATGTGTGGAGGAAAAATCAAGCTTTATTTAATAAAATGAAAGCAATCAGATCTGTCTGGGGAATTCATCTGTCCACAAGTAAAACATTAAATGCCTCTACAAGTGTAAGGATAGGTAACTGAACATTAAAAAAACCTCCTAGGCAACTGAAAACAGTCCCTGCAATCCCAAGCCCCCACACACTATTTATTCTCAGAATCCAATCTTCATGAAAAAAACCCCAAACAAACAACAAAACAACAGCCAAAAAACCCCCCAAAACTCAAATAAAAAAACCTAAACAAACAAAAAAACCAACCAAACAAAAAAACCCACAACAAACCTCCCAAACACAAGACAGATTAAGAAAATGCTCTTTTAGGATTTTTTTTTTTTTTTTTATCCAGCAGTCTTATAAGAAGTCAGCTCCAAACCACAAAACTGTAATGCTCAGAAAACAAGTTCTACCTTTCAGCATCCTTTTACTCACAGTCAGTTGACATTAAGAACAATGTAAGAAACTATTTTGGTTAATATGCAGCATTGTAGAAAAAGCACAAAGCAGAAAATGAATGACCAAAAATTGTATAACTTTGCAGTGAAGTTTAACTAGCCATGCTGTTTTCCTTATCTTCATGGCACTGCAACTGAGAGAGGAATGAACCTGTGTGGAAATACAAAATACAAGCCTTTCCCCTCTCTGGATAGAGAATTCCAGGTGGGATTTGGAGCACTTCAGTAGGATGGAACATCTCAGCAGGTGCTCATTGGCAAGATATTTACATATCTGGCACATAAAGGTTTTCTTATGCCCTTAAAAAGTCTAATTACAGACCAGACAATATACCTACAAGAGTCTTCTTCCAGAGTTTAAGACTGTGCCATTGCTATTGCCTCCAGGAGTAGAAGGACTTCACAGTGGAAAAAGGAAAAACAAAAATGGAGATATAGGATTTGTACATTTTCTAGGCTACTAGAAGCCCAAGAAAATCTAAGCAGCATTCAAAATTCATACAAAATAAAACAGAAAAGATGCCATCAATCTGTGTGGGTATTTATATAAATATGTGGCAGATAAAGGATTTTACAAAGAAACGGTGACAGTCAGGCATATTCACATTTAACACAGTATATTTCTTAACTAGTCAGAACCTTGAATTTTTTTTAAAAAAATATTTAATGTCTCCCATTCGTTTCCTATCAGAAATGTAAGTCAGTGTCTTCATATACTACTTCCTCCAGGTATGACAGAATAGCCTAAGAATAAAAGTACATATTAAATCCATTTATTCCAATCAGCTCCCATTTAAATCAGCATGAGTCACATATCCATTGATTTGATGTTCCTTAATTGGTACTTATAACACTGCTTTATTCTGATTATTCTGTCATATGGGATTACAATGGTGACATGCTTCTAAATGCTGTATAGTGAATTTATATCTCTATTAGTTTATCCTCCATCAGACATCTTCACCATCATCATCTTTGTAATCTGTACACTAGACTGTAACATGCCTCATGTTTTTGTAATGTATATATAGGCCTGTTACAGTGTCAATAGCTCGAGTCATGAATAATTTTGCTGTAAGAGCAGATTTAACCTCACAGTACCAGCAGACTTGAAGTGAAACCACAAATGAACACGACCAAAGCCATATTGACCTAGGTCAGACTAAATAAAAAACTAGGTTTTTTAAAAGTTTTTTTTTTTTACTTTTGACACCTTGAAAGTGTGAGTCAAACCCTTGTCTCCTCTCCACTAACACAATCAGCTTTCTCCCTTCCTTACTGCATTACAGCCTGTTCCTCTAAAAGAAAACAGAAGGAGAAAATAGAAAGAGAAGAGAGAACCAAAATGAGGGGGGGGGGAGGAAGAAAAGAACCATAGTGGGGAAGAAAAGAAAGGAGAGATGACGAAGAAATAATTTCAGTATGGCAGCAATGGAGAATGCTGTTCTGCTCCTCTGGGGGCAAGCTCTGCTTTGCTTCCTCTCCTCATCTCCCACAACTCCTTAGTGCAGTTCCCATTCCCTGGTGAACGACTGCGTAAGTATCTCCGCTGCTCACACAAACTTCATGCTCTCAGATTCCCATCCTCTACAGGAACATGGGAATGACATCCCTTGCATCAGTCACCTTTACACTTCTACATAACCTTGCACCAAGTGTCATACAGGGAGACAGCAGGTTTTTCTTGGAATAAAAACTGACGGTAAGCAAACCATGCTATGTTGTTACCATATTGTTTCCCTTTAAGCTTTACACACATTCATCTGTTTGTTTAGAGGTAGAAAGCTTTAATATCTTCACTTATTTTCATAAATCTTTAGTATTTGTATAAAACTTTGTTTACAGTCCATATGCCAAATCCCTCTGAACACATTAGAATACCATGACAGTGGCCATGTCAAGCATCCAAAATTTAGGCAACGATGGGTTTATGGCTACCTGTGCAAGTTTTATACACTTCTTCCCCTGTGAATGTGCAGAGCTCATAGTCCTCATTCAGCACTCATTCTCTCACAAACAGCTGATGCCCTAGTAGCAGGCACACTATGCTAACCTAAATGAGGAAGCAACAGTTCTCTTTTCAGACTTTCCTATCAACTTCCTCCCTAAGTCACAATTATTTAGTACACTATCTTCATACTACCGGTATGAAGAGAATACATTCTTACCTCATTTTACCATAAATAAAGCATAGAAACATCAGAGTGAGAAGTCTCCATTCACCTGGCTACAAGGATGTGTGATGTGATTTTCTGGAATACTTAGAATTATATAGTATTTCATACATGAACCAACATTTTAAGCAACTCCTACATGTGCAAATCTTGTTCCCAGAAGGAGAAGAACAGTCAGAGAGCACGTCTTTAAAGTCTGTATTTGTGAGCAACTAACAGAAAATACATGTTAGAATCATGGGTTGAATCCAGGTCTTCAAAATCATCCTTTACCAGTTCATCCTGTGCACCAGTCTCTTCTTATGAACATTACTTTTTTCTCCCCGTGCAGCCAAGCAGTAGCAGGGGATGAGGCACACACTTTATCAGTGGTTTCACTGGCAGTTGTCAGCAGAAGAGAAAACTTACTGCAAGCTTTAGGGAGAATGCAGTTTGTAAACAAGTTTTGCTGCTTGTTTTGGGGGAACTGGTACAAAACTCAGAGCTGATGGTTCTGGTCTGACTTCTCTAATCTACTCAAGACTCAGTCCATGGTGGCTTACTCCTCCTGACGTGGCTACCAGATCACCCTTATTTCCTCTCATTTCCATCCAGCCACAGTTAAACTATTTTGACAATTAAACCACCTTTTGAACATAAAACCCCAAAGAACCTTTGTAATATCTAAACCCAGCATTTCTTCTCCTACCCGCAGCTGACCTAGGGAATGGCATACTGATTCCTTTAGGGAACTACTTTCCCTCCCAAAGAATGACTAAGAAAAGCATGCACCCATATGCAAATCCTGAGGAGCTCCATGCCTCTACCAAAAAACTTAGAGAAATCCAGAATTCACAAAATTTTAAAGCTACTGTTGTAGCCAGTCTTCAGAAAGGTTTGCTCATGTCAAATTCAGCATCTCCTACAGTGTTTTCTGCCTGGCAAACTGCTTCCTAACTTGGATTTGTGCTGCTGATTATTCTTAAGCACAGAAGCCAGCATTTGTTGAATTGCACCTTATATTTTGCATAGTCTGTGCTATTTGTTAAAGCAATTTTAAATTCTTGTCCTGTCTTCCAAAGTGCTTGGGGGCAGCAGGCTTTGGTTATCATTTGCAAATGCAATTCTTCCTATTCATCACTGAACAGTACTGAAAGCACATGTTCTTCCACTGTAAGCAGCTCACAGTCGTCATCCATTCTCTGAGTATGTAAGACCCTTGTCTTAGACATACCATATGTTCAGTGCATTGCTGCCAATAGAGAAGGATTACAAACACTCTTCCCTCTTGAGACTTTTTTACTCCTAAATTTCCCTTTGCCCTTCTTTTAAAGGAGAGCACATGGATGGAATTATAGTTTCACACAATTTTATTTCTTTTCCTCTTTACACAGGCCATAACATTGTCATCACCCTGAATTCATACCTTCTTAATAGTTTATGCATTTTAAATATTTGCAGAGAGACCTGACTTCGCTGCAATTTATCCCTTGCCAAAATTGCAACTGTCTTTGCAGCAATACTTCATGGGATTTATACACAAAAGCACATAAGCCCGTTACCCTTTAGATTTTTTTGTTCTGGAATTTGTTCATTTCAATTTTACTGTAAAGTAAGATTTCTAATCATTATTAGTGGAAAGCTACATATGTATTAGAATAAAAGGTTCAGTTATTTTTAAGGATGTAGTAGACATAAGAAATTTGGGACCACTGGTAAGATCATGAACAGTGTTGTTTCCTATTTAATATTAGTTCAGCTGGAAGAGGATTTATAAGAAAGGGTATATGCCATTAAGGAGTTAAACCTATCCCACATATATAGGCTGAAAAAGTTCAAATACCCATTTGAATCAACAAACTTGTGAAGACCTGCCTCAGCTACAGGTAAAAACCTGACACATCAAGAACTGCATGAAAGATAAATTTAGCTTGAAAATGCATTAGGGCACGGATCAGGATGGGAAGCATTACTGTTTCCATCTTTCTCCCTGACTGAAAGGATTTATGGAGTATGGTCTGACCAGCATGCAACAATACAACAGACAAAAGCACTTAGTCTCTGGCCACTTCAGCTCAAACAACAAGCTTTAAAATTCTTCGCATCTCAGAGGATTCTGCTGCTTTCTGAAAATGTGCCTAACTTGAACTTCACATGTGGTCCTCATTTAAATGCAAATTAACCAATTTGCAATTTAAAGTATGCTAACAGTTAATTTGTATTTGAGATACTTGGTCTTGAAATGTGTTAAGGCCTGACCAATAACTCACTTTTTTTCACAGTTCCACAAATGCACGCTCTATCTTAAATTCACCTGGTAATTGAGTATTTTTTGGATACCAAATGTACAAATATTTGGCATATTCAAAGATTGGCCTGTCAAATTAATAACATGCCCTTTAGGCACAGGAAGTATAACCCCCAAATTTGTTCTAAATTTCATGATATCTTGTTAAACTGTGATTATCAGTCCTCTGGATGCCAAGAAAGTCATCATCTCTTCCTCGCAGGCTTTTTGCATTGAGGGTATAGGTATAAATATTGTTGTAAAATCCCAACCCCAAAGCAGTCAGGTGTTTTGAAACTACGGTTTCACTCACAATACTGTGGTGAACTAATTGATATTGGATATAATTAGTTTTGATTCTTTGGTTGATTTTATCTGATAAAAACTGTTTGAATGTCAAAGATCATACCTTCATTCTGATACAATCTTATTTTTAAGATGAAACTTGCATTCAGGTATGATTCCAAGAACCCATAACTAAAGAAAAAACATAAATTTAGGAATCTGCTAATTACAGAATATATTCACAAAGAAGTAATTATTACAATTTGAGGGACAAAAAATTTCAAAAGAATCTTAAAATTTATGAAAAATTCCTGTGCATGCATTAAGGTACAGTAAATACATGACCTCTTAAATCGCTCTGAAATGTGGATATCATCAGGAATTTAAACTTGGAAAAGAGAGCCATGCTTGGCAATTAGCATCAGCACTGAAATGACAGCGGGCATCATAATAGCGGTTATCTGTGCTGCTAATGTGCGAATGTAGAGAAGATAGATCAGGTCCTTAAACTGGTTCAGGACTTATTCTGTCAAGCCCACATGTCAAAAATGTATAGTGTAATGATATACAGCCATATCAAGTTTCCTATAAGCATTTAGTTTAATTAACTGAAGGAACACATTTGTCTTTACTTGCTCTCTGATCTTATAGACAGATAAAATGTCATTTCCCCGCAGTCATATTTGAAATCTGTAGTATAAGGAGCCCTAAGCTAAACACGTGCTGAAGGGAACAGGTGCAAGCCATATAACTTATTTGAGGAGATTCTGTCTCAGCATTCCTCAACACTTGCTGTACTTCTGTGCTTATGCTGATCTGATTGTGGTCACATGGAAAACCAACACACCGATGCCTTCGTGTTTGTCCCCAGTCAGAAAACCATTTTAATCAGTCACCAGGACAGTCTGTGCTAACGGAAACATACTTTTGGGAAAGTCCTCTAGATTTATTTGCTTCATAATTCTGAATATCCAAACCAGATGACATTCCTGATTTTCTGGCTAAGATGAAACTTGAAATTCCTTGCTGAGGAAAATTTAGTTTTTTGGTTTGATTGATTTGAATGTCATGGTACTCTTTTTTCATGCAAAAAAATGAGGTTAAAATAAACAATTTGCTGTTCCTTGTTAATTTTTTTTCTCAATTAAATTTTAGGGGAAATTCTTAGAAAAGAAACCAATTAGATCCCAGTTCTCACTGGAATATAAACATAAACTGCACACTTTTCAGTGAACCACCACTGGCTTTCATTTTCAGTTCTGGATACCAGGTAAAGCAGCCTCATGTGGCACTCAAAAATAGCATGGAAGTACCATGATGCTAACTTTAGCCCTCCTGAGGCATTAATATGAATGCTTAATGGCATTAATCCACATTTAGCTCATTCATGTTTAACAATATGCTTTCCATGCATACATATACAAATATTAATTTTGGATTGAAAGATAATCGTTCAACATGATAACAATTAAACAGCTGTAACCTGTCTTGTGTTAAGTAATGGAGCTGCAGGCAAGCTTTATAAACAGATGGTCTTACCCACCCATGCTTAATGTTAAAGACTTTTAAAAAAGAGGTGTTGACAATTCTGAACAAGAAGGCATAGTTTTAATGCAAATTGGCAAATTTGCAATTTAGATTATGCAAAACCTAATTTAGTCTATAGAAAAAATTAAGCCGCATTGTAAAAGTGAGTTGTTACACAGCACATCGATATAGCAGGTTCCCTACCAACATAATTATTTACTAATTTCATTCAGCTAACAGAGTTTAATGGAAAAGCAGCTGGAAAAGTATTCATATTTATGGGCTTCCTATGACAGTTACCTAATATAGTCATGGTACATGACAGTTATATCATGAAAAATAACAGACTTTCTGAAATAATATCTGTTCCAATCTCACAAAACAGCTACTCAGACAGGAGAGGGTCACTGAACTCATTGCAAGCAGGACAAAAAGGAAACAAAAACATACTTTAGCACAACTCTGTTATGAAAACTTAATTACAGAGCAAATTTTCATCCAGGCCATCACCTGGGCACCAGCTGTGCATCTGCTGTCTTCTATCCCATTGAGATGCAGGTAGAGCTCCAAAAAATAATATATGGATGCTCACCTCAGACCCATGAATGCCACTTGCAGACCAAATAAACAACTGACAGGTGATTTTCCATAGCTCTGCAGTGAACTGTTGATTAACCTGTTCTCATGGGGATACAGGAAATTGTAAAACATTATATTAAAACATTTTAGCAGTGCCTGTTGTGATAGGATAAGGGGTAATGGTTTTAAAGTAAAAGAGGGTAGATTCAAACTAGACTTGAATCGTACATTGCCTATATTTAGTTCAAGCAGCTAAAATGCTAAACAACAGCACCAGGTTTTGAGTTTTGCTAATTCCTATTAGATCCAGTCATTAAAACGCTGAACAGGTACTTAGATCCAGTCATTAAAACGATGAACAGGTACTTATCTCTGAACATCTTTGCTATAAATGTGTGGAAGCATGCATTCAGAGCAAAGGCAGTGTGGCTGACATCAGGCGTGGTATGGAAATTGCACCACCCTGTCCCAAAGACCCATAACGGAACAGTGGATGTGGAATGCCTGGATCCCCTCAGGGGAATTCCCAGGGTCCTGTCTTGGATAGACCATAGAGTCTTCCCTGCCTAGGCTAAAAAAAAGGATTTCCCCCATGGTGCTTTGCACACTGTGGTCTGCCCTGGTCTCTCGTCTCCCCATGCCGCTGGTTCTTGTGGTTTCTCCTTTCCCTGTCTCCCTATTGGTTGTGGTATCCCTGGTGACCAGCCCAGTCTTCCCTATGGGTCACTGACCTTTGCCCTGCCCCTCGTACTGCCCCTGTGCCCTCAGACCCTTGGCTCCTGACCCCTGTTTAGGCCAGTGCACAGCACATGCCACGGTCTTTTGTTCCTGATTCCCTCTGGCACACCGGAATAAACCTTTGCTGGAACTGAATCACACAAAGGCCCCTTCTTGCCTCTCCTTGCTGAGCCCCGCTGTGGCGTGTGTGATGTGTGAGCTTGACTGCTTTGCCTGAATCCTCCCCAGCAGCTTTTCCACAGGAGATGCTAATGGGTGGCAGCTCCGACATCTAAAAAGCAGACTGCCACAAGTGGGTATCAGCAGCAGACATCAGGTTTTCTGCTTCCATCCTAACAATCTTGTCCGCCTTTCTATAAACACTGCTTCAAACAAATAGATCTCCCCTCTTCCCCACTTTATTTAGTCTACTCTGTTCTCTATCACAAATCAAAGTATATAAAATACATAGGTGTATTATTTCTCCAATCCAGTCTTGTCATCTTACGGAAACCTTTATGTTTAAACCAGATGAGCAAATATGTCTAAATCTTTTGCTGAACAAATAAAAGCAAACTTTTGCAATCACCTACAATTTTTCTTCCCAGCATCCTGAAGTATTGACATTTTAAAAAAACCAAAAAAACCCCAAAACCAAAAAAACCCAATGAAATAGGTACCTGGCAGTTTAGAGTAATTAGAACTTCCTCTGACAAAATTCCATTTAAATATTTTGAAATATATTATAAATCAGCATAACTCAGGAAGCGATCTAAGATTTAAATTATATTAGAGAGAAATACAACTAAGGACTACCTTGTTTAGTAAGGAGATAGGTTTGGGTTTTGCCTTCATTCTATGTTTTAACACGTGCCAACTTACAATACAAACAGTGTAAAAAACTGAAAATGAGACTGGACAGATAGTTATCATTTAAGAATACATAAAAATTGTTAGCTGAGGTGCAAAACATTTTTTTTTTTTTACTATTTTGAATGGCATTCATGCTTTACAAAAATACCATAAATTCTTTGGTTGAGTTAGGGATTCAGATGATTCAGTATATATTCCAGTTAGTGCTTCTGTGAGTAATGTGTACACATCTGCCCCATTTTGCACATCCAGCCAGAGATCTGAAGGGCTATTCCTTTCCCAGGAAGTGAGTAAAGTGAATTGCCCTTATGATTTACAGTTTCTTTGGAATATTCCTTTCTCAGAGAAGCTGTTAATTTTGGCTGCTGCACTTCAGAGGGTTTCCAGCTAATAGCTGCAACAAAGAAACACATTTGCATTTCTAAAATATTTCACAGTATGGCAGCTAAATGGTTAATGATTTTTAGAAATAAGAAGGGTGCAATTTTTTATTTTTAGACACATAAAGGGAGAGTGAGTAGGAGTCTTTCATACACATAACACAAATTATGCAAATATTCTGCTACTAAGTAGAGAGCTGTAAGTAGCACAAAATGCCTGGGTTACAAATGGAGGTTGACAATAAAAATTGGTTTGCATAGAGGAACATTCTGAAGTCCCTCGTGTTTTGAAATTCACTGCTCAGAAAGAGCTCCTACCTACTGTAGGGTAGATGAGAGAAAAGCAAATTGACTCTTCATCTGCCAAGCTAAGGAGGCAGCAATTTTTCCCCCACTAAGTTGAAATACTGTTGGAAATGAGCAATAAAGTGACCTGGCTTCTCTGTAACATGGGGCTCCTGAAGAAAACGGCTCTAAAAAATAAATGTAACAGCAGGCTAAAGCCTGCACCTCGTTACTTGCCTTGGAGGCTGTAAGGGCAATATAAACAAATCAAACTATCTTTACAGCAGCAGCCATCACAAAGCAAACACCCATTTAAAAATAAACAGGTGGGAAGACAGACCTGCTTGCCCAGTGCTGAGGAAAAACTTGTTTGTGCTTAATATGTTGGAAAAATTGTTCAAGAGCAGTTCATCCGTGTACAACTACAACCCTTGAAATGCTGCCAAGGTCAGCGAGACCAACAGCAGAGTAATCTGCTGAGTAATTGCTCGTTGGCAAGTTAAAGCAGTCAAGGGAAAGGCTTTATCCTACTTCTAAATATTTACTTTCTTTTATTGTTCAGAAAGCAGTTCTCTCTGCACCTCTCTACTCTTTGTCAGCATGTTTCCTGAAAGCTCCTCAAAAACATTAACCCTATCGATTCTCCCTGTGGTTCTGCAGATGCATCTAAATTACCTTTCCCTCATATGTTTGAGCAATTTCATTAGAAAATAACAAAAACCACAAACCAACCAACCAACCAAATTTTAAAAATCAATTGTGATTGCCGTAAAAAATAAGTCTCAAGTCAGTCTTATTACTTTCACACCTAACTCTCTTCTAAAAAAGATAACCTTGCCTCATCTTCTGGAGGCAATGATGTGGGTATTAATTGATACAGCTGTAACAGACCCTCATTTTCCCTGTCCTCCCAGCTCTTACCACTGCTTCTCACCACTGCCAAGCACAGCAGCACTACCTGCCCCTCAGCCAGGACTGTAAAATACTTGGGAGCACAGCCTGGGTTTTGGTATTTTCTAGATACTCATGTCCCTATTATGGCTTAGCTGTGCTAACACAGTCAGAGTTAGAAGAGCCCTTCCAAAACTTCCATGAAAGTGAAAATTCTCCAGGCTCTTTTTGGCTTGCGGTAAAAGCAAATCATGCTACATTCACATCCATCAGCTCCACTGCAGTTAGACGTACTGTCCTATCCTGTTGCTTCAGCTACATCACCTCTTTTAACCATCTCCCCAAACACAGAACTATGTGGGGTTTTTTACTTATTGAACTTTTTTTGATTATTCAGATTATCCATGATTTTCTCATCACTCAAGTGTTATGCTTGCCTATGTCTGACCTGTGGCTTCCTTGTTTGTTACCAGTTCAATCCACCTCAAAGTAATTAGGCATGATGCTTCTCACAATTGGAAAATATGCCTCATAAACACTTCACGTGGTTCACTCCTGTCACAGCCTTTAATGCGCTTCATGCAATGCTCTCCACTCACTAAAGTACAGTAAGCGAACTCTTACATGTAGACCATTGCCAGTTCTTTGCCTGTGCTTCCTACCTGTTGTCATGCAGAAGTTTTCTGTGGTTCTGCTGAGATAAAAATTGTTTGGATGGGACTCCACTCCACTGTTACAGACCTGCAGCATCTTGCACAAAGGGGAATTAGTGTGGAAGGGAATTTCCTAGCATTACAGCTCTGCATTTTCTTAGTCCTCTTATTCACATGCATGAATTCCCATGCGAGCTCACTGTCAAAGCCTGTGTAGTGGAGAAGGATATCCTGCTCTGTATGGGATATATGGACTGTAAGTAACTGGGTAAGAAAAGCGGTATAGTAACTTCCAAAGGTTTTCAGGCACTAGAACTAGGTTACAGAAACACAGAAGCTGTAATAAGGATGGCTTCATATCAATCACCTGTATTAAACTGCTGTTACTTTATACAACATATAAGAAATTTGATAGTATTCTAAATAGAACATTCTGTTGACAAGAAGATAATTTTGGGCAGTTAGATCACATTTATTACATGGTGGAAGTGACATTTTTATGTAGCAAGTTACTTTTTAATGCTTCTTCTCCTTAAAAGAGAAAAAAAAGAAAGAAAAACAATAAGAAGCTTCATTTCCAAAAAGACATAAAGCTATCACAAAAAAATAGAAAAGCACAATTCAAACAGTATATTTACCATTCAAAATAAACGTAACCTCCCCCTCAGTGGAAGGCAGTTAAAGGGAAAAGATTGAAGAGGAAATTCTTCCATCTTCTTTTCATGGCAAACTAGCTATGAAGAACCGATGAGCCATTATATAACCGTTTCCTTCCTTAAAATATGAACTCTTTTTCACAGACCGACACATGCAAATATTCTGTTTGAAGAAACATTTCTTCAAAGCAATACACATTCAGAGGCGGCCAGCAGCGCCGGCTGTTTGAATTTTGCAGCGAGGACAGGGTAAAGCACAGGCAGCCTACCAATGGTACAGTGCTCTCCGTTCCATCCCTGGCTGCATTCACACTTGCCGTCCTTGCAGGTGCCGTGCTCGGCGCAGCGGGGGTGGCAGGCCCGCTGGTTGCAGGCTGCGCCCGTCCAGCCCTCCTCGCAGCGACACGTGCCGCCCACGCACACGCCGTGCGTGCCGCAGTCCGCCGAACAGATTTCTGCAGAGACGGGGAGGCAGCAAGCACGGGGGAGACAGAGGGAACGTATTAATTAGAAGCGCTACGTTATAATTCAACACGTGAAGAATAAGAAAGGCGAAATGTTTGAAAGTTACATCGAAGGAATTTACTGTGAAAGACATTTTCACGTAAGGTTCAACAGAACAGAGAGCACAGAGTTTTATTTCTTTGCTAATGCTCTTTCAGTTAGCCGCCAGACTTTAGTGATGTTCAAGTGCTCACAGCTCTTTAGCTAGCTTGAGGTAATTTTCAAGCATGCTGCCTTGTGGTCACATGTCTTAAGAGTAACCTTTTGTGTCTGAGATTATAGGGCACTCAGACCTACCAGAAGTTACACTGTACTCACAGTGACGAAACAGATACCTGTCGTGACTGAAAATCTAGAATGATGAAATTCAAATTAGCAAGGTTTCCCCTCCGTACTCTTCTCCCTGCTTTCTTTCAAAGCTAAAATGTACCATTTCTGACACATTTTTCATTATAAAGAATCAGCCTTAGTGAGACAAATTAGCACTGTGCTGACACACTGACACATCTGTAAAGTATAAAAGATCATTTTACTCTTTCACTTTGAGTAAATTTGTATCAGTGACAGCTATGAACAGTCTGGTTTCAGTAACACTTTGTTAAAAAAATAAATCAACATACAGCAATTTAACTTGTCATTTACATATAGTAACAAGATCTTGTATCTGAGAGAATAATTGAAAAATATGTTAACTGCCAAAGGTAGTCAAAGGCCATACAGCACATATTAAGTCTCAGTTAATACAAGACAATAATTTACACTGCCAGATTTTGCATTTACCATTTTGGTTCACTTAGTCAGTCTCCAGCAAACTTCTGCTAAGCAGAAAACAGAAAAACAAAGAGATACAATACAGCCTAAGGGACTTGTTTAGTTTCTTTGGCATACTGTAGCCATACAGCTGTAGCCATGTATGGTTCACAGAAATGCTACATTTAGGGGTTTTTTTGTTTGTTTGTTGTTTTTTTTGGTTCTGGTTTTGTTTTTTTTTTTTTCTTGTAAAAGACAGCAAGTAGTTCAGTAATAAAAGACCAAAATTATTTTTAATAGCAAAAGAAACTTGCATTCAGTGCAAGAAAGGTTTCCAGATTCCTGATCAACTGTGTTTTTCTCCCTGCTGTCTCAAAGTGCTGTGGAACATTAAACGCAGTATCAAGAAACTGAGACATTTCCCGTAAGAAACGGCCCAAAACCTTTATGGAGAAAGACAGCTGTAATTTCCCCCTCCTTTCCCCCACCCCATCCCCCCTCAACTATATAGCATTTTATGTCTACTTTGAATTGAATTTTTGATTAAAAGATGCAAGACGTCTTGATTAACTTCAGAGTCACAAAACATCACTGCAGCTCTGAGAAACAAAGGTTTATTTCTCTTCAATCTAATCAATTTTTCATTAGGGTGAAGGTGTTTATCAGCTTTTAGCACACTAGCTTTGAGCAAGGTGCGTCAATCTTTGTAATGAATTTAATAATTAGAGTTAATTTAATTGAAGTGGAATTGAAGGGCTAATTAATGGACAAACTTCTGATGAAGACAGAGGAAAGCTCTGCTGATTCCAAACCTATAAAACCCTCTGACGGAAATAACTCATTCTTTTCTTCATCTAACAGCTTAACAACATGTTTATGGGTAAGATTTACTTTTTTTAGTGTACTCCACTGAAGGTCATTTTACACAGCTTTAGCAAATAATCTCTGTATGTTTTTAGAAACATTCTTTTCTGAGTCTGACACACCTGAGGTATTTGAAATCAGCAACATCTTATGTTGTTTTAATGACAAATTATTCCATGAAACATAAGTAAAAGATGGAGCATAACTGGTCATCAAAAGAAGCATAGGGGATGTGTCAGTAAATAGGGAATCCATGTTTTGCCTGAGAACTAGACAGGGTCTAATACAAATAGCCATTTTTAGTGCTAGAAACAGAAAAGGATTTTTTCTTCTAAACAAATTTCACAGAAGACAACATTTTCTTCTCTTTGTCACTTTTTCTTGCATGTTTGAAACTCTATCACTCTGGTATGCATAAACCATTATGAAGTATCACAGATCCTGGTCAGGAAGTACATTTGTTTTAAAAAGATGGTTCCTCATGAAAAAGTTATATTTATTCATAAGCTGGCATAAACCCAGCTAGCCCATGTGTTCAGTTTTCATTAACAAAACGTCTGAGTTCTTAGATGAACTGCTTTAGACAAATACATGTCTCACAGTTAGACATGATTTCTTTTTTGATATGTGGCTACCAAACAAGATTCTACAAACTCATATTTGTCAAAAAGCTGCTGTCATACCTCATAAATATTTAGATTCTGCTCTCTGTGCTAGTACCTCTAGTTTTCTCCTTTTGTTTCTAAGCTCACTCTATGGTTTTAATAAGCTCAGTTCTGTATTTCAAGAAATTCCTCTGCTTTCTTCACTCCTACCAACTCCTTCCACCCTGGCAGCCTGCACCCTTGAGAGCTGTTTAAGACTCATTCTTGCTTTCCCTCTGCCTTCAAACTTGAATGCTATCTGCTTTTCAGGAAAATTACCACAAATTAGCTGGAGAGATTCTCAAAATGGGAATGTCCCTGTTTTCTCTAGTGTAATTTTAAGTTTTTAAGTAGATGTATTAGGAAATATCCATATCATGCAAAGAACATTCTGAACTTGCTTCTGAAATACCTGAAGCTAGCAGATGAAGGCAACTAAAAGTTACAAACAAATACATTGATTTTCAAATCCTTCAACCTCATCAATTATTTTGGCCTTCGAATCAATTTACAGTTCATGCTGAAGTCAACTCAAAGAGATCAATCAGCTCAGCAGGTCAGGTCCTAACACAATAATGTCATTAAAATGCTGCTACTCAAGACATCAACATTTTATAAAATGCCAGTGCTTTTAACTCTTACCATTGGAGCAATCTGGACCTGTCCAGTTGGGGTCACAGGTGCAGCTACCACTTTCTTGAAGGTAGGTGCCATGACCAGAGCACTGGTCAGAGCACATTGTCTTCAGGATTTCACAGTTGTTGCCACCCCAGCCCGGGTTGCAGTGGCACTCACCGTGGATGCACACACCGTGGCTGGAGCAGGCTGGGTCCAAGCAATCCGCTGCAGGGAAATGTGAAAGATCAGCTTAAACCTGTCAATCCTAACAACAATAATCAACCCACAGGTGCTAATGGCACTTTTGGGCTTAATTGTAACACCTTATGAAATAGGCAGCATTGCACCCATCTTGAAAGTAAACATTAATAGGCTGAAGCTGAGTTCACCTTTCTTCCATTGCAATGAACGAGGAAAAGACTAAGTGGACTAAAATCTCTTTGTGCCAGCCTCCATTCTCTGGCTACAAGGTAAATCACTCTTTGTCATAGCTCCCTTTCACATCACTTCCTGATCCAGTAAATTTTGTGCATGCACATAATTACAGGTTACCATCGAATCAATGGATAATCTTTCAAGGTTGGATCATTTTTCTGAATTACAGCAAGATTGGCTTTGGGTCTTGGGCAACTGATCTTGACTCTGCCTGATCAAAATGTAGTAAGTGTTGGACTCTCTGCAGCACGGTTTCCTGGTACAACTGACCTAATCCACTGCTATATAGTTTTGACAGCTCTATAGGACTCCCAAATTGTTTCAGAAATGTTTCAGAAATGAATGAGTTGCATACTGTCTATCTGTCTTAATTCACTTGTGCTTTAGATGATGAGATTTAATTTAGCAATTTGACTCAATAAAATGTTACACTTGTAGGGTCAATGGTCTGAAAATTTAATTCCAGAGACTTAATTGCATTGCTTTGTGTGTGGAGATCAATAAAATCAATTTGATTGGGGAAGAAAATAGCACTTTTTACTCCCTAAAAAAATAGAATGGAAAATGGACCGCATTTTGCAGCATACCAGAATGAATATTATTATGCACATCTTTGGAATACAAGAATAATGCATCATTCTCCCCTCGATGCATTCGAATCAGCACTTTCCACAACCTGGTCAGTGGAAAAGACTACTAACAAGTGCAATAAATTAATGATTACTTTATTCTTGGAAAATTCAGTAAGGATTCCTATGTACGTGTTTCATGTGTTTTCCTCTTAGCTGACTTTAGCCAGAAAAAACCCAAACTTGGCAAGCAAAAATGTTACATGCACGTTACTATGAATTTTCCCACTGCTTACTTGAGAATAGAGTACAATAGTTTTGTAGAATTCAGTGATACTAGTGATTCCAAAGCTTGATTTGTAGTATTGTAAAACGATTTTTGAAGAAACAGCGTTAGTGCATAAGATCTAAATCTAGAAAAAATTATAGAGCTGGATGTGCCAGCTGTTAACCTGACCAACAACAGCTGGTGCTGGCGTAAGTATTTTCTCATTTACCTTCTTCACAGTTTTCTCCTTTGTAGCCAGAGTTGCAGGCACAAGAGCCCATGATGCAAATGCCCCGTCCCCCACACTGGGGATCGATGCACTGACTCGTAGGCACGTCACACTCGGTGCCCTTCCAGCCACTGTAACACAGGCAGCGTCCTTTGGAGTACTGCCCATTGCCACTGCACAGCACTGGGCAGGCTGCTGTGAAACAGAACACAGCAGAACAATCAAAATAAAGATCTTCACCAAAGCTTTATAAAAAAGAACATCTGAAATGTTCCTTTTCTGATGTATTTGTCTTCATGCTTGCTTAAAGTGACTTGAGAAAAGCATTGGGTTGATTTACCTCTTGAACAATCGGGGCCCAGAAACCCAGGAAAACAATGGCAGGATCCAGAAACACATTCACCGTTACCATGGCAATTTCGGGGGCATTCCACCACAGACTCTAAAAGGAAAAAGAGAAGGATAATTCACAGGTGCCCACTGCATGAAGTACCTATCATTTGAGCCACTACTAACTGACAGCTTGTTCTTGCTCTGAGAAGTGTTTACATTTGTTTTGTTTGAAGAGCATGAATAGCTGTGATTTTCTACTGCTGACGCCCCCGGTATCTTAGGACATTATATTCCAACAAAAAGGCTAAAATTGTAAGGGTAAAACTATATGAGCTCCATACTTAAAAACTAGTCCAGTGCCATTTAATAAATACTTCAAAACAGTACCCTCCTTTCAAGCACTGTTTCGCTACATGTACTTATGCCTTAGACTAAGAAATTAAAATCCTTATGCCTTAGATCAAAAAATTAAAATATACACTCCATGTTTTTTGCTGAGTAGCACAAGAAACACATACATTGCAAACCTGAAAAAAGAAAAAAAAAAGTCAGGTCATTTAACTACGAAAACTAATCTACAAATTCCTAAAAAACATGACCCCAAGCTAGCATTTCGTAAGAGCTTTAAAGATTGTGCTTACCTATAATTATGGTATTAAAAGACACCTGCTCTGCATTTTTCCCATCGTTATAAAAGGCCAGGTGCCAGATGCCAGAATCCAAATACTGGATAAAACCTGCCTCGTGGAGACTGACAGACCTCGCCTGCCGTCCTGCTCGCTCCGACTCCAGCAGGTTGCGTTGCTCCCTTGCAATCAGCCGGCTGCCATCCAAGAGCTCCACAAAGTCATACTGCAACGAAACACAGACGGGAGCTTGACAAGTCACAGAATGACCATGGCACCACCCTGACAATATGCTTATATTTAGACCAAGAGCTTCCTTTTGGAGCAGGGAACCAGGAGCTGAAACCAACCCTTTCTTATTTCTTTGCTCCTTGCTAATCATTCAAACAAAATTACCAACTAGTTCTCATGCTTATTACAATGACTTTTTCAGTAAAAAGACAGTGAACCCATTACATACATTGGGTGAAGAAAACAGCAGGTGAAATGAGTCTGCATTCATGACTGGCACCTTAACTACAGGTGAGAGCTAACTTTCAAACTGTTACATACATATGGGCTAATAATAATAATATCCAATACCAGTAATCTACTTTCCTTCATTTAATTTCAGAAGAAGGATTAACCGCTCAATCCCCCTTTTATACAGTCTGGAATTCTGGAGGAAGGAGAGCAAGAGCTTTACTTCTCATCACAGAAGCTCAAAACAGGAGATGGAAAGCAGAAAACCTTGCAACTATCAAAAATTACAAACTGACCAAGCCCCATGGTACCTCAGGTCAACTGTATTTTAACAACTACCATGGGGCTTGGAAAAATGTAGCAGCATCTCTGCTTCTAAAACAAGCAAACTCACAACACAAGGTTTTATGTACGTTATTCATGTTTATGCACCTTAACTAGGGCTAACGGCACCTGGAGAGCTAAAACTGCTTGAGGCCCTACACTGATTTTACACTATCTGGAGTCTGTTCTCATGGCTTGAGAGTTGTCTTCTGCCTGGTGAACATGTAAAGACCAATACCTGTAGAGCAAAATTAAACAGGTAGGAAAATTGAAGAGCATTCTTGCTTATGGTAGAGGGTTTCTGCTTTTACTGCTTAGACTGTTCAAAGTTTTCACTTCTACATGTTTATCATATTAAGTGAACTGTAGTATATAGACCTTCAATCTTTTCACATGTTGAAGATCTCTCGCAAATGAAATTACACCCAGGGGTGTATTAAAGTAAAGGCCAGCATGTGGAACTACTGATTCACCTGAGCTGGGATAGGATCAGTTCCCAGGACCAGAGAATTAGTGATTTTACATCCTGACTTGTGACCTTCAGAAACGCCCCCTACGACAAAAGAAAATACGATAGCCTTTGTCCTGGAAGAAGGGTTTAAAGTATTTATGTTCTCTTATTGAAATTGCAGGCCAAAATTCACTGGTATTGTAAGATTGCTCCTCCCCAGTAATCAGAGTCATCTTCCCACCAGCCAGGATGTGAAGGAAATGCATAGTTAATACGACTCTATCAACACCCAAGACACTTTTCCAGCTATGTCTGAATGAGCAGAATAGAACATAATGTGATTAGGATGCGCAGAAGCCAGCGCCTCGGCAGCTTTGTATGTACTGCACCACATGGAAATGAATGCGATCATTTTGGGAGAGCAATTATTCAAAACCATTCAACACTCTCATTTGTCAGAGAATTAAATATTTATCTTATTTTGTGAGAGAGAGAAAAACAATTTTGGCTTTTTTTCATTCCTGCCTCTCTGGTGGTTTCACTATGTTTAAAAAGTGAAGGCTCAGAGAGCTCTGAGTTTTAACAGGTCGTACACGGACATTAGTTGTGACTTTGTAATTTGTATATGGCAAGAGACCACTTTTGTAGAAGGACAATTTCAGATTAAAACTGTGTTTTTGAAAGAGGAGCAAGTGGTTACTCAACTCGATTGGCCACTAATGGCCGCCAAGCACAGTACAATTCACTATTTTGTATTTGTAATGTAATAAGAACATATGCTGTTATCAGAACGCCATTTTAGATTACACTTAAAAAGCCATGTAGAAGGGAATTTACTGTTCATTCTATCCCCCAGCAAAAAACCAATAATTGATCTTAACTAACCCTTTTAAAGGCTGCTTTTTTATATTTGGGACATGGCAACAAAAAGACTAGAAAAACAATTATCGTCATAGGCAAAACCATACCAATTTTATTTTCCCCCAGTGAGGATAAATTAATTATATTGAGCCCAAATGTGATGATTTGTCCTACTGTTCCATACAGTTTTGCTTTAAACCAAAGTCTCTTTTTTATTCTTAAAAATCTCTTTAAATAAACATATTGATTCTCTGGCTGCAATGGAACTGACATTTTTTAAAAGTGTCACAAAGACTTTCAGGCTTGCATTGATTGGGTTTTGAATGGACAGCCACCGTCAATTATTTCTGGTTGATTTATTTATGATTCCCCAGAAAGAGAACTATGCATCTCAGATCAGTCTGTGACACACAAATAGTAGCTGTGCTTGAGACTAATTTTGGCACCTAAAGAGAATACAGCAAAGCAACCAAAAACTCTGTCCTGAATACGATACATCAAACCATTTCCTATATACCACATCCCTATTATTTTGGATTATGAGACAAAACAAGAGTTAAATTTTCTGCATTCTGTTATTGTTTATAATAGAATTCTAAGTGATTGATAAGAATAATTTATATACAGTTCATCATATTACAAGACAAGAGTGTAAACTAAGATTTCTTGAGATCTCTCTCAAGCTTATTTCTATCATACTTTTATTATGTCCCCTGCAATGGTAGGATAATTGGCACCAGAAGTTGTACAGTTAGGGACAGAAATTGACTACAGTGTCCTCTTGCTGTCAGGTTTTAACTGGGTACAAAAAAGAGGTGGATAAACAGGCAAAGGGTACAGGAGAGAAGTGGAGAACAAGGTGGCAAATGTAAAAGGCAAGTTTTGCATTACAGTCACAGGTGACAGTGGAGAGAAGGCAGACATTGGTAGAAATACCAAAGGTGTAAGGAGGGAGCTAGAGAAAATTGTGCTGTGTAGTTACACATGTAGGGTATCACAGGCATATGAGCAAAGATATTGGAGGAGGACAGGTGACAAGGCAACTTTACAAATGCCGGCAGAGTGCAGGAAGTAATGAGTTCGCTATGATTTAACGTAAGATCTGAAAATTCAGATACTGACGTCTGAGAAACAAGCAGCAGTTGTTCATTTGCATAAATTTTGTTATTAGCACTTGTCATTCTGTGACTAGAAGATAAGGGCAGATAGCATTCAAGAGACACAGACATGAAGTGATATGTACGAGTGAGATCCTATTTTTCAAAGTCCTCATGAAACAAACCCTAGTTTTACACATCCAGAGATGGGCTCTAAGCCAACTTTTGTCATTACAGGATGAGATCTTTGAGCTATAGTGACAGATTATGGAAATATGAAGTTGATAATTAAAGAAAAAAACCAAAAAAAGCAGACATTAAGGCACTGAACGAAACCATCACAGTTAAACACCTCATGTTCTGCGCTGTTCTGGTCTCCACACCTTTAAAAGACTGCATTAAAACTGGAGAACATTCAGAAAAGGATGACCAAAGGACTGAAAAATCTTTCATGAAAAGAATGACAGAAGTGACTGGAAAAAAATACAACTCACTGATAACAAGACATATCCATAAATCAAGGGTGGCATGGAGAAGAAATTAATGAGAAATTCTGCCCTGCCTATTCCAAAACACCACCAACAGTGTGTCAAACAGAAGCTACTGCCTCAACACACACTGAGAAGTTAAGTGTGAGATGTGTAGTTAAGCCCTGCTGCAAATGTCACTGATGCTAAAAGCTTCCATAGATTCAAAGGTGACTATGCAAATTCACAGGAAAAAATAATCTATCAAAGATTTGTAGACAAATCAAAGACAGCATCTTTGACTCAGCAAAATCCTTCAGCCTTAAAACTCTGGAGGCCAAAAGCATATTGTGGGAAGACTAACTACAGTACTATCATGCTGCTTTATTAATCTCTGTGTCTGCTCATGGCCCCCATCACAGACAGAAGGCTAGATGGGCCTTTGACTCAACTCAGCATGAGTATTCATGTGTTTGTCTGCTACGTTCCTGTGACACTTGGAGCCGCATCAGTGAGCTGCCTCGTCTCATGGACAGGATGGAAGTGAAGGATGGAGGTGGAATGGAAGGATGCAGTGAAGCCAAACATCAGCGGTTAGTCTGTCCCTGTTACCTATGTCCAGCTTGCAGTTAGGAACTTTTGTCAGTATAAGCCATAAGAGTTAGGGGACATGGGAAGTAAGAAAGCAATAAATGGACTTAGGTGCTTGCATTCCCCTCAGTGTTCCAATTCATTAGATGTCTTTTTGCCAAAAATACCTTATTTTATTTACATAAGTTACTTCAGTTAAATATGTATTTACCAGAATGAGTTGTGTCTTTATCAAAGTCCCGTGTTACGACTTTGTCGAACAAAGTCCTCAACTGTCAAGATGTATTTCGCTCCATTTTTTTTCCCCACATGAAGGAGCATGGTTGCAAATAAAATCCCAACCACTTATTGAAACTGCATTTTTAGGAGATTACATACATGCTTTATCTCAGGCACTTAAACTGGACATCATTGGGTTCAAGGCCATATAAACATTCTGATAAACCTGTACCCTTGGGAAACTTTAGCAGCCTTATAAGGTCACTAGGGCACTGATAAGTAAGCATCACTAATTTTTCAATGTATCAAGTGTCAGTCAATGGTTTGTAAAAAATACTCTAATTATATACCAGGCAAAAAATAGGACAAGAGAGCCTGACCTATATCCTGGGAACAGTATATCCAAAATGTCAAGCAGAACTCACATACGATTCTTTCTGTTGTATCATACTTAAACATTAGTAAGAACTTGGGAGTCTGCGTAACACAGAGGACAGGAAACAGATTTAGTAGTCTCTGTGTTTTTGGATAAAGGGCACTCCTATTTCAACCTTTTGACAGGATAAGGAATCAAGTAAAGATCATTTTTTAAATAGACATACTTACTTGCATAACTTCTTATGTAAATACACAGTCTAGACCAGCTTCTTCAGTTTTATTCATTCTTGCCACACATGTATTCCCCTAACTCCTATTACTATTGTTATCATTGAGATGGCATTTGTATTCCGAAGCCCTATTTCAAATGGCTGATAACTTTCTGAATCAATTTTCTTTATGCTAGAATTTTGTGTGGTTGTTGACAGCCTGAGGGTAGGTGTTCATATGTGAAGGTCTGAAGAAAATCCATTTAATCATTACTATGAAGATCAAACTTTTCAGTAAACATGAGTGCACTTCCTGCATTCAGTAAAGTGTACTTTAATGGAAACTAAATTACAAAATGAAGTTATTGTAACGTTGCTTGACTTTAACTGCTTTACTGACCCTTCCTCTATTGTTTGTGACTGTTGAGTAGGTGTAATAATTATTAATATATTAGTAATATATTTCTATGTTGTGCATATTTTAAAAGTTATGCCTGAATAAAAAAAAAAAACAACTCCAAAAATTAAATAGCACAGTAGCATGAAAACAAAAATTAAAAAAAATGGGTCTGAATTAAAATGTATGAATTTTACAGCTATGGATTTGATGTTACAACTGTGTATCAGATGTAATCAGTAAAGCTTTGATAGAATTATACCATTAGGTTGCTATACTTAGATTTGTGTCCGTGGCAAATCTGTACACTCAAAATAAAGTCACTGAGATGTTTCTCCAAATGAGTAGAAGAAAATGAGCTAAAATACCAATTCAGGTGGAGAAATGGATCTGAGCCAGCACTTGGACAAATATTGTACTGAAAGAAATCTAATCTTGGAAGGTATTAAATCTTTCAAATAATATAAATACAATTGATGCTAAAATACCATCTGAGGCGCTGATTCTCCATTTCTCCTGCCAATCCATAAGACTATTCATTCTTTTATCATTTAACTGTTCTATCACTACGGATAAAAAAGTGGGGGTTTTGTTACTAGGAAGTGTGACAATATGCAATAAAAGGGTGTCATTAGAAATCTTCTGAGGGGCAGAACAGAATACATCCTCTGGGACCCTTAAGAACAAAGTTTCAAGATGCTATATGCCTAGGGAAGACTGCCACTTTTACAACCCCAGCTCCATGTATCTTTGCAGATACATACTATGATTTTATTTAGTGAGACACCAAGCTGTAAATACTGTAGTATTTGCTTGTTTTCTTGTTTGGAAATTTGGTTAGTGTGCTGTTTGTAGAACTCTCATCCCACCTTATGTGTGGCCATAAGATTCTATATTAGTTTCCTTAGGTTTTTAAAGATATGTGCATATACTAAAGAATAAAAAAAGTGCCTATATATTCTGCATGAAACAACTCTGTATCTGAAGCATCATTAGCAGGCAATAGAACAGCTCATAAGTAAGAATACCCTGTACCTCCATTCTAGGTCTCAACGCAGGGTATTACAAATGTTCTGGTCATCAGGTATCAAAAAAGTATAAATAGTAAAAATAAAAATCAGCAAAATGGAAAAGAATGTAATCCAGAGGGAGCAAAAAGATACAAAAGATACAAGATCACGGTTTTCAATAATGTGCTGCTTTTGACGCAAGCAGTTCTCACCTGAGTGTGTGAAGGTGGTAAACCTTTTCGACCATATACTCCAATCAATGCATCTTTCTGAAGGGATATATTGAATTTTAGAAATTGTGGCTGATCAATGAAGAGTTGTGATCTCCAAAATATCCCAGGGGGCACTTCTTGTATCGCTCTTCGGCCTATATCAAGTTCTCCAGAATCTATAGTGTTGTTTTCTTGCGCAAATCCTCCTAATTTTCCTGATGGGATAGAATAGTAAGAACATCAAAAATTAGTGTTCCTTTCTGGATTTCAATCATCCTTCATATATATCTTCAAATATTTAGAATTACTTCAGAAAAATGTTACCTGAAAAATCTTTTTGAATAGAAGATCCCAGGAATTCAATGGTTTGGAAATAAAAAGGCAAATGTACCACAAATACCTACATACTAAAAATGCTGCAGCATCCCTAAGGAGGAGCATTAAAAAAGGAAATGGTTTAGAATCTATATTAAACTATTCTTTTTTTTCCCTAATATTTTAACAGGGGTTTCTCAGAATAAAGGCTCACATAAAAAATAAAAAATTACAACAAACAAACAAACAACAATAAAAATCCCCCACCAAAATGCAGCATACAGATTTTAAGAAAAATAGATACATAAACACAAGTAGTCAACAGAATGAATGTAATCTTTTCTACATTAAATATCAGAGCATTTATTCAATACTATCAAATGCTACAGCTCTGGTTACCTATTTTTGCTTTTGTGTAAGCAAGCAGTGCCGTATTTAAGCTGCTGGCATGTGAAGGTGAGTACAAAGAAAAATGGAACTGTCATTATACTCTTGGAGTTTGCTGTGTTTTTACCAATTTGTATTTTTTTTCATCAGCTTGTCTATTATAAAGATTGAACTAAATCCATCTGAATGTGATAAGCATGTTCATGTGACGCTCACTTGTTTGCATACAAGTGTTCTGAAGAACTGACAATTCAGCCTTGTCTTTTATGTTCAAATTCTACATTTTTCATCATTTGATGGAACAAACTGACACAACCTTTTTGCAAACATTTAGACTGTAAAAAAAAAAAACCAACTAGATTAAAATCTGAAATGCCAGGTAAGGTCACAGATTGATCCTCGCCACTTTTTGCGCAGCCAAGATGAACCGAGACTGCTGTTGAATTAAACAGGTACAGAAGCACTGCAGAGGGCCTTGAGTGGGAACTTGTATCATCATCAGAGCTGTGCAGTCACTGATAATGTCTCACAGGATTATAACATTGATCAGAGTGTTGTTGAGAAGAAGCAGTGAAATATCTGATCTTGTAAAAACCAGTTTTTAAACACTTTCAGGATGAGTCTAATGCTCTTCTAAATTTGGACTTAACCTTTCATAATATTCGTGTGTTATTCTAGAAGATGGATCTGTATTCACTATTTCAGTTTATTTAAGCATTTGTTTTTTACTTCTTTCTTCAAATTTAAGCATATTGTGTTGAATAAGTTCACATGCTGATGACTGGTAATCACTAAACAATAAACACTTGTTTGACGTATTGATCTGCAAATTCTCCTATTTCTACATTTCAAATGAAAAATAGCTGCTACTGAAAAGATGAGCTAGACAGATTGAGTAAGTGCTGTTTACAAACACATTAACCAGCTTTCACAGGAATGCCTGTTTCTGGGGTTCAACACTCAGCAGATAATACACTTATGGACTCCTATGTTCTCCACAAAAAATGAGATGGTTTTACTTTGTAGCCACATACCCCCTTTTAGCACCCCAACACCTCTCTCAAAACTGTCAGTAACTGTCATCCTAAGGTTAGAGTGTTAATTATTCTTTGTTCCCTGTTGTATCTCCATGAACATAAGAAAAATCTTCATTGTGTCATCATTTCCTTTTCATTTCCTAAACAGTAAGAGTTCTTACACACAGTTCATTCACATTTACTATTAGGGTGGTTGAAATTTCTCAAATCCAAATCAGAGGATCAGGACATTACCAGGGGACTAGAGAAGGGCGGTACTGAAAGCTGTTCAGCTGTCAAAGTACCCAAATCAAGACTTCACTGATTCTTCCTTACAGTTTTCAGTAACCAGTGTCACAGCACAGGGGCCCCTCTCTCACATTTCGCATCTAGTCATCACACTTTCCCTTCTGCCTAACTGGTCACTCTTTTGTGGATTTACTCTCTGATCTGTCTGTTGTTTAGTATTGATGCATGCTGATAAATGACCACGTACCATATTCTGCAGAGGACAGCATTTCAAGTGGCTGGAATGAACCCTGTTCTCTTGAACAGTATTTAGGGACACAAGGAAGGAAAAATGTATTTGATATCCTTGTTATTTCCTTTTATTTTTGAGGCAGAGTATAACAGGTTTTAGTTTGTTAAAAAAATTGAAAAAATTATCAAGGGAAAAAAACCCAGTAAGTGTTCATAAAATACTTACAAAAACATCAACATATTTTATAAAAGAAAGTATATTGGCTATTGAACGCAGAAGACAATGGGATTATGAACTGTCACTGCAGCATCAATATTCATTAACCATAGAGTAGCTTTGTGCTCTTCATTTGAAACAAGTAAGAACACAGGAAGTGATAATGACTATCTAAATACAAGAAAAAAGCAGGAAGGTAAAGGAAATGAGAAGAAAATGTCCTACTGGAGAAGTTTCACAGGCTTACAAAGATGACAAAAGGAGTGAACTGAGCTATAACTTTTCTATGACTTGGAGCTGTGATAACTTGAAAAATTTTCAATATGTCAATTGCTGGCAGAGGCTTCCTCCTTCTCAGTGGTAAGGAGGTCAGATGTACCTTGTGAATGGGAAAATGGATTTTTGTGTAATGAAGCAAACACTGCATTCATCAACCATTTAAATCAAGTTTTCCATTCAAAACCTATTGATTTGGAAGCCTCTGTTAGCCGAAAGTGCACAAGCTCTTAAATGTTTTGAGAATCTTAAAGGGCAACATGGAAAAAGGTCGATAAAAAATAATCCCTTTATGTGGTTTGTATTTTAAAAGCTCTTACAACAAAATTAAGGAAGTTTTTTTCATGCTTTATATATTGGTTGGATGATTCAGACTCAACATTATATGCCAGAGACTTTGAGAAAACAAATGTAGATGCTATACCTGACCTATCAAATTTCAGAGAGAAATTAAAAAGAAAAAAAAAAAGAGAGAAGAAAATATCAACCTCTGTAGAGAAAGCCTCAAGATATTCCATAGTGAGATCATCATGCCACATGAAGCTCCTTGATCATGAGTTGCCTTCTAAGCCTAGCTAAGAGAGACACTTCAAAAATACGCAAATTATCCCTGAAGTGCCTTTTCTGGAGCAAAAACTTCAGAAAAAGTGATTAGATGGAACACACACCCCCACACACCCCGCCCCCCCCTAATCTTCTGACCAAAACCTACTGAGAGTTTGCTGAAAGTCCCAAAGATTTACTTTTGGTATCGGGTCCCGCTTATGAAACAGTAAGTCCCGACACCTTGGGGCCCCTGGCTTTGTTGTGGCCATTTGTTCACATGAGGCCACTAAGGCAGGATGGTCCGAGTCAGCCTCAGCAGCATCCTGCTACCTCTGGGGACCTCGCAACAATAAAAAAAATTATCATATATTTTACAGCAAACAGAGGTTCTTCTTCGCTGGATATGATGAAAGTTTTCCTATCCTCATCAAATATCACGTGTAAGTTCCTGTGAAGAATTTTGGTTGACAGCTTTCCTAGTAAGATTGGCATTATTGCTCAGGATCCATAGCCCCCGTCACATGCTAGGCAGGAAAAACTGTGTGTTCCTGTTTTATCTGTTCCTGTTTATATATTTAAAATTATTATTACTTACAAACACTCTGTACTTGCATTAAATATAGAGTTTTGGAGAAAAACTGTTAAAGTTTGATGATGTAAGACACCAAGGAAGGAAATGATCCAAAAGAAGGAAGAAAAATGGTGCTCATTTCACTTACCACTGTCTCCAGCAGGAACTGTTACAGGATGTGTTGGCAAAGTATCAGAATTCACTTTTCCATTCTCAAATGTATCATTTTCAGTCTGCTGTAACTGCCAGTTGAGGCCAAACAGATGCATTGCTGGTGGTAGAGGATACAGGTTATTTGATGCTTTTAACCACAATGACAAATTGCACAAGTAAAGACTTTCCATGCTTCGCAGTAGAATAGCAACTCATACTTTAAAAAAATTAAATTACATGAACAAGCATTTGCAGACTAATAGTTCAGCAATGGCACAAAGCAATTACTACCACTGGCCTTTAATGATACAGTACTTTCAGTGAACATAGTTGACAGAAAGCTCACCAGCCTCATTTTGAGTCTTTTACCAGTCCCAAATCAACGTTCAAAAGGATAGGCAGTAATTATGTTCTCTTCTCTTTTTTTCATTTTTGATCCTTCTGGAGAGACAAATTTAAGTGAACTTCTAAATGACCTACTAAAATAAATGATCTTCCCAGCAGATGGATCTGTACTGGTTAGTCAGAAAGGGAAAAGAAAAAATACAGGAGTGGAAAGTGGGTGCTGTGGGTGTTGCAGGGCTAACCTAAGGCAAGAGCACTTCACGCTGTCAGCACCACCCTGCACAACCTCCTGTTACATGCCCATTCCCCATACTAGTCTACAAAACAAGGCCAAGGCCATGAGCAGAGCCAGAGACACAGGGGCACTTTGCTCTGATAATGGTAATGCATAAATTAGGTTTCTGAATTACTTAATTCCCCACAATCACGTGCATTTGAAAGGTGATACTATGTTAAAGAGTTTAGCTAAGTTAATTATGAGACAGAGTCAACCTTCCATGGTGTTAGGGGGAACTTAAGGAACCTTGATTACCAGGGATTAAGGAATGAACCTAGCATCTAAACTCTGAGAACAGAAGTATGGAAAGAACCCCCCTATCTTAATGCTATACTGTGTTACTCTCATACAATTTCATGCTCTCTCTAGATTATTTTCTTCTCTTCCAATGTCTCTATAATGCCGGCAAAATTAATTTTATTTTAATTACTTTGTGCTTCATGTAACGTAGGTTTGCTCATTGCACAACAACAGTTTTATGCAAAGCAGCTAAAAGAGTCTTTCAGTATTACTAGGGAATAAAAATACACTGGGTAAAAAAAATCTGTAATAATGTATTTTAACTATTAGTGAAAAATATTAAGGAAGATAATTCACTGTACTTTGTTGCTTCTGCTACTTCTCTCCCTCTGAAGCAAAATTACTGTTATAGTCAACATTACTAATTTATTCATTCCCTCTATGCAAATGACAAAAATTTCTCCATCCCATTTGGTTTAATCTCTGGTCTTTAAATGTCTCTGCATTGACCATGGCAACCCTTACTTAAGACGAACAGGCATCAATGGAAGTTTAGTTAGCCAGGAAATAAAAACTGCTGAATTAAGAGGTTGTCTGCCAGGTCTTTGCCTTAAAGCCTCCCCCTTACCATGAACAAAACAAAAAAACAGAGTGCAACTAAAGACCCATTATTGAATACTTCAAAGACTGAAATGCTCACTACAGATGACATATTCTCTTTGTTCCAAGTCTCTGACTCTTAAGCTTCTTTCCCAGACCTTAAATTGCCTGTCAATGCCTGATAATGTAGAATGTTCCTTGACCCTAAAAACATCTTTCTTTTATTCCCTCTCAACCCTTGTTAAACCATAAATCTGACCACCACCATCTGTAGCACATCACTAGAATTAGCCAATATTATTTTGACCCTATCTCAGCTGAAATCCTTATTTATGTATTAATCACCTGACAAGTGTATCTGCTTTAATATATTTCAGTAAAATCTCTAGGGTCAAATGCTACAATTTGTTATACTTGTTCATTTCACTGGCAGCAATGAAAGACTGCAAATAGCTAAATATTTCATGATTTAAACCCAGTACATTTCTTGTTTTGAAGTCCAGAGATCTAAATCACCTCTCTTAATCTGCTGTCTTCTTGTCCCTTTTATTAGTTCTTCTAGAGAGGGGAAAAAAAAAAAAAAAAAAGTGACATTTATTCATTTATTTTGTAACTCTAGAAACACAGGAGCTTAGAACATCATTAATATCTGCTGGTGCTATAGACATGCCCTGTGCCTCTTGATGCGCTGGGAAATCAGAAAGGGAAGCTCCAACACGACCTTCTAGCCATTTCCCAGTAATTCAAAACAGCTGGAATTTGAAGTCTTCAAAGGCAAGGACTGTGGGATCAATATTGATCACATCAATATAACCACAATTACTCCAATGTAAGTGACAACTACCTTTTTTTTTTGTCTTTGTCCTACTGTAGTTTACTGTCAAAGACTGGGAGTGTTAGCTACATCCCTCAAATATATTATTCCTCTCTCAGCTTTGACAATGAACTAGAAACAAGTTCAACACACAATGTTCATAATGAAAAGGAACAGATGGATAAATGCAGCTGTTTCACAGATTGGGAATGGAGGAATATTTTTTAAGCAGACAAAAACTGTTGCTAGACAATTCCAATGACAAAACTCAATGTGTACTAATACATGAAATAATTCAACTATGTTATCTCTGAGCTAGTAGTATGGAATTTAGAGAATTCTCCTTTTACAACAAACATGAAAACAACATGGAGGAAACAGGCTTGTTGCTAAAGTATCAGATTACAAGGCAGAATCTCTTTAGAGATTATGAACTTTAGCAACATGGCTAAATCAACTGATGAAGACAAATTCAGGTGCTATTCTGCCAATCAAAATTTGTCTTCCTTCGGCTGGCCATCAATATAAAAGCAAACACCAGTTTTATATGGAAATTTCGGCACCCGATAAAAATTCTTGATGTTATTATGAATCTGTTTAGCAGCACCTGGTACTGATACCTCAGTGGGATGTCTGAGACCCTCAAGTCAAATGGTATGAATGAGTTCTGAATTTCCAAAGGGAGAATGATGCAATTCGACTGCAGAGGTGTACCTGTTTGTCTGATTTCCTTCAATCTAGAAAAGGATGCAGGCCTTCTTTCAGCTTTGGGATGGGGATGTAAGAGATCAAACCCCTTCACTGTTTCTACTGTGTTCAGAGAAATAGTAGGTTTACTTCTTTTAATGAAAAATTTGATATATAAAGCAAAACTTAAAGCACATTTAGACGAAAATGCATTTCATTATTTCATGCTGCTATTTTAGTCCCAAATCTAATGTAAAAAAGTTTCATTACTTTTGGATTAGATATTGCCTGTCAGGTCTGGTTTATTCCAAATCAAATTGGAATTTAGTTCGTGTTAGATAATGACAATGAAGCCAAAAGACCCTTCCTAGAGTCACTGGCTTTGACTCTGCCAAATCTATACGGACACCAACATGGGAATGACTTTCTTTCAGTACTGGCATAACTTTGATGGCAGCAAGGACTTGTGTGAGAATGTCAGATGCCTCCAACCAGAAGGCAGGCAGATTGTGATGGTTGTGGTCACAGATCACAACAACTAAATCCATATAATCTTCAGCTGCAAGCATAGATGAATTTTCAGGGGATGGAAGAAAAGACGGGTTGTCAAAATTACAAATGTGTCCACAAAGCCTAACAAAAGCCTCCTTTTGCTTGTATAAAGACTGGGATGATTGCTTCCTTTGTGGAACAAGA
Source organism: Hirundo rustica (assembly GCF_015227805.2). Lineage (NCBI taxonomy): Eukaryota > Metazoa > Chordata > Aves > Passeriformes > Hirundinidae > Hirundo > Hirundo rustica. Next base: position 32,954,438 of record NC_053454.1, read on the forward strand.
TGGCTTTTTAAGCAGAAAACCAGATGACGATAATCTGGGAAAAGGAGTCCAAGAAGGCTGGATGTGCTTTAAAGAAGGAAATCTTAGAAGCACAGGAGTAGGCCACCCCCATGTGCTGAAAAGTGGGCTGGTGGGGAAGAAGATGATCCTGGATGAATAGAGAGCTTTAAATGGATCTCAGGGAGAAAGGGAGAGTTTTTCACCGCTGGAAAAAGGCTCAGGACTACAAGGTGTTGTAAGGCCATGCGGGGAGAAAATTAAGAGGACCAAAGCCCACGCTAATTTGTCCATTGCTATAAAAGCCAACCAATGATTTTAAAAGGACATCAGAAAGAAAAGGAGGGCCAAAAACCTCCAAAAGATGACAAAAAGCCTGAGATACTTAATGCCCTTGTTGTCTCAGTTGTTGATAACAGGACCAGTTGTCATCAAGGTATCCAGCCCCTGGACCTGGGAGACAAGAGACAGGGCGTAGAATGAAACCTACATAATCTGGAAGGGAATTGTCAGTGACCTGCTATGCAACTCTAGGCACATACATGTTCATGGGGCCAGATGGGATTCACCTGAGTATGGGAGGAGCAGGCAGAAGAGCACACCAAGCCACTTCCAATCATTTACCAGCAGCCCTGGCCAGCAGGGCAGGTCCCGGGTGAGTGGAAGTTGGATAATGTGACACTTATCTACAGGAAGGGCCAGAAGGAGGTTCCAGGGAACTACGGGTCTGTCAGCCTGACCTCAGTGCTGGGGAAGGTCATGGAGCACATCACCCTGAGTGCCATCATGCAACGTGTACAAATGGGATCAGGCCCAGCTAGCAGGCGTCTACAAAAGGCAGGTCCTGCCTGACCAACCTGGACTCCTTCTGTGACAAACTGACCCACTTAGTGCATGAGGGAAAGGCTGTGGATGATGTCTACAGGGACTTTAGTAAAGGTTCTTGATACTTTCTCCCACAACACTGTCCTGGAGAACCTGGCTTCCCATGGTGTGGCTGGATGTACTCTTTTCAGTATAAAAACTGACCAGATGGGCAGGCCCAGAGGGCTGGTGGTGAATGGAATTGCACCCATTGAGTGTCAGTTATGAGTGGCGCTCCTCACAGCTCAGTAATGGAGCCAAGGCTGTTTAAAATTTCCACTGACAACCTGAAGAAGGGGATCAAGTGTATCGTCAGCAAGTTCACAGACGACACCAAGTTGGGCAGGAGTGTTCATTTGTTGGAGAGGAAGAAGGCTCTGCAGAGGGATCTGGATAGGCTGGATTAGTGGGACAAAGCCAACTGTGTGAGGTTCAAAAAGGCCAAGTTCTGAGTCCTGCACTTTTGTCACAACAACTCCACACAGTGCTACAGGCAGGGGGAGGAGTAGCTGGAAAAAAGTCCAGCAGAAAAAAACCTTGAAGTGCTGGTTGACAGCAGCTGAACATGGTTCTAGCAGTGCCCAGATGGCCAAGAAAGCCAATGGCAACCTGGCCTGTTTATATATTAGAAATAGTGTGGCCAGCAGAACCAGGGCTGGGATTGCCCTGCATATTTGGCACTGGTGAGGCCACACATCAGGTGCTGTGTCCAGCTCTTCTCACTATAGGAAAGACATTGAGGTACTGAAGCACATTTAGGGAAGGGCAATGAAGCTGGTGAAGAGTCTGGACCACAAGCTTAGCCCGGAGAAAATGAGGTTCAGGGATACCCACGTGATCCCTACAACTACCTGAAAGCAGGCTGCAGTAAGGTAAGGGTCAATCTCTTCTCCCATGTAACAAGTAACAGGCCAAGAGGAAAGGGCCTCAAATTATGCCAGGGGAGGTTTAGATTAAGGAAAAATGGGAATTAAGGAAAAAATGTTTTCATGGCAAGGATTGTAAAATACTGGAACAGGCTGCCCAGGAAATTGGTAAAGTCACCATCTCTGGAAGTGTTAAAAAAAAATGCAGATATGGCTCTTCAGGACATGGTTTAATGGTGAACATGGTGGTGGTGCTAGGTTGATGGTTTGACTTGATGATTTTTAATGTCTTTTCCATTTTTAACTATATAACCTATGATTATTTTTTTAAACTAAAACAAAACCCCCCTAATTTTAATTAATTTTAATTAATTTTAATTAACTTTAACCTAATTTAAATTTAATTTATGATAAAAACCTATTATCTTTAACCTAGGATTCTAGAATCTTCTACCTATTCTACTGTTTCAATCCCTACATCTATTCTGCAAAGTAATCTCCAGCTACCAAGAATTCTTTATTTGCTGAAGCCATGCTAGCATTTACCTTTGGACTGAGTTAAGGCAGCATTTGTACTGCTACTGGAAAAATTATCTGCAGGGCCAGCCTTTAGAGTGTGGTGATAGTCTAAATGGTGAGGAGTGCATTCCCTCTAATGGATTGGAAAGAAGAGGCATCAGAGATGAGAAATCGGACCTGTGCTGCTGTTGGCATGAACGTAGTACGAGTGTCTGTGTGTGTGTGTGTGTAGTACTGGTAAATATGGCTAAATTCACCAGAACAAACCCCAAACATAAAAGCAGCAGCCAAATTAATAGTTGGGCTCTTGCCCTCCTCTTTCCCCCTCATTCTGCCAAATGGACTGGGATATTCAAAAATTCAGAGCTCAAATTAAAGGCGTGCATTTGTACCAACAGTAGCCTTAATGCTAACATAAAAATGCTATAATTTGTTGCAGGCAATTGGGTAATCTTGCCATCTGTCACCACACAGTTCACTGAACGGTTTCTGAACCATCTTAAAACTGCTTTTTCAAGCTTGGTTGATCTTGTGATCACTGTGTAACTGAAGTCTAGTTATTTTGGTTTGTAATCAGTCTACAAAGCTTTCCATGTCCTCTCAATAATTAAAATAGAAACTAAGAATACATTTCACTGCAAACACTTGAAAAAATCCCATCGCTAGTTTACACTGTGTAAAACATTTTGCAATAATCTTCAGGAAGAAGTTGAGCATTTGTTGTGCATGCTCCTTTCTCAAGCTAGTAATTTGGTGCTTTATGCATTACCTTTACAAGGAACTAGTTCTTGAGAAATACACTGTATTATCACTTCAAAACCTCCTCCAAGATTATTGCATCCAAAAGGAAATCAGTCCTTTATTAGTAGGTGGTGAAAGATGGATTATTTATGTTACTAAGTGGCAGAACTAGAACTGTGAGGCCTGACAACTACCTGCTGCATTCAACTGCATACTGGCTGTGTTTGCTGCCTTGCTCAATCTCAAAGTTGTTCTCTGCCAAAATTATGAGAGGCAGAGAAAGAATTGTAGCAGAAAACCAATTCCTGTAGCTGTTCTACCATTTAGCAAGAACAGGACTTGTCTGAATTTTTTTCCCCTCTTCTCATACACTTGAATGCTAAGAGGATAGGACAGCTAGCTCATAAAGGAAATAGACAGGTATTAGCATGATCTAGTATCGAGTGTGGCTTTGAACAGAAAACAAAGTTTAGTTCAGATAGGAATATACACACAATGTTGTGACTTATGACTATCACATTTTTTTTCTTTGTAGAAAAGGATAGCAATTTACAGTAAAAGCCAGAGAAACCTATTTATTGTTCTGGTCAAAATTCAAGGTTGTCTCTATCGTAACTCCCCAGGATCAACCATATCTTTCTCTGTACTGTAGGTATAGTACTTAAAGTACTGTAAGTGACAAACACGTTCACATGAATCACAAACGGCATAGCAAACACCCTGTGAGCTGTGCAGGTGAAAGAATCACAGATGCAGATCATAAGGATGTACAAACAAAACCATACACATAGAAGCAGAGGCTTTATTCGCAGAAGTAGTCCTACATTAATGGAAGAGGTAGCCCTCTGAAGTACCAGTCAGAAGTGCCAGCAAGTCAAGACTTTCCATTCTGAGTATGGCAACTTGCTTTTTGCACAAAATAATTCTAAAAGTGACACAGGACATTTCAGGAGAACAAGAATTCACAGGTAAGAGGATTCTTTTAAGTAGAAAGAAGAAACAGAATTCCATGAATTGAGAAATGAACTTCCAATGTTCCTCTAGCTTTTCTTAGAATAGCAACAGATGAAAAATTAACACTAGACAGCAGAAAGAAAAAACACTGGCTGTCTCTAAAGAGCAATCATCTCCCCAAAACCTCTGGAGAAAAAGACTATGGCATATGTTCTATGAACATAAAGAACTCAACACCGTAGGGGAAGTTGGCAAAAGGAACTGAATGATATTGGCGAACCTCCTTCCCTTCTCCCATGTGTTTTACAAGGTATGGTAATCAAGTCTTATTATTCATGAAGCCGTGCTTGAAGATGAGCTCCTTGTTAAGTTATTGAACTCATGTTCCAGGACTGCCACTGAAACATATTTCTGGGTGCCGATATTTTCAAACCATGATTTAAAAATTGCTTCCTTAGAATTAATTGAAAAATCTTTATGCACACTTGAACATACGGAAAAGTGAACATAATCTATACTTAAAGCAATGCAAAAAGATTATAATTGAAACTAAGCAAATTGCAATTATTGCTCAATCTTGTTGAAGGATTATCTTCTATTTCATCTCCCTGTTGGCAATACATTTTAAAATGAAATATTTGAACATTGAAGTGGTTTTTAAAATTATCTTCCATGTATTTTTCTTGCAGCCATAATTAGAATCTAAACCTATTTTATTCTGAAGGACCTGAAGTGGACCAGAAGAAGAACGGTCAGTGATTTGCATTCATTTGCTTTTCTCGAAGATAATAGGATACCTTGGATGTTGATGCAGATCAAATAGTGAATTAAAAATAGTTAATTAGAATCTTAAATAAAGTGAATTAAAAGTTACAAGACAAGTTCCTTATTTATTACGGTTTTTCTCAAATCAATAAAACTTGATTATTTCTAAATTTAAAATAACTTTAAAGTACATGCTTTTGAGCACCTTCAAAAGATTAGTCCCCAGCAGCATCACAGGAAAGTTGCTGAACATATACACTGAATATAAGACATTTTATTATAGTGCTATATGAAAAACTTAGTAATACCTATCAAGATCAATATAGTAACTGAAACACTGGTATTTTCCCTTTTATCCTGAACAGTTGAATGACTCCAGTGATTTTACTGTTTCATCTGCAAAAAAAAATCTGACCTGTCTAGTCTATTCCTCGTTTTCTCTTGGGACCTTTTAACAATGAATTTGCAAAACATCCAAAAAATTGCCTATAAAAAATATAACAACAAAGGTATATCAGCTATCTGCTATGGATAAACTTATTCTTTTTGACCACTAATCAAAAATGATTACATGGCACTTTAAAGTATTGATGCATTTGTGGTTAAAAAAGATGTATGGTAATCTTGGTGTAAATTTTTTTACTATATTCGCCCTAAGATGGAACATTTACTCCCCTGAAAGCTTGTATGGCTAGATGTCTCATTTCAGCTGTCGAGCCCGGGACTTTTATGTAACAACGGTCTGATTCTGTCAACTGCATTATACAAGGCACATTCAAAGCTTAAGGGAGAATCCAGATTTCTTAAAACAGAAACAAAGACAATTTTTCAGTAGCCTCTCATTTAAACAAGATATATCTATTATGTCTGGTTTCAGATTTGCCCATTTATTCTGATGAGCAGCAGATCTACTCCATTTTGTAATAGGCACCACTATACCTAAACAGCCTTTAGCATTATCCTGGGCTTTCTCCTCAACTTCAAAAAAAATTTTTGTTTTGTTTTATTTTCCCAGCAAATGTTGTTCAGTCTAAAAAGATGGTGAACAATCATTACAAGTACAGAAATTATGGGGCAGTGCATATTGGATCTTTTGAGGCAAAGGCTGCTTTGTTCATACAAGGGCAGGAAAAACATTTGGTAAATTTTGGATTTCTAGCTAATAAAGTCATAATCAATGATTTTAAATATTGTGGGGGAAAAGAAAATTTCCTTGATTTACACATGTCAAGACCAGGTTAAGACTACAGGCTAATAACTTTTCTGTGTTCCTCCAGGGCTGTCTTTATTTTATGTTTCTCAGTCTAGAAGTCTTCCCTTTTCTTCTTTAAACCTGCTTTCTAGAAAAAAACGGAGGCTCATGACTGTTTTATCTATTTTAGTTTTTTTTCCACAACTCCAACAGAAGTCTTGCTTTGTCCTTTAGATCACACTCCCACAGCGTTAAGAAGAGCAATGACAATGTAATGTCTCAAAATTAATTGGAAACACCTTTTTTAGGTAAGAGCATTAATGAAGAGATCCAACCATTTTTTATAGTCCAAAAGCCTTATTTATTACAGAGAAACCAACCAGCCCAAACCCAAACCCAACAAAACTACCACAAATCTCTTGAAGGATATAATTAAGTGGCACTATATGATCAGGCATAGCCTATTTGCATGTTGATGGCACAGAGAAGTGCAGTCTGAGGAAAAGATTTATGAACCAAAGGAAAAAGAAACAGGGGCCAATTAATGCAATGTTCAAAGGACACACCGAGCTGGGAGTTTATACTATATAGTGAAACACTTATGTTGCATATTTCCATCTCATGACTGGCTAAAAAAGATCAAAGCTTTTTTATTCCATATTAAGAATGATAGAATATTACAGCAAACATGCAATAAGGATAAATGTAATAAGCTTTAATAAAAGATGATAATAAGACTTGATAAGAACTTTTGGAATGTCACCAAATCTGAAATGTAAGATGAAAGCATCTGCATGTAGAGATTGTAGTATGTTATTTGGAACCCCACAGAGCTAAACTGTGATTAGAACTCCATATTTTTCCATAAATTAGCTTTTGTTTTGAATTTCCTGCTGAGATCATATGCAAGTTGATTGAACGTGCAAGTCAATATATAGGTTTTCTAATCCTTTGCTGTTTTTTAAGGCTTCATGAGATCACAATTACAGCAGTCCAGTTGTAGATCAAAGGTACATGATTGAGGCCAAAAGAAAATAACCTACAACCTTTTTACAAAACTTCTTCATGGTGATTTAGACCTCTCCATGGTAATTACCACTCACCTACCCAAACCACACAATTACGCAGATACATAAGCCAACCACTGTATGCAGATCAACTTGCAAGCCCACAGGATTGTCACTTGAATCCATATTAAAGAACAGAACAGACATGCTGAGCTCATCTTCAAGGGGGCCTTTTTATACAATTCAACCTTACCTCAACAGCTCCAGTGTAAACTTGAAAGCCATTAGCTATCTGCATAAGCAAATAATCTCATTCAAACCCTTGGTTCAAAACCCCAAGGTTTACAACAGCTCAGTGACTGCAGCCATCCTCTTATTGAAATATCACCGCCCCTCTAAGAACTGGCTATTAGATACAGCATCCTTTATTACTTCTTCATTAACATGTTTTATGTTATGTGCATTTTAATAACATACCATGTTCCCCCATGAAAGGGAAATTTGTTTTCAATGAAACTATTCCTGTAAGTGAAGTTATACTGTAGGTACAGGAAAAAATACTATCAACAGAAAAAATAATTTACCATATATGATTTATGAAAGGAAACTGTGACATAAAGACAAACTTACCATTTATTGTTTTTAAAGCTAGTGAATTGCTTGCAAGCAGTTTGTAAACCACTTTGTATTTTATATCAGTTATCTAAGCCTTGGAAAAAAAAGTTAGGATTACAGTTTCATGCTGATTTTTTTTTTCCCATTTAAAGTTAAATCAGCCACAACACTGCACAGTAAAATCTACAGGTGATCTTAAGAATAGCCAGTCTTAGCTCTAAAGTAATGGTCACTTATAAATTTGATAGAGAAAACCAACTACTCCTTTTAATGTGTGAAAAGACATTGGATCAGTAATAAGGATGTGTTTTAAATTTGTCCTCTACTTTTGGCTACAGCTGAACTGAAATAAGAGTAAGGATTGCACCTCTCCTTTTCAAATGCCTCAATTTCATTACCTCAACTTGACAGTATTAACAGGAGGCAGGAAAGAAGTAGCTGGAGAAACAATTAAAAACCTGGGAAATAATTTGAAAACATAAATAACTTTTCCTTAGCAGTGTGAAAATATTTGGAATGAGTCAAATGAAGACCCACTGTCCAGCAAAAATGCCTCCATAAAAAGGGGTGAGAGACTTGGCATTTCAAAGATGAAAGAGAAGGTAAAACAACAGATAAGCTTGGAGCTTCCACAAGTGAAGATAAATTTATTGTAGTCAGTGACTCTCTTATACCTCAGGAAATCAGTGGTTAGCAGTAGATTAACTCTCTGCAGCTGAATATTATTTTAGTTTTCAACCAGCATTATTGAAATAAAATACTACTCACCCTGTACCAAAATAAAGGTAACTTAGAAGTATTTTTAAATGACATACCTATTTCTATACTTAGAAGTTTCTGGAATTAGCTGATTTTCCAAATGGCTGATATTAATTTATGTACCTAACCCCCTCACATTACTGCTTCTATAGAACCAGTAAAAGAGATGCATTTGTGTGACCTTATTTTATCAAATATTGTCAAAACCACTCTGGTTTTGTTTTATCAGTTTTATTACTGAGCAAACACAAGCTTTTCAAATGCAAATATCCATGTCATCTAAACAGCTGTGGCACATTTCTTTTTCCGGGATTACAAAACTACAAATGCTGCTATAGGTGGCAATTCCTAAGAGACAGTGGGCTTGGGTTTGGTTTCTTTTTTTTTTTTTTTTTTTTTTTTTTTTTTTTTGTGAATGGAGTTGTCTGGAATGGCATCAGTTTCCTGCCTACTTCAGAGGACATCTAACTTTCATCCATAATTAATCCCTGCAGTGGGGTAATTGCATCCATATAAAACCCATGTGTTCTTGTGATCTCAGCCATAAATGTAGTATCAAATGGTATTGCTTAAAGCAAGGTTGGGCACATGTACTTGACCTTTTCATTTTATAGTGTTTGTGTGTGGAGAGGTTTACCAAAATTTCATCTAAGTTAGACATTTTTAACAGCATGAATTTTTTTTAAGCATTCAAAAAGAGAAAAAGCAGTTCTTCTCACAGAAAAAAAAAAAAAAAAAAAAGAAAAGATTGCATTTTACAGAACAGATGCAATTTCTACACAAAACTACCAGCTTTAATACATGTATTGTAATTCAAATATCACAGTAGACAGCACATGTCTAGGAGCTGGCTTCTTTCTTCACGAGCATGAGTTAGAAATTAATTGAAACTACCAGCAACGAAGAGAAGATTAATCCTAAGTCCACAACAACTCAAGTAATCACCCAAGCAAATATCTGCTTTGCAAAATCTCTCATTAAACAGAAGCATTCATTTGAAGCATTACACACATGGGCCTATTACTAAAATACCCTATATGTTTACCTGGACTGATAAAATACAAAGAACACCTCTTAAACTACTCTAAGCTTGCTCTTATCAAAAAACGGTGCATTTTTTCTGAATATCCCATTAGTCTGAAAAATTGCTAATATTTGGAGTCTGTCAGAAGACTAGAGGAGGAGTGCAAAAAGACACACATCTCTACAAAACTTTCTTGCAAGAGACCAGTTTTCATGAAGACAGCATCCAGATTTTGAAAAAACATCATACTGCTTCACAATACAACGTGTGGGACTAATGGGCAATGACATCATCATGTCATCTTGCAGATTATTACTACACCTCTTATATTGCCAGAATTAACTGCGTTTCGATTTTCTCCACTGGGAAAAAGTGCAAAGGTGACAGGACTATTGCCAAAAAGCTTGTGATAAATCTTAATTGGAATACAAGGATTTGGAGCAGAGGTGTGCCTTGACAGATTAACTCTTTTAATCCCTTGAAATCTTGTCAAGTCTCTTTTAACCTCCTGATTGTCAATTACATGTTCCTACATTCTTTCGTGTTAGGATTATCTTTCTCAATGAACATTCGATTCTCAGCGCCACTAACGATAATAGCAAGTGACATCCACAACACCAATCAATTATGAGTTCCCTGCACTCCTGAAACAGAAATACTATGCTTTGCACATAATCTGGAACACAGCAACAAGATCTTTGCTTTAAAAACGTCAGCTAAAGGCATTATCCACAATAGTATTCTTGCAAGAGACAAGAAAGCATATTTCAGGTATATGCTTCATGACATAGATACTGAACATGTTTAGATTTTGTATTATTTCAAAAAAGATGCTAAAAACACTTTCAGCCCAATAACGTGGTAAAGCACAACTTCATTTTTAGACTAATCATTCCACCTCTGTTTCTCAGTCTTGAAAGACAGAATGTGGTGAACATAGAAAATTACATTATTATTGACAAGGTATTTCCACTCTAAGGAAGCCCAATCAGCTCATCACCAATGCTGTAAACATCATATGAAACTCATATAGGTATCTAAAATTAATAGCTTTGGGATACCAAGGAAAATAATTTCATCACGTTAGAGCTGAAAACCTCTGTAATGCACAAAGTCATGGAAGTACTAGCTGTAATATTAGGCCTCATTTTAAAGCAAAAACCAGTGCGTCACATTTGTATCTGAATACTGCCATTTACCAAGCACATGCCAGGAATGAGTGAAAAGAGTTGCCTTAACAAATATTAAGTATTAGTAAGGCAAGGGCTACATTTATCAATTATCTGGCTTTTATGATTGTAGCATGTTAGTACTTCTGACTTCAAGGACTATACTAAGGTCCATTCAGGAGTTACAATCCTTTAGAAATATCAGGAGGTGGTTTTCTAGCTGCTAAATCATTGTGCTGCACTATATTCACCAGGTATCTGACCACACACTGAAGGACCAGTTGAAGCACCTACACAACTTTTGGCCTGCCTTCTAGTTAGGCTGCATGCCTGCTCTTCTGGCAGGAGAGAGCAACATGTGGCACTGATGTCTAAAACAACAGGCAGGCAGATATTGCCAGGCGCAGAGCACAGCCACACGTTCTGGGAAGGCAGAGCCCTGCACATGGCACTGCCATCAGAGGCAGCCAGCTTCTGGCTGCCCCTGACACTCGCAGCCAAGAGAGATCTGGAAACATTCCATCTGGACAGAAGAGAGACATCACTATGCACCTAAACCACAGCTTCTTCATTTGAGAAGCAGCCACTTCCAAACCCCACCAAGCTTTAATTTTGGAAAAAAAAAAAGATGACAAGGAACACTGCTGCTGCTTCCAAATGCACTAGACACATGAAACCTTCTCTAAAAGCCCCATGGATTGTTAAAATGAGTAGTGAGTCTACACTTTGCAAGAATTGATGTACTTTCAACAGTGCTGGAAATACTGGCTGTCTTCACAAATCCAGACATAGGCACACAGTGAGCAAGAACACGAGAACATCAGTGTGGTTCTGCTAAGTGTGTGGTGTGACCAGACAATGCTAAGGAGCTGTGCTTAGCTGGCATGCTTTCTCAGAAAGGTTTACGTAAGAGAAGATTCCCTGCTGTGGATTTTTGCATGGTACTTTGAATACATTGTCATAGGTAGATTTGGTAAACTGTGAGCAATCAGTTTTGGTAAATCTCTGAGCAATTCCTTCAAATGACAACAACAGATCAAAAGGATTTTTTTTTTTTTAAAGAATCAGATATATAAATATATTAGTTTACCTCATAGCTTTATTTTGTTGGAAAAACAAATGGGCTGAGAGCATAAACCTAGCTAACTGTAAAAATCTGCCACATATCTGTAGACAGGGAACATATTTCCAACCCACACACCTCAGTGAAGCTCCAGACATAGCTAAAGTCCCAGAAAACCTGAGTGAAGCAGAGAGACATGGGAAGAGAATGAAGAAAGCCAAAAGTTCTTGATGAAACTCTCAGTGACAATAGTATTACAATACTCAAAATTAAATGTATGTCAAAAAGAAGAACAGTCTCTATAAACATATAATGAAAGGGAAGGTGATTAATGAAAATTAAACCATGTCCTCCCTCATGCCTGTTAATTACAATACCTATGCTGGGTATTGTAATAAAAATTCCATTTAAATGGCATAATTAATTAAGTTGTTTTCCTTATTCCTGGCAGTAACTGAGCTTTACAAACAGCAGAAAAATATTAACTTGGCATTGCAATCAAAAAGAAATATTATATTGTTCTTTACTGATAAAGTAAAATGGATTCTTAGGTATATTTAGTTCATTTCTTTAGTCACAAAATTCAGTTCAAAAATTGCCATGGCTGTGGATAAATTAATTTTGGGGAGAGTGGTTCTGCCCTACTATGACTTCTGCCACTGAACCCAACAGGAAGGGCAGGTGGTCCTCCACAACCTGGGAAGAGACATGGATACCAGCAGCTGTCACACTATAGCCTGAGTAGTATGTGAGAACCACAGATAACAAACCCAGAAATAGCACTAAAGACATAGGAAGTTAGCTTCAGCTTACAGAAACAGAAAATTTAATATTTTTTAACAGTTACTTAAAACTCACTTCAGATAGTTACACACTATCTTTCACACTTTGCATGCTTCTGATCTGTCAGTCTCCTCTAATAATGAAACTTGTTTGCTATTTTTCCTAGACACTTTCTTTTTCTCTTTCTACCTTAAAACCTCTTAAGTTGGTCTGTTCTTATTCTCAGGAAATTTTTGAGATAACTCTGAAGACAGTTGTCCATTATTAGAAATATACTAGCACAGAATGTTCCGCTTATTTTTAATATTTGGGATGATGATAAATCACATTTTTAGATAGACAAAAAGCATGAGTGCTCATTATAATAACTGCAGAATAAGCACAATGTAGCTATTTTTACACAGTGTAGAAAACATGAATTATCTGTAATTATCAAACATAGCTTTCTAGTCTGGTATCTTTTCCATTCATGTTTCATTTGAAATTTGTAGTATGATCATACAGTCATCTCATCGTAGCAGAACCCAAGTTTTTCCTACTGTTTCTCACAGAATGAAGTACCATCGATTCTCCCATACATGTTTTTCCAGAAGATATTGAATCTGTTAAGTCTAAATGTTAGCTTTCTTTTCTGTCCAAAATGGATTTGTTTAAGTATTAAAAAATACTGATAGATAAAGAAAGTGGTGATAAAAAAATTATAGAGGCAATAGTGACAAAAATATTCATGTGGCCTTTTAAATGAAATAGAATTAATTTTTTTTCTTTTTGTTTTTCTTTTTGCTTTTCTTTTCTTCCTTCTATTATCACAGTAGCCTTCTATTATCACTGACATGTAAGTACTTGCTTTATCACAATGAATAGCTGGCTGGTGTATATCCATGTTCTGACCACTGACTGCTGAGATAAGGCTAAGAAAATGATCAGTTCCAAGTTACACAAAGAATAAAATGCTCAATGACTTGAAAGTATGACAGGTTGTTGTGAAGCACTCAGGACAGGAAAGTCCTGGCTAAATAGCTCGGGTCCTACTGTGCATTCAAATGATGTTTTATGTTCATGGAAACTTATTTAGCAGATGTAAGACAAAATTCATGACAGATGCAAGCCGTTTTTCAATGTACAACTCTTCACGCTTAGTTGATTGTATCTGGTATTGTGCAATTCCAGCGCCGACTGAGGAACTGAACTGCTCCCCTCTTCAGTTCCATGTACAGTGAAAATGGCAGTTATTTCTTGTATTGATTTAGACAATGTCAAGACAGCGCCGTTAGCAATGGAGAATCAATTGCTAGAGCAACTCCTGGGGAAGAAAGAGGGGCTCTGAGGTCCCCAAATTCTCATTAATTTAATCCATTAATTGCTGAATCCACACTACAGCAGAAATAATTAGTACAGCACAAATCACTTGGTTAATACAGCTGGTCAGTCTGTGATATGTAACAACATATTGGAAACAACTCCTGACTGGTTAGGTCTCTATACTTACACAGTGGATTTTTCTGTTAGGAAAAAAATCACATCTAAGAACAACAAGCTCCTTCCCTTAGTAAAAGCCAAGTGGACAAGGAAGATCCTAAAATGTGGAATTGAAGGATGGTGGTTACATACGAAACTTTGACTTGGTGCTCATTTTTGACCTAGGAGGTGTTCTTCAGAACTTTCTTTCAGAACTTTCCTTTTATTCATTCATTCACTGCAAGTGATGGATGCTGCAGGAGGCAGTAAGCTGCGGGGAAACAAAGGACTAAGTTCTCTGTTGTCTCCACATTATAAAACTGAACCCTATTTCTGGCTTTCACATGGACTGTACCAAGTTGGTTAAAACTGTTAATGTCTATATAGAAAGAGGTCAAACAAAAGCAACTTCATTCTTCTTACTCTTTAATGGCTTATATTTAGTACTGTTCTTCTTAGTCTTCCAAACAGGGAAAAAGATTATGAAATCTTCATGTTGGAAAAAGGAGGTTGCTTTTTTCCTTGGTTGCAAATCTGATTACAGACAGAAGTTAAGCAAATGAGCAGCCTGAAGAAATTCCAGTGTTAACTTGATTCCTAAATGAGGCAGTTTAGATTCTTTACTCCCCATTTTGTAATCCATTATTTCAGGGAGCTTTTTCTTGAATCCTTTACCTTAAACTAGAGCTATTTTTAATTCCTGCCTTCTCTGTGTTGCTACACTATCTTTTGGTTCAGCACTTGCATGTTTCTGTTGCTTTACTTCTTTCTCAACCATTTAACAGTAGATCAAGCCTCTTTGCAAAGGACCAACATTTTCCACAACTCCCTTCTATTTTCTCTAAAAATTAGTAGGTCTAATAGACAGGAATAGTAAGCTTAAATATTTTGTACATTGCAGAATGGTTGAGGGGGACTATGAGTGCTAGAAGCGCAAGAATGCATGGGAAGAGTTTCCTTTAGACTGAAATAACATTTTCAATTCCTTGTGATCCCCAAGACTGCATGAAGTGGCTTTAGCGTGTAGTGTTTGCTCTGGTCTCTACCCATGCTGACACTCTCTGCTCTCACCTCATCTTTGCAGACTTTGTAAACATAGGAGTCTTTCCTGTCAGAGTGATGGAAGAAGTGCAAGACATGCCAGACTCTTGATGCAGCTCCTTCCTCTAGCTGGGCTAATTGACGGAGCAGTAATTGACTGAGCACTTCTGCAAAGGCAGACATGAAGTCTAGCAAACTGTCTCTTCTGCCTTATGTCGCCTGAGCAGAGGCAGCAAGATCTCAAGTCACTTTCTCTACCCCATACTCACTGTAACTAAAATAAGCCTGGGCATGACGTGTTCATGTCTCTGCAATTCTGAGAAGGGCTGGGTTACACCACCACTCGCTAGAGGAGCAGTCTATTAGTCCTTCAGTCTGCAGTTGCCACAGCCACACAATGGACATCAGCCACACCTGATCAGCGTGAACTGGCATATTTTGCTGCAGTCATGCTGAAAATCGGGTGATTTCCCAGCTCTTGACAGTGATACCTCATATTGCTTTCCTTCTTTCATGCAAATGCTACAAGGTGGTAACATTTTCACACTTGTGGCAATGTATTTCTGTGAAGTTCAAAACATGTCCCAAACTGACCATACAAATGTCAACTCAGCTGCTGTAAATTTCAGCAGAGATGCCAGATCACTGTATTGGAGGCATGGCACAGGGTGCTAGTACTTGCTAATACTGCAATCTTTCCCTTCTTTTTATGCTACGACCAATTTCCTGCTCAGTCATTTCCTTTTCACATCTATGTTATGAAACATATCTCCTCTGAAGACAGGCTAAAAGTGAGTTGGGGTTGTTCAGCCTGAAGAAGAGAAGAGACCTTACAGCAGCCTTTTATTACCTAAAGGGGATCTGAAAGAGAGCCAGAGAGGGACTTCTCACAAAGACAGGAGAAAGGGGAATGGCGTTAACTGAAATAGGACAGGTTTAGATTAGGTATTAGGAAGAAATTCTTTGCTGTGAGGTGGTCAGACCATGGAACAGGTTGCCCAGAGAAGCTGTGGATGTCCCATCCCTGGATGTATTCAAGGTCAGTTGGATGGTGCTTTGAGCAACCTGGTCTAGCAGAAGGTGTCCTTGTCCATGGCAGAAGGTTTGGAACTAAATGATCTTAAATACCTGTTCCAACCCAAGCCATTCTATGAAATAGTTAACTAAGACGAAGGAGTGCTTCCATCTTACATTAATGATTTCTACTGATTTATACTTGGATGGCCTATTAAATGGGGGATGTTTCTGATACTACATCTGCAGAGATGGGAAAACCACATATATGAATGAGTGTAATCCATTCGTGATTTTATGGACACAAAGTTCTCTAGAGACTACCTCTGAGTGCTGAATTTTACATTTAGATTGCTGAGTTAGCTGAAATATGTGTAATATCACCAGTAGGCATTGAGTTCCCTATTGACTGTGGGCAGAGGAAGGCTGTTGTGCATTGTTTATTTCAGCTAGGATGTAAGCTGGCATGCACCCATGAAATGAAATGTTGTGCAGCCTTTTTTTTTTTTTTTTTTTTTTTTTTTTCCTTTTTTTTTAACAGGGTATGTGAATAAATGATGTGTGGAGCTTTCAGCTCTTGCTCACTGGAAAACTCAGATCTTTTTCCCGAATGCAGGAATAGAGGCGCATTAGACATGCTTATATTTCTTAATGTGCCTGTGGGAGAAATAATCTGGTACAGCTATCTTCCCATGCCCCTCAAATTCCTAAGTAATCTGGCTCTTTGGGGCTAGCAAAGTGTAGAGCTCAGCTCACAGTCAGGTCTCCAGTGTTTTACTATATGTATGGCTGTTTTTCCTAGCTTCTGACAGTGATACTTCATGCTGAATTCTTCCTTTCATATTTATGCATTTATTTAGTAGCAGATGTTTACTTCTGATGATTTATGAGGCAATATTACAGAGACTGAGCACAATTAATGTGTTTTATAAGTAGGATTATTCCAATCCCACTTAAAAAAAGATTTTGTGTCAAAACTTAACTCTAAACCTTTAAACTCCTTGCACATTGACACAAAATAGCCACAAATCCAACAATTGAAGGGAGCTGAAGAGCAGTGGCAAGGCCTACATTTGCATATATGTCTTTTGCTCTTTGGGGCTGGCAGCTGAGGTGGGAAGGGTGCTCAGGGGGCTCAGCTTTGCTGGGTCAGAGGGGAATTTCTGCAGCTACTCAGCAACCCAATTTCTTGCATTGTTCACAGGAGTTTCAACTCAGTAAGAACTACTTCAAAGGCTCTATAGAGCTCATGCTGTCTCTTGCATTGAAATGTAACAAGACTGTTTGAACAACGAGGATGAAGATTTAAGGATCTTAAGGCCCTCTAGGCTCTATTATAAATTAACAGATTTTAAAAAGAGGGAAGGAAAGAGCGATTGCCTCTCTTCTTTCTGTTTTCTTTGCTCCACTCCTCAAGACTCTAAACTTGTGTGCAACCAATAACAAAACCCAGATCATTGTACTTGTATTTCCACAACTGTGGTGACCTAAATTTCTAATTAACAAGTCAGTTAGGTCTTTGAAGACCATTTATGGACTCAGAGATGAAAAAAATCTGTAATCTGGACAAAGATGCAAAGGAAGTTAAATGATCCTGTTCTCTTCCCTTATTAAGGACATTTTCTCAAAGCCAAGCACTGCTCCTAAATGCCTAAAATTCAAACTATATCATATTTATAGTGAACATTTACGAAAATAATTAAGGAGATGAAGAAATTAAGGAAATATTCTAAAATAAAATTTGGAAAATGGAATTTAACAAATAGAGAATAGACAATTAAAATAAACAACCCACAAGAAAGAAAGAAGTCTACATCTTCACTGCATGTTGTCCTTTTGGACAATTATTTTACCTATTTTGCAATCAAACATCTATATTAGACTTTTGCTCCAGCTCTATACACAAACATACATGTATGCAATGATAAAGTAAGTGATAGTTAGCATTCCTAAAGATTGTATTAGCAATATTTCAGCAACATGAGAGGAAAGGAGTTTCAAAGATATGCTGCAAGGTATATTTACATAATGGAATTTTTACAGGCTAAATTTTACACATACTTTTATATGAATTTGACCTCACATAATTGAATTCTAGTTCAAATACTTATTTGAAGTTAATTCACTGACCATCAAGCTACAGAATGCTTGCAAAATATTCAATTTTTCTAATTTTCTTAACAATCATGACTTTTCATTAAATGCTGGTGACTTTTACTGCTACCAAAGACTTCGCTAGTTAAAGGTTAGTATGTCACACTCCATATACAATCCATCAGACACCACTACTCATAGTGACAATTATAAAAAAACGGGACTCACCTATAAAGTAGGACAGCAGTATTGCCAGCAGCACTGAGACCCCTACAGCACAGAGTGCAGTACATTTCCAGCTACAGTATTTCGAAGACTTCTTGAATTTAAAAGCACTTCTGGATAGAGTGTTCCTAGGTAGTGGCCGAGTAGGAGGGGAATAAACAGAGCCGGATGCCATCGTGTACCCTGGTGTTGCAGTACTGAACAGCGGTGTGGTCCCTGTTCCTGTTTTGAATAGGAAATGCCTGTGAAAGAAAGAGCATATGGTAAAGTATAAAAGTAAATACAGCTGGAACACAGGCAATCATAACTCTTTTGTTTGATGTTGTCTATTTTTCAAGTAGCTAACAACATCCAATCTACAAAGGGTCATAGAAGCAATGACTTGTTATGACACTCACACATAAAAAGACACCTTCCCTTTAAGTAAAGACCAAAGCCCCCCAAACATTATTAATACTCTGGTATCCAGACAGGAAACAGAACTACCCAAAATACAGGGTACCAGGGAGGAAATCTCTCACAGTTTATGCAACAAGTAGGGACAGGCTTTCTGCTGCTGTTTATTTGTGTTGGCTTCTGCAACAGACTACAGGGAACTCCATTAAAAAGTCAATAGTGAGCAATGTGACTGCAGCCCACACTACTTATCACAGCTTTCCTAGGTTAAGTACAAAGAAAACAGCAATCTCTCAGTTACAAACTTTTGGCAACTTTTCCAAAAATAGTCAGTTAAAAACTGTACTCAGTTCACTAACTCACATCTACTTGCATATAATCCTGCCAAAAAAAGATCTGATTACAGGTACAAGCACTAGTTACCCCAAGAAGAAGTACTCTAAAGAAATATATTTACTAAGTGTTCAAGAAGACCAACAACCAGCAACAGATATGAAAACAAAGTCAAAGTTAAGACATGTTGCAGTTTATTTTTTCAAATAAAATCTCCAAAGGAAATATCACTCCCTGAGCTTCTATATGGTAGAATCCTTTAATTTCAGTTCATGCAATCATAATTACTTTGTAAGAGCCTCTAAACATGGCATATTCTACCTGGAGTTTTTCTCCAGACGCAGACGCACAAGTCTATGAACAACAAAACCTCATCCAAAGAAAGGTCTTTGCACCAGAGGTTTCCCACCAATTTGTTACATTGTCAACTCTGTAGCATAAGGCTTGCCCACATCTAATTAAGCCTGGCAAAATGAATATATTATATGTAAAACTGGTAAGAAAGCATACTGTGGAGACTTTGAACTTACCAGAGCACAGCTAAATAGCACCAGAAAGGCGTTTGGGTTTTCTCATAGCTAAGAGATGCTCATGAATTGCTGATGCCCACTTACCCTGCCGGGGGTAAGTGCATGCCCATGCTGTATTTGCCTCCTGCCTGTCACTTATACAGCACAGCTCAGATGATCCAGCACCAACTGAGCCAGCTGTGCAGGGGAAAAGCCTTTCTAGACATACCACGTGGCACTGTAACTGCTTCTTAGCTGATGGGACTTTGATTCTCTGGGACACATGCTCAGATTCTGGGATAGTAGCGGACCAATTTACACTGTAGAGACACTAGAAATTAATTTGCCCCACTGCAGCCTGAAAAAAATATCAGCAGTTGATAAACAAGAATTGTTTATGGATGATTTTGCTATGGGAGGTTAACAGATGAATAGAACATCTTGGCATAGGCCCTCTACTTGAAAATATTTGCATTACAAACACGATTCCATGAAATATTTTACATAGGTTACTTCATTCTGAACAATATTAAACTTGACAGCAGTGACAACAGAAGGTTATGCACTAGATCTACTGGTGCACAACAGCACATCCCAAATTTTTTTGGCTTCTGAGCTCATAGTATAATACACAATCTCAAATGACAAAGCCCTGGTAGCTTAAACCCCATCTAAGAAGGCATTTCATTAAAAGGTGTGACATTTTCAATGTAGCAAACACCTAAATAGTGACTAGCACTACGTAAAAATGTAAAATGTTTACAAAAGCATTATTTTGATTGTACAGATTCACAGAATCATTTAAAATAATTAAGTCCTGATAAGTGTCTTATCCACTTGACCTTTAGTGCTCTTTCATTCCTGGCTACATATGCTATGTCCAGGTATATTTCAAAAACAGATCCCAAAAAACCCACCAAACACAAAGGTAGCTGTTTCCCTTTCCATGTGCAATGTGTAATGTTTTGGGGGACAGAAGGAAAGCCATACAGTAGATACAACAGTACTCCTCCTATACATCAGCTTCCTGTTAAAAATAAGAAGCTGCCTTTCTCTGGAGGCGCAGGCACTGATCCACTGATCTCTCCTCTGCGGTGCCCAGCGACAGGACCAGAGGGAATGGCCTGATGCTGCGTCAGGGGAGGTTGAGGTTGGATGTTAGGAAAATGTTCTTCACCTAGAGAGTGGTTGGGCACTGGAACAGGCTCCCCAGGGAAGAGGTCACAGCACCACACCTGACAGAGTCTAGCGTGCCCAACACTAGAGTGCCCAACACTTTTGGGCACATGGTGTGACTCCTGGGGATGGTCCTGTGCAGGGCTGGGAGTTTAACTTGATGATCTTGGTTCCTTAAGCTTCCAGTTCAGGTTAATCTGTGATTCTGTGAAATTAAACAGGACTGGTCCAATACTGAGCCATTGGGAACACCACTTGTGACTGGCCACCAGCTGGATGTAACCCCACTCACTATCCTCTGGACCCGGCCATTCAGCCACTTTTCTGCCCAGTGAAGGGGGCACCTGTCCATGGCATGATCAGCCAGTTACTGCAGGAGCATGCTGTGGGAATTCAGCAGAAGGAATTCAGGAATGTGTTGTCACAGCAGCACATGGCACAGCTCCTCACTTTAAGCTATTCTCCTTTACTTTGAATCCCATGAATACAATGCCAGAGTAGTTGTACCATCTGGCTGAACACTGAGAGAAAAATAATGACAGAAAAGTCAGTCTGGCATCTTCATCTTCATGTGGGTTAAGAAAATTTGTTTGGATCTCTCTATTTCTAATGAGTGGAGTTACTAACAAAGTTGACAGAGACTCTCCTGCTACATTAACTCCGAGTGCTAAGTATTTAAAGTGTAATGCTATCAGACTTCCACATCTTGTCTGCCTCACTGAGCCATGCCAAACTGTTCCTATGAGACTCTTAGAAGGATATGTTATCTGACAACAAATCCAGGCAGCTTCCAGATAATGCTGAAATTCTTATGCTCTTGAAATATAATCCATCCGCAAATGATTTTAATTATCTACGTATCTATCTACCTTGTCTTTTCATGCTATGGAACTCAAATAGCTAATTTCTGAAGCCTAAACTGTTTGCACTACTTGACCAGGCACTGACTTACAGGAAATTACGCTATATTTCATCTCATAGGGAGCTTATAGCATCTGCAATAGTGTATCTTCCCTTCAAAATTGATCACATAACATGCACTTGCTAGATCTTCACGTAAGCAGCACTTTAAATATTTTATTAAGCTATCGGGTACAAAACTCCAGTGAATCATGCTAATATTTTACAAGACAAGCCAGTTCTGTATTATTAAATAATTCAATTCAACTTTTAAAGCAAATAATATTCTACTTTTATATTTATTCAATATGTATTTCTGCCAACTTATTCAATAGATGTTGCTATTAAAAAGCAGTCAGCTATTAAGTGGGAATTATTCAGTACCTAACAAATCTAAACTACAAAATACAAAGTTATATCATAAACTAATCTTTGGATGCAAAGACAGCTGGGAAGTACCCTTATTTCACAAATGGTAGGCATTTAACTTAAGCTTCTGCCCTTACAAGAGAAGACAGAAATACAGCACCAAAAACCTCAAAGGTGTCAGCTCAGAAAACAGAAGCATGTGAATAAAAGTAAAATAATCATTTTTAATTTCACTCAGTACACTTTGAGCACCAAGTGCTGGTGTGCACTGGCTGACATGCAGATGGTTTCTTCCTTCTCACACTGGGTTGGGGGGAAAGAGGGTTCACAGCAAATCCGATTTCCTTTGTGCTACCTCTTCCTCTGCGGAAAATAAAACCGAAGCATTCTCTACTAAATTCAGTGAATAGGAAAATAGGAGGGGGGAAAGAAGTGATAAAAAATGCCCATGAGTTTGGCAGAAAGATTAAGTTAACTGAAAACTGCTTCTTTATAGAAATGGAGATAGACTATCAAAATATTCAAGGACAGTAAGACTCAGCCCAGAAGCCCAAGTACTTTTGATATAAGATAGCCAGGTGTCCAGCAACAGAAATGTGATTTAGAATAACTTTCTTCACAAAAGGATCTATGACAAGAACTTTTGACCGCAGTTTAGAAGAAAATGGACACCATGCATCAATGAATGTGCTATTATATAAACATGTCTGGAAAGCCCTAGACAGCCAGAAGCTGAGATATTATATAAATAAACTATCACCAAGCAAAAAGGAATATTACCCATTACTTTATAAATAGACTGATCTCAATTTGAATAGAGTTATTGCACAATTTTAAGCATTCCCGATGCAATTTTTACATTATATACATGAATTTTTTAGCTTATGCTGAAATTGCTTCACCTTGCTAAAGAATATTTTTTCTAATTTTGGGCATCATATATATAGAATGCTTTGCAATACTTGGAAGATATAAAAAACCCCTACCTTATAATTTCAAGAAACTTTTTTGGCAGCATTTTAGTTCTGTTTTAAATTATTTCACGCAGTGCAACCCTGCTAATAGAGTGCTGAATCACAGGGCAAACGTGTCACACCATACTAAAAGTCATACAGGACTTTAACAAAACTCATACTAAATATGGAATTGTAAATAAGGACCTGCAAAATTATACTGAACTTATCAAAGTACATCAGAGCATGTATCATATTTTTTCATCCTGCCAGTGAGACTGAATGGCAGCTATTGTTATTTTGTGCAACATTATTATTTAGTTGACATCTGCTATAACAGAATAAAGGTCAATATTGCTAGATCTTAAGCATACACTAACTAAACACTCCTCATCTTAACGGTTACAATACCAGTGATCCAGAATAAAACAGTATTTAGAATATAAGTGTTTAAAACCCCTAGATCTTTGGATCTTGCGTACCATTGAACACTAACAGCATCTGAAAAACATGGAGGAGTGTAAATCTATAATTTGGTCATGTTTCTGAATAGAGAGATTCCATTATGATAGTAAAAAATATCCTAGTGCTATTGCACTACAGGTTTTCTTGCAGCCCTGTGACCTCCACTGTCTAAATGCAATGTTTGGTCAGTTCCATGATGATCCAGAGAGTGACACATGGCTCTTCAGATCACTCCAGCCCACTGCTGGAAGACAACTGAGCAAGAACAGCTTTACCACTCAGAAGACTGCACTACAGAAGGCATCCAGGGTCAGAAACTATCTCTGGCCTGTACTTCTGATGGAGGTGTCAGTCTAAAAAGCAGTGTAAGGGGTAGGACTCCTGAAAGCACATATGGAACAATGAGAAAATTTATTCCAAAAATGGTGAAGAAAGGGATAGCTTATTTGACAGTGAACAGTTACAAAAGCTGTGTAAAACTGTAACCAAATGAGCAGAAGCAGGAATTACTGCGGTAGGGTAGACCATCAAGAACAACATCCTGTCTGAAAGTGGCCAGTACAAAGAGAGGGAATGAATGCCTTCCAGTCTATTTATTCACTAACAGCTTGCTCTTTCTCTAAACAGTCCAAAACTTATGCTCTCATTGATATCTTGTGGCATTTTATTCTGCAGGCTAAACACGCACTACATCAAAATGTGTTTTCTTCTATCAATTTCAATTTAAATTCAAATGATTATTTCCTTGCTCTTGTATAATGAATATGTCCTGTTTGCCCTGCAGTACACAAAGACAAGTTTTTATAATACTACTGTTTGATTCACTTTATTTTTAAGGTAAAACACACAAAAGCATTAAGAACTAATTGCCTAAAGCAAAATTTAGGCTTTTTATGGGTCAGGCAAAGGCAGCTGTGGAGACGAGGAAAGCTATTTTCAGATACCTGTTGTTCCAGTGCAGAATAAATCAAAACTGACATTTGGAAGTTGACAGAATAGAAAGTGACTAGAAGAGAGGTGAAAGAGGAAAGAAAAAACTATCCTTAAAATTTTTTTATTTTTTTTCTTTTACCTCTAGGTATCAAAATATCCACATATATTTAGATATATCTGGGATGCTCTGAAAATTTCTTTCGTGTAAGCAAAAGCCCACTAATCTGTTTTATTTGACTCATCTGTTGCCCTTGCAATTTGAGAAAAACTCTGGACACAATAGCAATCACCAGCAGAGGAAATCACTGCTGGTTTTTGTTGACTCAAAAGATCACTGTACTTTATTGGACTCTTCCAGCTAAGGCAATACTATTCTTTTCTGTAATCACAAATTAAATATTTTATGAAATGAGCACACCAATTTTCACGTTGTGGAGCACAGGTTAATCTTCCCCCCAAACCAACTCATATCTGCCAGTATCTAACTCTATTAAAAATTATCTATTTGCCTCTAAGGTGTATTGAATCTGTGGACATTATTACATGAATTAACACATTTTTAGGCAAGCCCAGGTAAAATGTCTTATGCATTCTGTTAAGGTCCTCAGTCTGTTAGCCTGCATTCACTGCACGGCACAAGAGGTAATAGCTACACCTTAGACACTTAGAATTAGAAACATATCAACTGCATTCTCCTAGTCTCCAGAGGTGGAAAAAACTTCTATCAAATCCACTTTGAGTGAATGCAAGTTGAAAGAAATGTAAATTTTACTGAATTTATGTTTTGGTGACATACTTCTCTACCAGGACCCAATTCCTCTGCTTAGAATTCAACAGTGCTCCTAATGACCTGGGTCTGATGTTTAATATAATGGTATTGTTGGAATAAAAACCTAGGAATAAAAACTGTAAACTATTCTGTTTTGTAATGAACAAAACTGTGATGACTGCTCACCTGAACTAAAAATAAATCCCCCCAAATGGTCCCAATTCATAATGCACCTATCTGGAGGCAGAAGCAATCAATAATTCTGCTTTTCATAAACATAATGGAACCTTCTACAAAAGTTTGGCAGCACCATGAGGCCTGTGTAAGTAAATAAGACATAACGGCAGCTGAAACTTTATATTTTAATTTTTCTAATGTTTCAAATGGGCAGAACAGACTTTCACACAGAACACAATTCTAAGGTTTGGGAGCTCAACCTCAAATACACCATCACCAACACATGCATAGATAGTGCATGTCTATCTCTGTGCAAAGTTCTAGCAGCTGATTTGCCATTTCCATACAAAGAGATCAATTAATCTTAAGAAACTTAAAGAGAGGATGGATAAATCCAGCTGCAGCTATTTTAGTTTACTCCAACTTCTCTCACTTAAGATTTTGTTTTTGTCTCTCCCTGACTTTCCAGAATGCAAACCAGCTGAATTTTTTCCCCTGGAAGCACGTTATCCTGACTTTTGGTTTGTTTAAAAAACACCTATGACATACATTACCTCTTAGAATGAGGAGAAAACCATTAAATGTATAAAAGACGGTGGTCCAAGATTGTGATCAGTCATAGTACTGCACCTACTGACTGGTGTGCCCTCTCTCTGCTGACAGACCCTATTCATTCCAGATTGAACTGGGTTCTCTGAGAGAGACCATGACCCTCACCTGCCACCTGACATTAGAGAGCTCTGCCTGATCCACTAATGGATAGATCACATCAATAAATATTATTCCTTGCACAGAGCTGAGGAAACAGATAGAAAGAAAAGATTAATCTCTGCCGACTGACATTATAGGAAAGATGTAAAAGAAAACAGAAATTACTGGCTAGGTTTCATGTGAACTCTGGTTCATTGATGCATGAGATAAGCTTTCCCAGCAGGCTCTAGCAGGAATTGGATTTTTGTTTCTCTGTGAACACTTTATGCCTGTCTTCATCTTCTTTTAACATTCTTCTGAGATGAAACCTTGTAGCTGGTTGTGTTTGCCCTTAGCACAGGCTTATGACTGACTTCCACAGAACCATATGGCTGCATTTAACATAACTCCAAGCCAGCACAGAAACTGTTATGCTGTGAATTTGTCTTAGTTTATTTTCTGGATAGAATTGCAATAAAAAAATTTCTTAGGAAGAAATAAAAGTGGATTTCCGCTTCCTTGGAGTCACTGTTAATGCTATCACAATCCTGGAAAAAGCTTCAAGACCACAGCAGACAAAATGATGATCAAAGTTTGGGGGAAGGAAAGAAAGAGAAGCAAGATATTATCCATATGTAAAACCAGAGGAAACATCTGTGGGAAATGGAGATAAGCCTCTTCCACCAGATTATTCAAATGTTTCAGAAAAGCTCTTTACATATGGCAACACTTGCTTGAATTTGGCTGGATTTATACCAAGGACCCGCCTTCTTTGCAAACAGAACACTGACATCCGAGAAAGAACAAAAGTCCTACTGGGGCTAAAGTGTCTTCCTTACTGCTTGTGTGTCCTTTCACATCTGCCTCCTGCAGGCTACAGCTCCACTACTAGCTGCAGGAGAAAGAATGGAGAAGCCAGGCATAGCAACTTGCATCTGAAGCTTCAAAGAGCAATTCAGACAAGACAGTCTCCCAATCTGCTGTGAAAAGTCACCAGGACATGATGACTTGAAGGACTGAATGCTGACAAAAGCCCTGAACTTTCTCTGGTGCATTAGAGCACATCTTCCTCCTCATCACCCCTACCCTCTTGGTAGTACAAGAAAGAATATAGTGCTACAGGATGCAGAGGGCACCTGTTATTCTCTTACTTGTTTCTCCAAATTCAGATTTGGGCTGCTAGTTCTGGACCCCAGAGAAGGAGGAGTTAATTGTTGCATATCTAGGATCAAAAGAACCAGAATAATCAGATAGCTCTGCCAAGCCTGCTCCTTTGTGCTCCTCTTTGCTATGCTGCACTCTGTGAAGATGAACAAGGGGAACAAAAAAAGCTAAGCCACACTTCGCAAAAATGAGCAAGGGTCCAGTGCAAAGAATGCCTCATGCTGGGTGAACCAGGAAAGAAATATGGCTCAGTTGTAGCTACTCATACTGCTCACTGCAGAACAGTCCCATTATCTACTTTCCAGATGAGACTGAAACTAGAACTATGTATTGCTGAAAAAATATCAGGTAGTTCTGTTGCCTTACAGGCTTCCTCTGGGTCTCTCAGAGGACTAGGACTTACACAGACTTCCACCTAGGTTACAGTAAGTGACTTTGCTCTTGATATTGTTGGTGATGTTCACTTCTGAAGAAGGCAGCAGCTGGGAGTGAACTTGGTTGCCCTTTACTGCACTTTCTTATACTGAATTCAGTATTTCTGATGCAATATTCCTGCTATTACAGTTCTCCTCTCTCCAAAGGAAGGGAGAGCAGAGGAAAGCATCTGAATTTTGCAGTGACAACCTGAAATGCTTATGTGAGCAGTAAGGATTTATACTACACTTCCTTATCTTCTCTGACCTTCTGGAATAATATCCCTGCCAAGACAGAGACAGGAAAAGTTGCCTCTGAGATGAGGCACTCTAACCTTAACCAGTTCCTATCTTAAATATTGAATAAGTTACACTTTCCAAGCAGAAAATCAAAGGAATGTAGAGCACAGTTACTCTCTCCAATCTTTTTACTACCTTTGCTGTCTTTATAAAGTTGAAAGAGAACAATTGCTCTAAATTTCTCAAAAGGTACATGGAGAGTATTTCAAAAAGAAATACAGTTTAAGAGGGACCTGGAGCTGCATTATGTACCCAAGGATTAATTCAGAAGTTGGAATAAAGATTGAAATTTTGTCTGGACTGACTGAGCCACTGGATATTTTAAACAAAAATAAAACCAGAAGGAATTTAAAGAGGTGAAGTATTATTCTGCCAGTGATGAGAGGATCTGATTCTGCCTCAGGCTGCAAGCAGGCTGAAGATTCCATCATAATGGAACTGTGAGCATTAGCTCAATTGTTGATGTCCATAGCTGTGTTTCTCTCACAATTTGGAGTCTAAGGTAACTCGTGATGAACTCTGTGCTGCCAGTTCTATGGTATAAGCAGTCACCCACACATCCAGAGTCTGCCACTACAGCACCAGCACTGTCACAACCTCTGAGTTACAGCCACTGTGATCAGCTTGGCAACTGTGCACAGACGTGTGATGTGACAGTCATTCCTATTTCCCAGCCATTGTTCCTTGGTAAGAACTCGAATACTGTGCATGCACAGTCTCTCCTGTGCGACATGCCAAGTTTCATAGCACTGAGAGACCACCACTCACAGATTCACAAAGGGAGAGAATTACATCTTGTGCCCAGAGGAGGGTGATGCTTTATCTTTTATGGTACTCACTTCCACATGCCTTTTTGCAGCTGGTCTTCTCTTCATGCAGTCAGCATTATCAGAGATGCTGAGTGCAGGCACTATACAGTCATCCAGGTCTTTGTTTTGCCATAACACTTGGTATTATTTCCTCACCTGTTTGAATGTGACAGAAAGAATCTATAGAATCTGTTAAAATTCCCTTCTGGTTCAACTTGACCTGCACTTACTGGGATGGCAAGCTCAGCCGCAGCCAAGCAACTGCAGAAAGAAGCTAGCTTTTAATTTTGCTGGTTTCTTGTGCTAGCTTCATGATTTTTTATTTTTTTTTTTTTGTTTGTTTGTTTTTTAACTAAAGTGCTAACTTGTGATTTTATATAAGAAAGCTTGAAGAAACTTTAGAAATCATACTGAAAACTTTCTCATCTGCATAGGCCATCACAGATAGAAAATCTTTGGTTTGATTATTTCTGGCTTCTGTCACTAGCAGAGCATATTCCAGTAACCAAGGTTTCTCCCCATGTTGAATCAGTCCTATAGGTGATGAGGTGCATACAATTCAAAAGGATTTCACAAATAATCACAAGCAGTAAAGGACAAGAAATTATCTCGGTTTTCATCCTAGTTATTCAGCCTCTAGTCCTCTAGTATTTCAACCTTGCTTAACCAATCAGTCTCAGTTCCTCCATCTACCCATTTGGACACCCACTCCTACCCCTTTGGTACGCAGCCTCTTTCAGTTTTCTCCTCTACCACTATTAAGTTTAATACAGCATGCCCTAAATTCAGCTCTCTCCCTGAACTCTCTCCCCAACAGATGACAAAAATCCCAAACCAATCTCCTCGCAAAGAATTCCTACTTAAATACAACAGGAAGTTTTCTAACCCTAGAAAAATATGAAATTTTCAGAAAAGGAGGGGACAATAGAAAACAGAAAATACAGAATATAGAAAAATATATAAATAGAAAATACTAACAAGCTTTATCTATAAGTAATATAAATACAGTCATTTGCTGATAGTGAATCTTATATATTTTCAGATGTTGACATCTAGGTAACTTGGGGACTAAGACTATCAGGTTAGCTAAAAGGAAATCAGACTTCTTACTTCAAACTAAGCTGATTTCTCAACAGGTACACTAATAGATGTTTTGTACTAGTAGTGTTTGTACACTAATAGACACAATAGAGAAAAGAATAAAGCCAAGAATACATACTCCTAAAATACACTGAGAATTCCAGCTGTCTTATGGTAATTAATGCACTGTGAAGACATCTCTCGAAGCTATAAACAACTATTCTTTCGGTCTAGGCCTATGAAATATTAGAATTTCTATGTAAAATGTCTGTTTCTATAATCATTCTTAACACTAAAATTGTCAAATTCATTAGATTAATATTCTCTCTGTAAACCATACAAATGAAGAAATAGTATATAACAATGTAAAACATGCATGACATGAAAACAAAGAAACAAATATATAATGATTCTAGCTGTGGCACAGTATGGTAGTGACATTGATAAACTAAATTTTCATGCTGATAGCATGTTATAGTCTCAAATCTATTATGCTTTGGAACTGATACATAATTATCTCTGGACAACTTTCACACCAGGAGATGATCCCTGCTAGCATAATTTTAAAAATGAAGGGATTTCAAACAAGATAAATTTCATTCTATTGTTACCTGAATTAGTTTCAACTAACAGGAATTTCATACAACATACTCCATTTACTAAAATACTTATATTTTTTGATCCTACTACAAACATACAAAGCATAAACCAGGCACAGTTCTATTAACTCTACTACAGCATTTATGCATCTGAACCAGTATTGTATGGTAATTGTTCTACAGGGAACAATAATATTTGGCTTTGTTCTGTTTTAATACAGTATGCTTACATTTTCACTTTGAAGAATATATATTGGGATCTTCTGGCAAATATCTGCAATATCTTTGAGTTTGCTGATAATGATTGACTAATTGAATTTAACATACCATTCTCTTCCTGCTGTTGATTTTAATTTGTGGCTAAGTGAAAGCTTAAGAGTTTTTGGGAGAAGCAGATCAATGTACTGTATCAATATATATTACAGATTAATTAGTAGGCAACTGCAAATCACCTTGTTTAATCAAATAGCACATTGTCCCTTTTACTAAGTTAGGAGTTACCATTTAAAAAACAGAATTTGGACATAAAAATCTGATTTTTAGTGGAGTATAAACAAACTAACAAAAAAAGATAAATTTACGGTTAACAATCCAGAAATGGTACTGCTTTTTCAGTTTTTTTTTCCCTGTGTGTGTGTGTATCAGAAACAAATGATACTGATTTGGTATAAGAATGCCAAAAAATAGTTCAAAAATGAGACACAGATTATTGACAAAATCAAGTAGATATGGAACAACTGTAAAATAGAAATTTTACTTAAACAAATGGAAATATTAATTTATATGGAAGTCTCAGTTTACAGTTACATATTTATCAGCAGTTACAATCTCAAACTAGCTGTTAAAAATATTAGAGATTAGGTATGTAACTCTTGTTAACTTCGATTGTTCATTCTTTATGCTATATTAATATATGTCATAATATTTCTAAAAGAAATACTTGCCAAGTAGTAAATACATTACAAACTAGGGATCAGATCTGGCAAATGTGTAATTATGCAAGTAGTTTGCAACAGCCTGCAGAATT
The DNA here is from genome assembly GCF_015227805.2 of Hirundo rustica. Taxonomy (NCBI): domain Eukaryota; kingdom Metazoa; phylum Chordata; class Aves; order Passeriformes; family Hirundinidae; genus Hirundo; species Hirundo rustica. The sequence continues at coordinate 32,985,650 of NC_053454.1, forward strand.
GTACCACAGAGAATTAATACATTGTCAATTGCATTCTTAATGTCTTAAGTCAAAGCAAGCAAGAATTGGCAGTCAAAGTTTACCACTTTGTATCTACTAGGAGTCAGTATGACAAATTATTTAGACTAATTTTTAAAAAATCAGACATAATGATGAGTAAGTTTGTTCCAGATGTTTTCCTATTGCAATATATATATTTTTAAAATCACACTTTGTCTTCTGTGTCAATAGTTAGCATCATGCAAACACTTAAGAGTCACATACCCATAACTGCTATCGTGATATGTTGGAGAAAACACATCCATCTCTATAAGGTTGTCATGACCATTTGCAAGGACTGCTTGACTTTCTAATTCTCTATACATAAAGATACAAAAAAATGAAATTAGAGGCGCAATTTCAAATTAAGAACAGGATGATCCCACAAAAAAGAATGTACTAATTCTGCTGCAAAACTTTGTGCAAAACTGAATGTGGGATTTATCTGCCTTCCATGCTGTCCTCTGAAGACACAGTGTTAAAAGGCTACCTTTAGGTGGTCATTACTGTTTGGCAATCCCTTATTTATGTGCAAGTCCTTGAATAAAATTCCTGACTGCTGCCTGTGGCAAGGCAGGCTTAAGGACTGAGCAGCGCATAGTGGGGGATGCTGTTTACTTGATGAGGCTGGACCAGAGAAGAAGTAAAAAAACTGAACTGAGACTATTAAAAGACTCACAGCCAGCTGTGGCACAGCCAGCCAGCAAGAAAAATATGCAGAGGGCTGGCTACCAGAGTGAACGGGCATCTTATGTTCGGCAGATGCCAATGCACAACAGCAGGAGAGACGAAGGAAGCATCAGAGTCTTTGGTTCTGTCAGGGAATAGTGCAGAAATGAGAGGGACAAATGAAGTAAGCCACCATTATTTTGTTTAGAACTGCCTATTTGTTTTGTCCTATCTAAACCAGGGAATGATTGACATGGGGAAAAAATACTTGGGTCCATTTTTGCTTTAATGACTGTGTACCTCTGAAAACGGAAATGATAAAATCAAGGAATAATGTGCAAATGCTACTGAATTCTGGTCTACTGGTGCTTGCCTAAGAGCCATGGGACAAAATACACAGCATGATGAAATTCCAAGTACTTATGGTGACAGCAAGGGATATTAGAGCAGGAAAGACGTCAGAGAGATCAAGTAAAAATCTGAAGTAAGACACTATTGACATGAAAGAAAGCTTATAAGCATATTGGCGTGGTGTTTTAGGATTCAAACAGACGCTCAGTGAGAACCCGACAGTAAGAGAACATCAAAAGAAAACAGAACTTTTTTGACTTTAGTCTTTGAAAAAAATACTTAATTTCTAATGTGTGTATATAATGATCCTATAATTATGGCATGTCACTTTTCCAAATGCATTCCTGCTGTCAGCAATCTAAGCAGAGTCCTGTTTCTTCAACTCGCAGATCAGTGATGTGACACACCCACAGTGATAAATAGGGTCTTCAGAAGAACAGGACTTAAACTCCATTCCCAATTTCTGCATTTATTTTGCACCATTCGCCTTCTCAATAGAAGTAACATCACTAATCAAGTCCAAGTGTGAAAACCTGGAAGACTTACAGATCAGAACAGTTTTGAATTTGATTAAACCAGGCACTGTTTTAGTGGGTGGAATGTGTAAAGTAGCTGGTTTGAGCAGACTTTAGCCTCCAGCAACACTGTGCTTTTGCAGACAATCAATCAGCGTCTACACAAATTGATTTAAAACTTCCCTGGAAACTATCAACACCCTTTCCACACCTTAATCAATATTGAAGGCAGTTGGAACATTGGCAGTCCACCCCAATAATGACATATATGTATGTTCCTCACACTTTAGGAGTTTCTAAAGTCACCATATTCTAAAATAGACTTTGAATCAAGTTTACAGAACAGTTTTGAAGTAACACATTCAAGGAAATACTTTGTCTATACTATTTCTGTGCTATTCCAATACTTTAATTAAATCCTTCAAAATGTTAAAATATTTCCCAGCCATCAAGTATTTTTTCAACCAATATCTTCTTTTTTTCTTGGCAAAATAAGTAGCTAAGTAGCCGACTACAGCAATATTCCTACATCTCTACTTTTAATACTAAGTGGTAAGAGAAGACTAAGCAGTATCTGTATAAACAATGTTTATGTTAGTTTCTTGGCTAGTTGTTATAAAAAATTCACAGTCCATCAAACAAAATGCAGCCATCTTTCAAACAAGGTATTTTTTGCAGCAAACCTAGAAAGAAAAAGCAAAGCTCTTCTCTGATTCACTGGCACATTAGCATAGATTCTGAATAAAGTTACATAATATTCTCAGAGATTTATTCCTTGAATGGAATATGTAGATTTCCCCTTACCAACAAATTGATCTTTTACATTCAATGACTAAAATTAATGAAATACTTCCCAGGAAATGCACTAAGAGATGCTACCAGCTTATTTTTATCTACAAATTTATGAGTTCTAACATACTTTTCCTCTGTGCATCTCTAACATTCATAATTTATTGTGCATTAGAAAAATTCTGCACATTCAAATATTTAACAGAGAGAGCATTTAAAGTGATTTACTATGTATTTTTAAATATCAGTAATTTAGATCCTACTAGAACTCAAAACCATGAGAATGTAACTACTGATATTGGTGCTCAAGAAATCATTACTAAAACTATTAGGTTAATAAAACCTTAAAGCTCAATGATAATAAAAAACTACTAATATTTAATTACTAAATCATCTTTTATCATATTCAGACACCTGACATGTAATGATATATTTGCATGACTTTGGCTATTCAACCAGTAATTCAGAGAACAAAATTGAAAGATTTTTGACTTCTTCAGATGTTCATACTATTCTCTAGTGCTGCCTCCTCCAGCTGATCTATTTGCTCTATAAATGAACCTAACTTGCAGCAGTCTAGGGAGCAGTCAAATAGTAAAGATCATTAAATGTTCAATGAAAGGTCCTGCAGTCTGCAGGAAACCCACAGGAAATATTCTTCTACCATCTTGGGTTTTTTTGTTACAAAATTTGTAGATTTTACTGAGCCCAAAGAGAGGGAAGACAATTTCTGCCTCTGCTTGGTAAACTCATTGTCATTTAAAGACAGCATCAAAGCTGAAAGAAGAATTGACATAATTAAATTCATTCAAGTTACAATTTTAGGTCCTCATAAACATTTAAGCAAAGAGTCTTTTTTTTTATTTTAAAAAATGTAAATTGGAGTTTCTGTTGGACATCATTGATCTGTAACCTTAGTTCATCTTTTTAGCCAGTAAGAGCAACGCTTCACACAAATGCGTGAATTCTTTTTAAGGGTACTTTGCAGAGAGCTAAACTGCAGTATATTCTATTAAAAACACAATTCAATCCAATATTATGGAATATATATCTTTTGAAAACACTTTCACTACTACTGCAGAGCGATAGGGACTAAAACCTCCTCCAGGCTTTGCAAATAACGTCCCTCTCTCCTCCTGCACATACACAAACCCAGCCAATTCACTGCCCAGCTATACATGAAAGCAAACTCTATGTCATTTTTATGCCACCTATCATCAATAACAGCCTACAGAGCTAGAGAGATACTTGTGTATATATGTTGACATTCACATTCTCTACCTCTAAACAGCTGTCACCTAAGTCAAATAAAAAAAAAAAAAAAGAGGGAAGAAAAAACCAAAAAACAACAATAAGCATAAACTAAAATATTGCCAAAGAGGAAATAATTTTTTTTTAGTTAAAGAAAAGGATTAAGGAAGAGACCTATCACAAAGTCATAAATATAGTTGATACTGAGCCTGAAAATCACACTCAGTAGGGAACCTTAACCAGAAGAAGAAAAAATGAATGATAAATAACATGGGTTCTACATCTCCAGAGTTCCAACCAAGTACGACCATTAGAAAAACCACAGTAGTAGGACTCTCAGTTTTTACATTAAATTTTTACATTTTACCTCATTCACAAATGTTCACAACAAGAATACTCAAAATACCCTTAGCTTTTCACCAGAAATATTCAAAAGATGAAAAAAAAAAATACTTTACTCTGCAAAAAATACTTAAGGTTGGAAGTGGCATTCTCTTTCAAGTAGCCCTACACCTTTATAAAGACAATAAAGATGTATATAGCAATAGAAGCAAACATCAAAGACCTTACCCATCTACTTCAGATTAACTAGTATCAGGAAAACATCAAGCACCTTTTTCCCCACTATGAACTTATTTGTTCTATAAGAAAATTCTTCCTTAAAGTACTACACTGTTTGAATATGATGGTGAAATCTCTTCAGTGGAATGCTGTTCCAAAGTGCTTATGTCTCATAAACAGCACAGAAGAGTCCAAGAAAACTAAGAAAAGGAATAGCCGTTCCAAACTGTCTAACAGATGAGTTGCCTGAAGAATCTATGCAGCAAAAACTACTTAAAAGAGAACCTTAAGGTCATGTATGTTTTAAATTAGTCAAAATCACCTTTACTTCACTATAAAACATAAAGGGATTAAACGAATAAACTGAAGGGATTTAATAAACATTTTCAAGAATTACTGCCAATTTCAATACAGTAATAAATACTCAGTTTAATGACTAAATTGGAATACTATGGCTTTCCTTAAAAAGAAAAAAATTAGGGCTGATTGAATGTTACATGAGTACTAATTAATCACTGTAGGTAAAATCAGCTCTGTGACAGTGAGTCCTATCAATTCCTTTATAGATCATTCTGCATCTAAAAAAGCTAGTGTCACCCTTCATCTTAGCTGCTTCTTTCATAGAGCCAGTTATCAATGACAAATTTATCATTACACCGGAACTGAGTTCTTTTGACTCACCAAATCCGAGCACCTTTAAAAATACCTACCTTCACATAAGTATTTCTTTACAGGTACCAAGTGTAAGAGTAAAAAACTATTACTGAATGTTATTTGACATTTGATCTGTATGTCAGTACATACTTGACACATTTCTGGCAAGCAAGGAAAGAAATTCCTTCAAACAGGCAACAGTCAGAGATTATGAACAGGAAGGAAACCCCTTGTCTGGAAAAATTAATATACTCTAATTACTCTGGAATAGGACTGGAAGGGAGAAGAGAGTCACTGAGGATTTTAGAGCGAGGACATATTTTTCAGGACTGAAAAGTTTTCAGTTTTGCTTGCTGAAGGAGGGGAAGTATTAGCTGCGGGTCAGCTTTCCTTAAGTTAAATGTTTTCTTTAGCACTGCCACAGTCTGTAGTAGGACCTAAGTAATTACCTGCTTTCCAGTGGCGCATTACTGCCAAGCACCCAGCTGTCCTGCAGCTGGACTGACTCAGGTGTGGTTTGCAGCTCGGCGGGCAAAGCGGCCGGCGGGGCCGGACTCTGATTCCTCCTATTTGTCAGTGAGTTTCTGTTGAGTGAGGTGATGGATGGGTGATGCTGTGCTGAATGTTGCTTGTGAGAAGGTGGCAAAGGCTGCAGGGTCGACTGGCCTTGGTTATTTGGAGGTTGTTCTAAGAAGAAAGAAAATTAAAGTTCGTTATACAACATCTTGGCATTTGCTACAACCAAACAGAATGAGAAATTCGGTATAATCCTATCTTCTAATATATTTGCATATTATTCTATTAGCAGACATTCAGTGACATTCTGTAAGAGCAAGTTTACCCTTGATACACCAAGTTCTAATTAATACACAACAGATGGTAAAATTGCTTTTGGTTTTAATTTGTTTCAGGTTTTTTTTTTTTTTTTTTTTAATCTGGTTTTATTAACACCTACAGAAAATAGCATCTGACAGATCCCCTAATGCGTCTTTAGACTTCAGCTTTTTTTAACAAACCAACCCTGAAATTAAATGGGTAATTTCAGTAGAACACAAAGGTTTTCAAAATGCATATAATCCCTGTAATTATTTAATGGAGCTTTTTAAGCTTTATTTAACTGCAATAAATTATTACAAGCTAGTTGCTAAACAGCAGTAGACTGGTTTAGTGCATTTCAAATAAGGCAGATCTGCACTATGATCTGCTAATAGATGCCAAGTATTCTTTAGCAGAAGGTCACTCTGTGAAGCAGATGTTGCTTCATGGATGTTTAACAGACTGATTCACATCTGATTACAACGTCAGAAGACTCATATACTTAATGACCGTCACATCCATTAGAACCCACACAGAACAGATTTTCCAATTTCACACCATGCAATGTAAATACAGTTTGGAGGAAGTCACAGGTGATACGAGAGTCAGGCCATCAAAACAAAAGGAAGTATTTTCTGACTTAACCAAAGCACACAACACCCATAAAGCTTAAACCCAAAACCTCAAAACAGCAAAACCTGCAATCAAATATCTCCATCAAGGTTAGGCTTTAACAATCTATTCCATAAAATCAGTGGCAAATAAATCATAAATATAAGACCTTTTACAACTCAATGCACACAAAACTAAAGAAACCTTGACACTTAATTTACCACAATTCAGCAATGACTGATGACACTTAATTTTGTAACACTTGACAATTATGTAATTCAAATTGCAATCTATTTCCTACCCTAAGGTAGCAGAACATACTTTGTAATATAAACACAAGTGTTAAGCAGAGCAGAAGATACAGAACATGCACTTTTCTCACAGTGCAAAAGCTTTCAGGTAGTTTTTAAATTAGTTGTTTGATTTCCATAAGCAATTCCCTTTTGGAACTCGCTATAACTGCAAATTGTTACAAACTCAATAATGAAACTCTGGTACAGAGAACACAGGAGAAGTATTTCTGTTGAAACAGATGTTTCCAATAATTTACAGATGACTGCTACAAAATTAACAGTGAGCAATTTCCCATGTTGTGAACATTAGACAACGTGAAAATGTTAAGAAATACTTAAACAGAAAAAGTAAATCTTTGGAATAATTTCCTTTCTGAGAACCACATTCTTATTTCCAGTGATTTTGTGTGGTCAACATGATTTTTGTCACAAACAGCAATGCTGAATCTCTCGTTAAAAGAATGACAGCATTTATACTGCTAGTGAGATTTTCAGCACCCAATCCCTAATATATGAATGCAAAATTCCCGTCGACATAGGACACAACTGATAAGCTTTATCTTCACCAACACTGACACAAAGGCTGTCAGTGCATGTGATTACAATCACTGTCAAGGGCTTTAAGCCACATTTCAACAGGCTGGCTAAAGAATGTTAACTGACCAACACTAGAGCAAAGAATTTTCCCCATGCCTACTTAATGTTTTATCTGATTTAGATAACAAGCTATTTATCAGCTGGTTCAAAATTAACTGTGTCTTTATATTTTCTAATATATAGGTGCATGTGTATATGTATATTAAAAAAATGTGCACACGTGTCTGTGTATTTACACACATACGTATGCAAATATATCAGTATAAATTATTAATTATAAAAATTAATTACAAAAATTACAGAAAAATGGCAGGTGGGATGAAGTAGTTTGCATTAATTTATTTTTAATCAGATAGATAAATTAATTAAGATTGTTCTTAGGATCAGACTTCTTTTTTATTCCCCTTTTTGACTCTCCTACCTGCCTAGCCTTTTTGGACAGTTTTGCCACGATCAGCGCAAAACCCTCCTCCACTGCAGCTCTTACAGTTGAAATGTTATCCTGACATCCCTCTTGTTCATTAATTTCTCTCCTCATTTACAATCTCTGCTGAAAATCAATCTTTCAGTCTATCATTTTTAGTACTAAAGGTCTTGCACCATTCTCTGCTAAAGACAAAGCAGAGGATTAATCATCGTTGTTCTGTTGCACAAAGGAGGCTGTGAGTACCAGGCATGTCTCAGGTAGATGTCAGACCTTCCCCCACACTCTGCTACCTGTGAGGAAGATGGATAGTGAAGGTTCTCTAAAGGGTATTTATATACTCCACAAATAAATGCAGAGATTTAATAATTACTCTGAAAATATGCTGCAAGAGTGAAATTGGATTACTCAGACCATAGGCCAGCTATGCAGGCCACTGTTGGGGATTTAGATTATTTCCCTATAAATTTACTGTGAACCAGAAGTTCCTTCTGCTATATAACATATAAACATTACTGACACTGAAGAAACAGAGGAACGTATAAAAGAAATTAAGAGAGGCTAGAATGGAGCTAGAAGGCCACAGCAAGTGCAATTTGGCAAAGATCACTTGTCTTCCAATCCCACTTTCTCTCTCCACAGAATGCTGACAAGTGACATTTTCTTGTGCCTGAGGGTGGCTTCAATTGGCAGGGAATCTACAGCTTCCTCAAAATCAAAAATGCCTGAAAAAATCTGGAATGATTTATTTCTTTTCTAATTGTGAAAAAGCTACAGGTAGAGTTGCACTTAACAAGGTTAGATTTTCCATAAATCAACTGAGCTAAAATCTATACTCCTCTAAATTTCCTCAGTCCTCTACTGTCACTCTGAATGAGAGATCACCGAGGACTGCTTTCTGGATCCTTCCTTCAACCTGCCAGATTTCCCCAATACACAGCTCTCCTGATTGCTGCACAATTTCTAACAAAACCCTAGTGTTCCACCACTGATTTGTGAGGAAGACAGAATCTTCACAATTGTCATGTTTTGAATGGCATTCTTAAGCTGGAGCCAGATTCTCTTTTTTTACTCTTTTAAAGATTTAAGAGCTAAATAATATCTTTCAGTATTACTGAGGCTTTTACACAAACTTACCGATCTTATGGAGTAACAACCTCTCAACATCCCTGTGACACTGAAAATATTCTCACTGCACATGCAGGGAAACTGAGTCACGTATGTTAAGTGATTCACACAGCTCTCCTGAGAAATCAGCATTACTGCCAGAATAGGTCCAGTTCTCTTGCTTTTCCGACTTAAGTTTATAAGGACAGTGGGATGACACAATATGACCTTCATAAACTCTGCAGCACTGGACACTACTCCCTGTAATAATAGCTTTCTATGTGCTGCAACATCGAGTGTCAAGATGCTGTAACTCCTCTTTCCTCCCTCTATCAACCACTTTGGAAAATGGGAGTCCTAGAGGGAAATACCTCTTCCCTTGGTTATTGAAAAGACAGCAGCCCTGGGACTTGGCCAGCTCCCTTACAATAAAACACTTAATAGAAGAAAAAGCATCCAAATCTGATAAAGTACAATAGGGTTGAAATACTTAAAAACTATTCCAGAGAGGTACAGTTGCTTTGCTTTAAATTGGATCTTAAATGCTATCTTAATTGATTTAATCTAAATGGGAATGACTAATTTACACTAAAAATAAGCAGATACGGGTAGGCTTATGTCTAAAACTGTTAAGTCTTAATTACAACATTCCTGTTCAGTCTAGACCTTAATGACTGTAAAGCAATCCCATTCATCTTAAAGAGAAGATTTCTGAAGCAAGAAGCAAATGTGAACTGGGCCCAGCAACCAGGCTGTCAAAGTTCTTCAGGTGCAACAAACAAACCCCACATTTTTGAGGCATTTGTTGAGTAAGTCAACATCAGATAATTATGTGCGTGAGCCCCTATACAGAACTTGGAAAAGTCACAAGAAATAGGGTAGAAAGCTGTCTTACTACAGTTACATGATTTTTGCAAAACATATTTAAATTGTTATTTACCCTAGGGAATCACAGTGAAGCAAAGCAGCCATTTCAATTGCAGAGGTAAATTATATGCAGCTCTGTAGCCTTTCACAAAACCTTTTCCTCTTTTATTTTTCAAAAAGTAATCTACATTTAATTAATTTTTATCATTTAATTGTTACAGAATTTGAACAGCATAAGGAGAGACATCTATGACAACTACAGTGGGGGAAAGGGGCTAATTCAGAGGTAGAAAAGCAGACCAAGTATCCATGAAAGAAAGTCATTTGTTTCATAATTTGTGTGAGAGTCTTTCTATAACAGATAGATCATTGAGACCTGTCAGCTAGCTACTCAGCTAAGAAAAAGAGAGGTGATTTCCATTTGATAAGGATTAGGGTTTTAAACAGTGTGGAACTAATGTGAACTTAGAGTTTCCATGACAAACACAAAAGCAAAGTGTTCCATTATGATATAAACATTTCAAATGTGAACAAAATGTTATTCAATATCTATGTCTATGAGAGTCTTAACTCTTTCTGGTCAGGCTTCTCCTTTTCTAGTCTCTCTTTAGAAAAGTCTCTGCCATGGTAAAGGAAATATCCATAATAGGTACTAGAAGTAAGAATCTGAAGTAGACTGAATGTTTTAGAAAACTGGTAACAAAAAATATCTTTCGTTTGCAAGCCACTGGTCCCTGGTCTGCTAGCCCCTGATTGCTAGCAGCAAAAAGTAATTTCTATAAGAATTGGTTTGATTTCCTCAAAAAAACCCTTCAATGGACTTGAAATTTTACCTAACTGACATATGGTCATGACTCCAAAAGTATGGTAAGCAGAAGTGGAATTTACCTCAGAAATCCCTGCAAATTGAAAAGAGTGGGAATGATGGCTTAATTATTCCTCCCCAAAGAGCTCCTTTTTTAAAGTACCTGCTTACGGAGGGGTAAGACAGGCTACCTGCACTGCTATCAGCAATGCTTCAAGGATCCTGTGGGCAAGTAAAATGGATCACTCCAGAATTCCATGGTCTGGGAGCACCTTCCATGAGAAGCTGCATTTAATTAATGAAAACATAAAGAAGGTTATGTGTTCAGAAAAGAATGGAGTATTAAGTGTTCATTTGTAATTAGGCACATCTGTCTTTTGAATGAACCACTGCTTCAGTTCAGTCTTTCCTGCCAGGGTGTGCGAGGCTCAAAGCTTCTTCACGACAAGTTACAGGGGTAATTTAAGACAAATTGCTGTTATGTGCTTATTTAGTGTTTAATCCCAAGTATTTGCTTAGTCTTACTCACATCCAAATTGGCTCTGCTCTGCCAAATGCTTTAAGGATCCAAACCCAGGGACTGAGGTGACACACTGCCCACCACCAGAGGAGAGTCCTTTCACTCTGATTTGTTGTCAGCTTGCCCATCATTTTCTGCCTGGTCTGTAACTAACGGACGTAGAGGGGGAAACAGAATTAACTCGCAGCTACTGCTGCTGACTTTCTCTTGAAGCACTCTGTGCTCCTGTGCTAGATACATGGTGACAAGCATCAGGAGAAGTGACAAGGACACTTTGATCTAGATATGCACCTTGTGTGTGCGTATACTATTATAATATAAAATGGGCAAAAGTCAAACAAGCAGCTTGATCAAAGCGGGCCAATGTTTGTCTCCTCATCAGTACAATGCCTGTAGGGTCTGAAACCTGTCAGGCTACCTGGGAGTGAGAAACTATCAGTGAATTTAATGCAGGATAAGCTCTGAAAGATTGCATTGCCTTGCTTATGGTTTTAACCTTGGGAGAAACAATAAAGAAAGCCTTATTTTTTTCATTTATATTACACATTTTCCTTTAGATTGCAAGATGACTTTACTTTTTAAAGAGAAATAAAGACTTCTGTCCTGAAAGGGAAGAAACATTTGTCTGTGGAGAAACTCAAAATGATCCCATGGTTCACATGTGGTGTCTAAGACCAGATGATGAGAGAAGTAGTTGGAACTTCCTGGAGGGCAGTAGGATAGTCCCTAACATGCAACATTAAACATGGTGTTTAAATCACAAAGCACATGCTGGTAATTTCCCACAACCTATAAGGACACTGTTCTTTACCAGTTAAATGTACACAAGAAGAAAAATAAACAAGTTACGCAAAATTACTGCAAACTTTAGGAACTGAAGATGCAAAAACTTTTACCAATGTCTTTCAGCTGTGTTATCTACAGGGGTGTTATACTTCCAGTTAAAGGTACACTCGTAACTTTGACTATTTCACATCCACAGAGCATAATATTTTCCCTCAACATCTTGTTACTGATAATAACCTGTGCATTCTCAGCTGTTTTATAATTCAGCTCTCCCTAGTGTTTTTTAACCTTGCTGCAGAAATAGAAAGCACCAGTTACTAATCTATTCCCAAAAACTTTGTAAAGTATATGAACTGAACTTTAAACTTACTTGAAAGGCACTTTTTTTGTCCCTGATATTTTTAGAATAAACAAGCTGAAAAGCTATACCCTATATGATATGTGACCCTAGGAAGATAGATAACATAACTTCCTCTTTTAGAGCATTTATTTTGAAAATCTGATTAAGATAGATGTCACCAGTTTGTAATTCTTCAATGTCATGTTGTCATAGTTCCCATCAGCAAGATGCTTTAAAGCCTTTCGATTAATATTGTATGCCAGAACTGAAATTACATCCTTTGTCATTTAGTTCTTAATGGTGCAAGTGATATCTATCAAGTAGTGTTTTATGAAGCATGTATGATTTTTATTACAGGCTGTTTTCACAAATCTTCTTCAGGTTTCATAAAGACTGCTCATGGTTCACAACAAATATGCCTTGCATTTAAAATCATGCCAATGATTCTCACTGGAAAATAAACCTTGGATTTTTCAGCAAGGTTTATCAATAGAACAAAATTCTTCCTAATTGAAATCTGTATACAATCATCATAATTAGCAAAGCAAAAATATTACTGAGTTCTTACTTTGCATGAGAACTCCAGAGTAAAAAACCCCTCCAAACAACAAAAAAAGTAATAATGTTCTATTTTTCTAAGTAAAGGGTTATGTTTGCCAAATCTTATAAGTGCCCTAATATTTAAAATTAAGATGGCACACAGGTAGAACAGAAGATGGAACATTCCTCAGTAATCCAAGTACAAGAAGGATCTTAATTTGCAACATCCATATTTGTAAAACAAGGTGCACACAGTCAAATTTCTTCAATTTACAGGAAACCAGATAGTTAGGGGCAGGTCAGAAGGAATCTTAAGGCTGGCTATTTTGAGTGAACCTGTAGTTTAAGCAAAAATCTACAAAGTCAATAAAACTTAGGCCTTAGATGATACATGAGCAGAGCGTATTTTTCAAGTAAGATTTTTGTCCAAAGACGTTCTCTTGTTACCTAACAGAGTAAGGTAAATACACTGCAGGAAGAAATCCTGCCCATTGAGAAAGTGGGCACTTCTTCCACAGGTGGTGGTGAAAGTAAAAATCGCAGGATTTACTTCTGAAAGGTTTATTAAATGTTGTTTCCACTCTCTGTTGTTCACTGTGGGAACGAAACCAGCTCACTTTTAAAGCATTTTTTCCATTAGCTGGAATCGATTCTCAAAGCATTCCAACATAAACACCTCCAGCCTGCAACCACTCCATTAACCCTTTCAATACATATGTAACACACAGTCAATATTATGGCAGGCAAAACCTGCTTAATTTAACTACCATATAGAGATAATAGCTTCTTATCTGATACCTATATATGGGCCCAGCTAACAAAAGGTAGTTACAAAAGCATATGGGGTGAAAGAGCTCAGATTTGGAGAACGAACACCATCTGGATCAAGGAAAACCACTGATGTTGTTACCATCCGTAAGGCAGACATTTAAAGTAACAAAGTAAACTGGACTTTGCTGGTTTTCAACTGAACTGTGGAAGCTTAATCACCTTATGAAGGCTGAACCTGAGATAAGCATTTCAGCTTCAGTGAAAAAAGTTATAGTGGAACTAGTTCAGGAAACAATCTTCCTAATAGTGGCCTCTTTATCCCCAGAGGGATTTAAGAAGAAAGCTGAAAAAAGAAAAATACAGAAACACTGCTTAAGTAAATTGAAACTTAACCTGCTGGGGTAACATGCTTAGGATTTTGCTTTACATGAAAATGAAATAAAAGAGAGAATATAAAACTCACGATGGCAGCTATGCACAGGCTGAACGAGGAGAAATAGTGTACTTCCAACCCTGCTGTTGTACTACACAAATGCCATCTCCTTCCACCTCAGCCTAACCCGCACGGCAGTTAGCAGGGATACTAATACACATTATTTATATGCTCTTTTTAGGACCTGAGGTCTGTAAAACCGAACAACATACTCCATTGGTAAAACATCATTGACTTATTTCCAACAATTTACCTGGATATCAAACCGGGAAAAGTTGGTATCACACTGTGAGAAATGAGAAAAGCTTGGTCACTGGAGACACAAAATGATACTCAGCTTATATTATCCAGAGATTCAAAATATAATAATGCAGCCTTCAGTGGTGCGCTCCTGGCCTGGTTTCTCCACACTGGGTTTCAGATGTTTCTCCACACTGGGGTTCAGATGTTTTGCATGACTGCGGGCTCGGGGTTTTTCCCCCCGACTGGGGTATAGCAGTTTCCTAGAGAAATAGTCTGTGAGCAGGGGGGTCACCAAGACCATAGGCTTGGTCATAGGTTTTTCTAATCAGAGCAGATTTATCTTCATAAATCAAACTATCTTTCATTCTTATTTAGAGTCAGAAGTTAAAACAGTTATGCAATTATTGTTTGCTTCAGACAATCTTCTTCACTGCTAACTCATGGAAGTCAGTGGAGAAACATGTTTTCAGTTAACAAATCGAAGGCTAACTTGTTAATCAGAGAATTGAGGTTTCCATTGAAAGAAAACAAAACATGAAACAAAAATTGAGAAGTCCAGCTAAAAGACTGTGTAGGGACAAAAAAATCAGCTTTCCAAAATGGTGACAGGGGATTGGAGTTAATTTGAAAAACCTTTGAGTACATAGCCAAAACCTGCCAGTAAAACACAGGTAAAATGATGCAGAGTACGCCATTTCACACTTTGCTCACCTTGCACCTTGTGTTTATACCAAATACAGACAAACAATTTTGACTGCAAAAATTGTGATTTATAAATACATGTCAAAAAGAAGAACCATGCTGCAGCTGTAAGCTGGGTAAGTTCTACAGTGATTCAAACACAAAGTGTGTTAATACATGTACTCATCTCATACTGCATGTTTAACTGGAGTTAAATGAAGTTCCCACTGCCAAGTCTGATATATGGCTTCTTAATAGATTTCTTAGCATTTTCAAGTGTTAGATAATTTTGGTTCCTACCCAAAATCATTAATCCAGAGTGAGCTATGTGTATGTTTTTCTTCGTCTTTTGATTTTATTTCTTACCACTTGCAAGAAAAACAATTTGCCAAACCTATTTATTTTAGAAGCATAGTTACTACTGTACAGGTTAAGAAAACCTAATTTCTTTTAACCTGAAAAAAATACTCACAAATCATGATCATGTAATGCCTACAGATGACATAACCAGTGCTGCAAAAACCTGCCTTTCTGCCCAAAAAATAAAATAGCATCTACAGGTTCTTTTACGACTAAACCTGATTTTTACTGACATATGGCTGACATTCATGAAGAAGGAGCAAACCCCTAGTCTTCCTTAATCAAGAGCCGAGGAAAAATTCTGCATTAAATAGGCCAGCTGAAGTTTTTGTCATGGACTTGTAATAGTTAACGCCATCCCCTGAACATTTTGCAAATTTATAAATCCAAAAGTAGTTCGAAAGGCCCCTAAAATCAGTTCATTATAAGCAATAAAATTCTTTACCAATTTCTGCATGTTCAACCCTTGTCTGTACACACAAGGCCACACTAATAAAATCTGTGAAAGATAAGCCAGAAATGGGAATACACAATATAAAATTTCTAAGCAAAACCAGGTGAGTTTGTTTCATCAGATTTGAAAGAATTCAGATAAGAGGGATTCATGTTTTGCTTTGGAGGAAATGAAAACAGAACAGGAGGAGTGATATGAAAAGAGAACCATGGGGGAAAAATGGTAGAATTGCACAGAAAGAGGTCAAATGAATAATACACAAAGGAGACCTCACAAAAGTGAAGAGATGAGAGAAAAATTCTGAGAAAAATGAGAAAGCATACACAATTTCATTAGAGAAATCAGAATAATCAAGGTTTTATTGAACTCATAGAAGTGAGATGCTTACTCTTACTTGACTTTAAAAAAGGAATTTAATCCTGGCTTCTAGAGTTAAAGCAAAAATTCTTACAGACTGCAGCTTGGGCCTTAGAGCAATAGGGAAATAAAGCACTAGACGAATTCTTGTCTCCAAATCAATTAATTGATCTGTTATCAAGTATAAGAAATAAGCAGATTATGAAAGACAGGAAAAGAATAGGGAAACAAGCTTCCAAAATAGCTTTTAAATACTTTTTCTCTTAACTGTGTCAAGAAGGAGAAACGCATAATAGGGGGAGGGCTCCACAAGAGGAAACTAAAGAACTATTGTTCTCTAATGACTTTAAATAAGCTTTTTAAGCTTATATGTGAATTAGAATTTTGCTCTTCCTCCTTATGAAAAAAAATCCCAACAAAACCGCTCTTGATTTTAGTAAGATATTATTCTATTCTAATGACAATCAAATCTAGTTAGGCATCAATCAAAAGAACAAATCCATTGCAAAAGATTTCTTAAAAGGTATTCTGGGTTTCCAGTACAGCTGCTTCCCTTTTCAGGAGGAAGATTGAGTCATTAACCCTCAAATCAAACCACAAAACCTACCTTTCAACCTGACTGCCTCAGTAACTTATCAAGAAAGCTCTCCCCTACTTAGCACAGCATTTCAAGCAAATCTATAAATTCAGAGGTATATAAGTGGACATGGAGAGTGATTTAATTAGATGTTTGTATGTGTTCACTATTTATTTTGCAAGTGCTGTGAAGGACAGCAGTATGCTGAACAGCTTAAACAGACTGCACTGTAATTAATAATAATAAACAATTCTGTTCAATACTAAACAAAAAGTTATGGGTGAAAGTTCATAATTTTAAAAAGAATTTATAAAACACAGAAAAATGAGAAAATCAGTTTTTCTTAAATTCTATATATATTTTCACAAATGACTATAAGGCTTTGTCTTTCCCAAATGTATTTTCATTATGTCCTAGTTTTGTTGCTACTACAAAGCTGTTTCCAGCAGATGATCTTTCACATCAGTTTCCAGCCAAACTTTACATCTTCTTGACCGAACCAAGCTCTTTAAAAAAAACATGGCTGATTCATGTCATAGTAAGCTCTTCCTTTTAATAATACTGCTGTAGTTCTCAGACAGACACTGACAGAACCAATAAAAGGTAGAGGAATCACAGCTCACTGCTACCACCTTTGATTTAAATAGCCAACTAGATAGCATACACAAAAAAATCCCAGAAGAGCAGAGCTAAAGTAGTTTTTTTGAAAATGAAGTTTCTGAAACAATAGCAAATCCACACAAACAAACACAAAGAATATCATCACCAGGGTGCAGTGAAATGTGATGAAATCTCCCATATACCATTAGCAAATGCAAGCTGAATTCATTCCATGCTTCTTCTGGGATAAGCAAAGGCTAAAAAAATGATTCATTACAATTTTATGTTCTTCCAGTAGAACTATAGATCCCACATACTATTTAGTTAAAAAAAAAAAAAAAAAAAATTGATCTGAAACCACCTAATAGTAACCTAATTTCTACATATGCAGAATTTGCGTTTTAAATTACTTAACGTAGAGGAAGTGTGTTAACTCCCTTTAAACCTAACAGCTGTCATTTCACCAGTAAAAAATTTGGCAAAAGCATTTCTAGGTATGCTGGGAGAGCACTTGTGAAGACAGCTTGCTCACCATGTAACGCTGCTGATTTATGAAGCAAGCTATGCTCCAGGCAAGGGGGACAAGATTTTACACAGGCACAGAGCCAGCAGAGATCTGAATGACTGGACTCCCTGAAAGCCTGCTGCCTCCCACTTGTGGGGAAAAACCCCTCTATTTCTAGCATAATCACACCCTCTCCACCTGAACATGTTTCCTGGATCCATCTTCTGCCTGAACTACCACATAGGAAAATATCTTTTTTTTTTGTTTTCCACTGAAACTGCAACGCTGGGTACAAGGAACCCATGTGTGGGCGTGGTACATGATTGCAAGGGAAACAGATGGTCTCAAGCTGAGAAGTCTGGTATTTAACATGCTTTTATAACTACCACTGGGGGCTAAAAACCAAACATATCAGGAGGAAGAATTGTTTCATGGTAAGATCACAGCAGAGCATGTCAGGAAATCTCTTTTTTATTCCTGGCATAGCCAGTGGTGTGATCATAAGCGAGCGAGAGCCTTTGTACATCCAGCGGTCTTGCTGCTGAAATCAATTATGTGCCCAACAGCTCTTGGCTGCTCTTGAAAAGGTAGATGCTCTATGTGTAAATGTCCTCTGCTCTCAGACCAAATTTACCATGAGAAGTGCACAGACAAACATGTTTGCAGAGAGTGAGAGGAAAGGCAGGTTTTGTGTTTTGCTGAGGAGTGACTCCACACTGCTGCCAGATTGGGGAATGGGAGGGGATACTCAGAATACCAGAGCTTTTTCTGATATAGGTCAAGTTTCCACCACCTGTGGGTAGGGAAGTACATGTAAACCATCCCCCTGCTCCCTACAGAATTCCCTGCAGCCCAACTTCCTGGCTCCATGCAGGTGTAAGTGTGAAAATTCCATGTGCACGTCCTCACCCAAGGTGCAAGGTTTCATGGGTTACACGTGGCATTACAGGAGAATGTCCTGTCTTCCACAAAGTCAAACCATCAATCTCACACACAAGGTGACATTTTTTTATGAAAAGCTACTGGATCACTTTATAATCTCAGGTGAATTGAATCTATTAGAGAGATTCACACTTTGGAAATACAACTCTAAAGAAAATAAATACAAGCAAACAGGAAGACTTCAAGGTACATTAGCTGCAAAAATGATCTCATAAGCAAATCCTTTTAGAAGCTGCAAACATGTACAATTAGAAGCATTTTTGAAAGCTGAAAGCCTAAATAGCTGTCAGCAACTTTACCAGCAAGTGTAAGTTATTTACAACAGCAAGCAGACAGATTATTAAGATAACAGAAGCACTGATTAATTGTGTAGCCTAAACTGGCAGTGAAAGCAGAGTAGAGCACTGTATGTGTGAATATTTATTTTTAAATAGGTATGTTTCAGTTCCAAGTTTTCCTCTTGTAGTTGTTATCATTTAATAATAATCATTGAATCAAATTGCTCTTTTAATTTTTAAAAACGTTCACAAGTAAAAACCTGACTCTGTAGATTGCCTCCCCAAGACTTTTAAAATCTCTGAATACCAATGAAATACTGAACAGCAACTAAGAGCTATTTTTGAGTTGCTACAACAGTTACAAAATTAAGATGCTTGCATGTCAATATTCTTCCATAATATCACAAACTTCAAGCATGGATTCCAAAATATTTTATAGCTCTCAGTAAAATTTGGGTTCAGATCTATTGAATTTTGATAAGTATAGACTTCTTCATGGCACATTACATGTATTATTATATGCTATTCTTTAGAGACAAATGGAAAATCTCAAGAGTTTTCATGCTCAGTGGTTTATATTCAGAACCTTTTCTAGCTTACAGAACTTCTGAAAAAGACAAAGAATAATTTATCTTCAAAATACCTACCATATACTGGTTTTGACTGCGTGGAGTCCTACGCAAGAAGATAAAAAATGTGCTGAAGGGCAAGGTGAATCAAGTCAGTTTGCAGAAGTGACTTGAAGTGAAGCTGGCTTTAGATATTGCTGAACACGAAAAGAGGCCAGTACTTTATCTCTGTTGATAATGACAACTGATGCGTGGACGATGGCAAGCTCTCCGTGGCGGTGGCTACAGCAATGGGAGGCCAACTGACAGTGGCGTGCTAGACCCCTCTGGGCTGCTGAATTATGGCAAGATACTGCCACTCAGGCAGAGAATGTGACTGTAGAAGTACCTCACAAGATGCTCACGTGCCTAAGAGTTGGGGCACTGAAGAACACTGAAAGAATGAACAGCTGACTAAGATGCTAGAATTGAAGTGGATCAGATGGAGGTGGACTGGGAGCATAAGGATGGGCTATTTTTATAGCTTGATGGGCTAATCAAGGGCATTTGGGAAGGCATGCAACAGATACATGGGCTAGTGGCCAAGGGGTTGAACTTAAGTATTGACACCACTGAACAGGTTATCTAAGGGTGTCAAACACACTCCAAAACCAAATTAGTAAAGCAGCTAAAGCCTTTTTGGTATAGAGGGTGAAGGCTGAAATAATATGGAAAATCTTGGCTGACTATATCACACTACCATGAACCTGCTTCACCATGTGTTTACAATAGTGGAAGTGACACTGGATGGCTGGAAATACACTGTATGACCAATGCCACCGGTTGGAATCAGTTGGAATAATATCCTGGGCCTCGAAAAGCAGGTTTTATGGTCACACACAGCACCCCTGAAGGAATTGAATCAGAAAACAGGACTCATTTCCAAAACAATCTCACAGATACATGGCATTGAAGGAGCACATCATATCCCTATCATGCATCAGACTCCGGGAAAACTGAATGATGATTTATGTTGCATGTTATGGGAATTGCTATATCTGGAATCCCCTGTTGCTACCCAGCCTAGTAGCAAGGGGATGAGTTCACTGCAACGTTAAACCCTACCAAAGGGTCCAGAGGTAAAGAGTGAAATGTATATACCTTTGAACTGTTGTAAACCATGATCTGAGTTGTGTTTTATAGGAATTACTATAGTATTAGCTGACTAAACCAATGGAGGAGAAGCCTTAAAAGAAGCAGTTGCAATGCAGCAGTGACCAGACCTGAGCTGCCTTTGGTGCCCAACACCTCCATGCAGCACATTCCCTCTCCTGTACTGAGTGATCACTAGAACAGATGGAGCACCAAGTCATGGACTGAATGAACTCAGTGGAGATTTGTGGATATTTACAGGCATTTTACAGACACCTCACAGGGGTGATAAATAGACTAAATCAATGGTATCTCTATATTGTATCAAAGGTCCTAAACCTGGGCTGTGGCAATCTCAGGCACACCTACAGGTTGGGTTGAGAGAAGCCCTGTTGAGAAAGACTTGGGGGTGATAGTTGATAAAAAAATTCAACAAGACCTGTGCACTTGCAGCCCAGAAAACCAAGCAAACCCTGGGCTGTATCAAAAGCAGCGTGGCCAGCAGGTCAAAGGAGGTGATTCTCTTCCTCTGCTCTGTTCTGGTAAGATCACATTTGGAGAGCTGTGTACAATTATGGTGTTCCTAACCTAAGAAGGATGTAGAACTGTTGGAGCAAGTCCAGAGGAGGGCCATGAGGCTGATAAGAGGACTGGAGCACTGAAGACAGCGTGAGAAAGCTGGGGCAGTTCAGCTTGGAGAAGGTTGTGTGGAGACCTCATGATGCCTTAAGTTTTAGCTTTCATGTTTTTCAGATTCTGTGCTGCCTAGTTGTATAGTTCTGAGCCTCGTATTAAGCGATAGTAAGCTCTTTTCACAGAATAGGTAGACAAAAAAAAATCCTTTTCCTGCTGAAGAACAAGGACAACGGGTACAAGTTACGGGCCCAAAAGCATAAACAACGGTGAACTGAAGAGAAGAAACAATTAGGATGGGACTTCATAATCTGAATCTGCAATTGGACAATTAAACCCCAATTTGCAAATGGACCAAAACTTATAAAAGTGTAAGACCTTGTGACCGGTTATCCATTTTGCCATCATTTTAAATCTGCCTTGGGTGTAGCCCTGGCCAGGATTTTGTACTGCCCAAGGTGTACTCTTAAAGGCCTTTCAATAAATACCTGCTCTATTCTTTAGATCTGTCCAGTCTCTGTCCAGGTCAGCCTTCCCAAGGCATCACTCACAGCAGCCTTCCAGTATCTGAATGAGGCCTAAAGGGAAGTCAGAGAAGGCCTCTTCTTCAGGAATTGCAGTGGCAGGACTGGGAGAAACAGGTACAAATTTAAAGAGGGGAAATTTAAGCTAGATAATAGGAAGACATTTTTTTTGTTTTGAGGGTGAGACAGCTAAACAGGTTGCTGTGGGAGGCTGTGGATGCACCAACCTTGTCAGTGTTCAAAGCCAAGTTGTTCAAGGCCTGGTCTAGTGGGAGGTGTCCCTGCCCAAGGCAGAAGGAATTGGGACTAGATGATCTTTAAGGTCCATTACAATCCCTTAACATTTTACGGTTTTATGATTATATGATGATTAATGGGCATCATGGTTAATAAGGATGTGCTGAAATTTTTGAGATGTGAACGTGACTTAAATGGAATAAGAAGTTGTGAGTCCATTGGTTTTCGCCGGGGTAGAGATGGTTTTCTTCACAGTAATTGGTATGGGACTATGGTTTGGATTTGTGCTGGAAACAGGGTTGATGAATCAGTGATATTTTAATTTTTACTGAGCAAGGCCTTTTTTACTCCTCTCTAAACCCCACCAGTGAGGAGGCTGGGGATGCACAAGAAGCTGGGAGGGGACACAGCCAGGACAGCTGATCCAAACCGGTCAAAAGGATATTCTATAAAACAGGGTGTTATGATCAGCATATAGACCAGAGGCAAGTTTGTTCTGGGACAGGCAGCAGTTGGTTGGCGATGAGCAAAATTCTTTTAATTTGCATCACTTGTCTTTCATGGGCTTTAGTTATCTTTGTTATTTTCCTCTCTAGTACAACTTATTTTTCCTTATTATATTTTATGTCAACTATTAAACTGCTCGTCTCAACCCACATGTTTTCTCCATTTTCTCTTACAAATTCTCTTTGCCCCATCCTGCGGGGATAGGGAAATAAACAAGTGGCTGTGTGATGTTTAGTTGCTGGCTGGGGTTAAACCATGACATGCAACTACCAGCCTCAATATGCGGGAAGTCTAGATACAAGAAATGTGAATCACAAGTATATCCTGTGAATCACAATGGATATACTTTTTCTAGAACCCAGATGGCTGAGGTTGCTGGCATGCAGAAAGTCTACCCTTGGCCAGCAGACAACCACATGGATGAACATGCCCTGGTTTTGACTAGCTCTGACAATAACCTGGAGGTTGAGTCAGACTAGTAGGAAAGTATATGAAACGAACACACTTGCAATGCCCCCGGGCCCATGCCTCATTCAAGCTCAGAGACCCGACATAAGTCAACAAATCTCGTTTGTTGTTTCTTTCCAGTAGGAGCATTGTAGCTTCTTTAAGTAAATGCCATTTGATTATTATTTATCATGTCTCCAAAACATTAAATTGCAGAAAAGATCACATCTGCCAGAGGCATGATTCTTGCTTTATAACTGTTTATATTCAATCCTCACCCAAATGTAGGCCATGGGTGAATACTGAATATTTGTCACACTGTGAGAATAATACAGATGAAAATCGTTTGGGCCATCAAAATAAATGACTCATATATGGAAGTGAGAGATTACGTTACCTTTTCTTTAGGAAATCCCAAGAAAGAAATTTCTGATGGCTGATGCACTGTGGCTCATGCCAGTGTTTTTTTCCATAACAGTTACGTGCACAGCTAATTTCATGTCAGTTTTCATAATCCCAGCTGGTCAATTCATCAGGTTTATGTACAACAGGATGTGTGAACTCCGCTGACATGATAAACTCTCCAGATACTCCAAAGAGCATTGTACTTGGTACAGATCTTTGCTGAACATAGGCAAAGATGCTAGATTTACTCCCCCTACAGTTAGTGCTCAGCAGTTTGTTTAACGGTGGAGGCTCTTGTTAATACCAATAGTCTTAAGCAGTTTCTTCTTACTGATAAAAAGAGTAATTCTGGTTACTGGTCCTCAAGCCATAAAATTCAACCCTAATTGGTTTGTGTGTCTTCTACATCAGAAATGACTTTCACTAAATGGAGATGCACTTTGAGTTTTTCAGTTTGAGCACACTTAACAAGAGAGAATAGCAGACTAGTTTCTATGCAGATGGTTTTGTCCCCATTTAAAGTATCCCCAGTGTCTATCAATTTGGTCATTTAATGAAGGCCTGAGCTTAACCATATCCACATTCCTCTATTGTATTTACTTACCTTTTTTTGGTGGAAACAGGGAAACTCACACACAAGAATCATTACTGAACAAATATAATCTTACTTGAAAAGTAAACATCAAGAAGGAACATTCAAGAAAGGTATGTACTAGGTTCAGTCTCACTACTACTACAGTAATAAGGTCCCTCTTTACCCCCAATTCTTTTTGTATTCACACAGGAATACACTGAGGAGCACAGCTCTAAGAAAGACATCTGCTCTTACAGAATGAAGAATAAATCATATTGTGTTTGATATTTGCAGCACTGTTACAGCTCTTGGAATATGAATACTTTACACCATATTCTAGGTAACTGTGCATATAAATACAAACCTACTATAAATATAAATACATGTTAGAAATACAATTTTTTACTTTATTAATATCTTTTATACTTGTGACATGTCCTTACTGTTTAGCAGCACACAAGTGAGAAGTTATTGTGTCTGGTGTTGCCTGTGATAATTTACATCTCCCCAGGGATAAGGGTGCTAAGCTTTCTTCAAACCACTTATTCTTGGCACCAAAACTGAGCAATTACAGCTATGTCTCACACTTTGTCTTTTAAGGATGTGGCATGTTTATTACTTGCAAGAGAAAAATGACTCCTACAATGATGTTCTAAAATCACTGGGTTCAGACTAAACACAAAGTGCTGTCTATAAAAGACAAAGTTAAATTTGTATACAGCTCCTATCTCTATGGTATATGAATGATCACAAAAGCCCCAGGCAGAAAAGTATTCCTTTCTTGCTCTTTGCAGTACAGAGGTACTATGGAAATTTCAATTAACAGTTTGGAAAAGTTTCCACAAACATTTTGCTTTTATACTAACAGCTATTGGGTTTTGACCTAGAAATTATTATTTAAAATTCAATTGCAAGTATATGGTGCAGTGGCAATTTGCAATCTTCAAAACTACAAGAGCAGGTAATGAGAGTTTGCTTGAGACTTTGTAACTCATAAAATCACAGACTTAGGCCCCCATCGCACATGCCTCACACATAAATGCAAAAATCACAGCAGCCTAGAAAAAGACCTCAAAACAACTACATGCACAAGAGCAATTAGGAAATTGGTCTTCAGCTGCAAAACAAAACATGTAACACTGAAAGCATAAAGCTGTCCAGTAAAATATATTCATTGCATCAAATGAAGGAGATGATAATTACAAGCACTTTCCATAAATCTGTAAAGCAATGTAATAGAAAATAAACAGCCAATAAAATATGAACAATTTGGAAAAAATAACTCAAGCTATTAGTTAAGAGATACAAAATTATATTGGTCTCATTAATCAGTTCAAAATGTATTAACGAACAGAAATTACACTCTTATAAGGCCTTTCCTGTACAAAGTATTTATTTCTGTAGAGTCAGTGTGTCTGCTTTCTATATACTAAGTAAGGAAACTACAGAAGAAAATATCTATAATTAAAAAAAAAAATTAAAAGGCCATACAGGTTTGAAGGATTATAATAATGAGAAAACAACCATTTATTTTTTTCCCCACAGTTCTTAATGTGATTCATTGTAAATCTTAATATACCCTGGGTAATTCACATTGTTCTGTTGCACAGAATTTTACTGCACCAACACATAATAATGACATACTGAATGTATGAACATATGGTTGAGAAATATGATAGGGAAATTACTGGACAGATAAACTGATAATATAATCACTGGTAAAATTCTCATAAATTTCTAAAATATGACAGGAGATGAAAAAAAATTATAAATTGCTTTCTTGTGCCTTTAGAAAAGCAATTTAAATATTCCCCTCCTTTCTTAAAAAAAAAAAAAAAGCCCTTATGCAATAAATTGCCTTAAAAATGTAAACATCTGAGAAAGGAAAAAACAAAGCACAATGGCAGACACAAGCACTCAGACAAGTTGAAGATGTTTCTACTAGCATACAAGAGAATAATAAAATAGTAAAGAAAGAATGGTGAAACATGCTTAAAACAAAATTGAGAAAAAGACTGACAAGGGGAGGACAAAGGCACCTGAGAGGAACGACTGTCCTAGGACATAAAAGCAGCAGCTATCTTGTTTGTAAAAATTTCTTCAAAGAGCAATTCTCAATTTTTTTTCTTGTTTGGTTTTTCTTTCCCATTGACAACGCTCCAGGGTGCCTCAGAACTGTCCTGCTCATATTTTCTTCACTTTAAAGTAGCCTGGTCCCAGCTGCACCACTAAAACATTGGGAGAGATCCTGGGATTGCTTATCTATGCCATGGACGTCCATCCACTGGGCATCACAAGGGCAGCTAGTGTCCTGTGACCACTGGAGCCCTCTGGAACGCAGCAGCACAGCCGAGCGCTGCTCTGCACGCCTGCCACGCTCATGTCTGGAGGGTGCACGGCTGAGGGCACCGTGCGCCACGAGCAGGTGGGAAGGCACCTCAGGGCCCTCAGATGGTGCTGGACAACCAGCTGGAGTGCTGGGAGGTAACTGTTGAATTAATTCCTGGACTAAATGCAACTGAGCTCTCTCTGCGCACACGCATTCCTTCAGGGGTAGAAAACACCCTCAGGTGTGATCTCACTTGTGTGTGATGTGAGTCACTAAGGCAGTGCTGTGTGTCCAGACAGGTATGTTTTTTCTTTTTTTTAAAAAGCTTCCATACTGTAGGCAAAATGCTGCATGTTTCTTCCAGCACTTTTAAAACTCTTTTATCCTTTGTCCAACAGTTAATCATTCATCTCACATGCAGACACAACTATGTCACTGTCACTGCAATCACATCCTGATGCCACTCTAATATTATTATTCCACTCATGCAAAAAGCATTCTTATACACAGGACTTCTGCTCAAGTCCTGCTAACAGACTGCCTTTCACCTCTTGAACAAAAATACTTTCTCTAATGGGCTGAAGTGAGCACGAAACACTACAGAGAACACAGTTCCCAATATTGCTTTCAGTAGTTCATTTATATCATTAATTTCTTCAGAGAAATTTGAAATTCCAAACTTGACATTTGTCTGTTCAATATATGAATTTTAAAATAAAATCTAATAATATTAACAGCATTTGGGGAGAATAAGATCCTTATTTCTAGAACAGATTTATTTCTGCACCAGTGGTTAACTTCAGCTATTAAAATCTAGCCATTACATGATATTGTGCAATAACAGCAGGCATGCAAACGGTATAAACTGGAAATTTAAAACATGGAGAAAATGGCCAGAGAAAAGCACAAATCCAGATGTTAACTTTCACAGAGTGAGTGTAAAGAGCCATTTCATATCAAACTCACACATTAAAGACTAATATTTCAAGTCAAGTGGGAGCATCTCACCAAGAAGTCTGAAACCACTACCTACAACCAAAATGGTCACATTTGGAAAAATTAGTGCCATTATCAGTACCAACATCTCAATGACTTCTGCTTTTAATCCTCTTGTAGGGCTATTAAGGTATCCAGGAACATTTCAGTTCCCTGGGGCACATGCATAGCCTAGCACCCAAAAGGTTAAGATTATCCTGCTCTGTTAAAACCACATGAGACTGATACTTTTCTGTATCTTCTGGCCTCTCTGCAACTGCAAAATCCCCCAACAGCCAAAGCAGCCATCAAGAGAAAAGACTGTGTGGGTTTTTTTGATCAATTTTCATCTCTTCTAATAGCTTTCCTGCCACAAGAGGGTAAGAAGGATGAGAAGCAGGCAGGATGTTAGTTTTCATCCCCAATTATAAAGGAACTACACTTTTAAGTATTTATGTTTGTGTTTTTGCTGACCCTTCTACAGATGTCTGGACTGTTCTCAGAACAGGAAAGAAGGCTTAAAGAAAAGTCTAGATTACAAGTTGTAATATGGATTAGAAGCAAAATTCTTATTTTTTTTGTTTCAAAAAACATGCACGCTACATAGCATTCCATTCCTTTAATGTCAAGACACTAATATTAAAAAAGAAATATGACATGGTTGTTTTAATTATGTAGAACTGTAATTGGCATTTATTGTGTCGGGCTTCAGAGGGATAGGAGCATGGGGTGGAAGCTGATTTTTTCATTAAATAGCTGCCCCAAGGCAGATACATTCTGAACAAAGCACCTTTTCATAAGATATACCTGTCCCATGGAGAGAACAACAAAGGGAATGAGGAAGGGGACGCAGGTAGCCTGAACAAGAAAAGAATTATATGAAGAGTCCTTTTAAAAAAAAGGGAAAAAAAAGAATAAAAGAGAAAGTAGTAACTAGGATGGAGTGGCATGGCATGGTCTAATAAAGGTTAAATAACTTAATCAATAAGAAAGAGATGCAAAAAGAGGGAAAGGACGAAATTAAAAGAGCACACTTAAAGGATAAGAAGGATTAAAACTACGATAGAACAAGAGGAAAAAACCCAATAGCCAACCTCTCCAAAGAATGAAAAGGAAAGGAAAAAAAAAAAAAAAATCACATCCATGCATACAGATCTCTTCAGGGAGTAAAAGGCTTGTGCCTGTTTACGTCTGTTTTATTGTAGATTTAACTATATGGCATTCCTCAGCACTTTTGACTGCTTAAGGAGCATTAAACAGATGAGTCATGAAGGATGGAGTTAAGGGCAGAGGAGCGCAGGACAATCTCTACGTTCTCATCTACCCTCATTTCTTTCCTGCTTTGCCTCAAGGTGGCTACCAGCAATTTGGGTCTGAAAGACCCTGAAAAGAACATCTCCTTGCTTTTTTCCCCCAGATGATGCATGGTATTAGAAAAAAATGGCCCCTAATCAGTTGCACGTGCTTCTAGTAGAATGAGGGAGTCATGCCTGCTCCTCAGTAAGACATCTGAACAACATCAGAAATTGATATGGGGTGCAGATGAGCACTCTCCATTATTCATACATTTAGTTTTCTACTGATATTCCACAGCAACAATTGAAATCTTTACTCCTACCGTGGCAAGCAACAAATACACCAAGACAAAGGATCTACTTTTCTAATGTGTTCCATGGGTTCAAATCAGAGGCTTTGCTTCATCACCACTTGGCTTCGCTTGTATCTCATGGTCACCATTAACAGGCAGCTATGGCAAGGGGCAGCGCCCTTCCCTTCCAAGATTCAGACAGTGTCATGGAACTAGCACACCATTTTAGGACTGTTAACCCACAAAGAAACAGAGCTTTGCACTTGGAGGCGGGAATCGTGGCAAAGGAGCTGTCTGGCTCTTACACAGCAGAGAGCATGTTTTTCAGTGATAGAAATACTGCATCTGCAACTAATTTTTCCTTTGCTACTCAACATCTCCAAAAGAACCAAACAGCAGTAGAGCAGCACCAATGCAGCAGCAAAAGAGCACTGCATCTAGAGGCTCCTGTTCTTCATACCTCTTAAGAGGTTTTCCCAAAGGCCGTCTGCAATTGCCACTTAATTGTTTGAGTCTTTGTAACCACAGGAATATGCTTTTCACATTTCTTTAAATACATTTTCGGTTCTGTTGTAATCATGGGACTGCAGTAACAGGAATTGGAAACATATGCGTATATTAACTACAACTTAATTCTGCCAGGATATAAGACATTATTTGCACTTGTGCAAGTTGAGTCACTAATCATCATCACTAAGATGAATGGTTAGTGCATTGTTTATAGACTATTTAGTATTCATATTAGATTATTTCAGGATTAGTGTCAGAAAAAATATATACTACTAACTATACACAACCCCCCTCTATCAATCTTTTAATCATTACCTTGATTTGCTTTCTGCCTTCAAATTTCTTGAACTTTTTGTAGAAGCAGTATCCTATCCATCACTCAAAAATACGTAAATACAAGGTAGTTTAAGATCCCAGGTGCAAAATTTATAGCCACTGTCTGTTCCTAAGATATGACAAAGCAGATGAAATCTGAGGCAGCATACCATACAAAAACATCAACATTGCTAAAGCATGCATGAAGGATATGGAAGCTTCCCCAACCTCCCTAACACAGAACTGGTACTACAGGAGATATGTGGTTTAAATGCCTAAGTATAAGTATTTCATTCTTTACAAGTTTGAATTTTAATATTCTCTCAAGGAATTTCATATACACAAAAGGGGAAAAAAATCTGGTCTCTTGTGGCCACGATCATAGGAAGTTATTATATAATAATGAAGAAAAGTTGCACTCAAAGCTCAAGACTGTTTCAAAAGAACTTCCAGATAAAATTTATTTAACAGAAATGTTGATCTGAGTATTACTAATGATAAAGCAACTAGATGAATCTGGGCAGGCTGTACTGTTTTATTTGGTTGTTATTCTGCTGGTCTTTCTCTACAAAACCAGCCATTTTAAATGCCTAGCTAACAGTATAAATCTCTGTAATAGGGCAAAAAAGAATTTCCCTTTCAGGCTCAAAACAATGCAAGTGCACTGGCTGATTCCTCCACCCTGCCTAGGAATGTCCCTCAGGGCCTCCAGTCCAGAAGGCTTGCAAAGCAGTTTATTCTGGAGGGCTTTCTGGAAGCTAGAAATGAGTTTTAAAGACATGTAACCCATCCTCCATCTCTGCCCTCCTGTTTACTGGCTTAGGTACACAACAGTAGCCAGAATTCACTACAGTTAGGAGAGACAGCAAAGGCTTTTAAACAGGACATTAGATTAAAATAAGAAATAATTCAACTTGAGTGAGGAAGAGATCTATATATGATGCTGTGGTGCACTCTGATGCCAATTATTTTGAGTAATTCATACAAAATGATAAACAAACAGAAAAATGTTCCACATTACACACCACTGATTAAAGGCCTTGAGGAAACAGATCAGGAAGGACATCTGAAGAAAAATATTGCGGTCAATTTTGAGAGCCATACATTAAATGGCATAAGGAACAACTTTATACTGTATCGCTTCAAAAAGGCACTAAAAAGACTTGAAAAAGACCTGTAATTTTTGAATTAGCCAGGTAAATATGCCAAAAATGCTGTATACCTGAAGGTACATTAAGATCTAAAGTATGTGGAAATTGAAAATTATAAGGTATCAATTATTGTCTCTATTGGTGGATACTTTTTTTTCTGAGCATCACATAACAAGATAAAAATGGTGAAGTGCTTCTTTCTAATTTTACAGTGCCAACAGATCTTTGGCCATGTATCAGACATTCATAACAAACAACTTCTTTAGTAATATACTGCTGCTTTAAGAAACTGTATCTTTCAGCTTTTCCATTTCTTTAATTCCCACCTAGAACGCCTGCTGGCAAATCAGCAGCATGTTGGAAAGGGTTGAAGAACATGAAGATATATAAGTGTGAATTTCATGAAGTCTGTTGCTCCCTCTATGTATATATTTCTGGCCAGTAAAACAATGTAAGTACTTAGCTCCAAAACCCCATGTTGTGCATCTCACCCCAGTAGCAATTATAGGAAGAGTCCAGCTGTAAAAACCTGATGGAGACGCTGTGCAGATTCAAAGAATCAAACGCACAATTCATTAGAAGTGCTTCACTTGTTTTCTGAAGCAATTTTGAAGCTGGTGTACACAGAGATGGGGGTGCAAGGTCACCCCTATGCTCGCCTTTTCACCACTCAGCAGAGGACAAACTACCAGAAAGTAACCCAGAGACTCAAAAAATACCACAGACAGTATTTTACAGCTTTCCTGAACATGATATAGGATGCTGCTGAGGAATAAGAAGGGAGCATTCAACAAAAAAACCCCTTGTGGTCTTTGCATTTAAGAATGAACAGAAAAACAAGCCACTCACACCAACTACTAGCAACAAAATCAAGGGAAAAAAAATCAACTTTACTCTTCCTTGAACATTTCTGAATTAACTAAAAGACTCAACCAGCAGCACCTGCTATTTTGTACTCAGTGATAGCCAAGTCCGCCTCCTGTATATTCAGATATAATGTGCTTTATTGCAAATAAATTCCATTGTATGTTGTTTGAATAGCTACTGCAGTGTTGAATTGAAGCTTCAAGAAATGCACACAAAGTAATATTTAAAAGACCTCTTGATGTGGAGTCCCCAGGTTATGGCAATAATGGGATAAGTTTACTGCTGATTACTGCAAATCGGAGTACCTTTCAACACAAAGATGAGTTGGATTCAGGGCAAAATTTACAGCAACTGACTTCCTTTTAAGTTGCAAGTATCCTGCAATTACAGTATTTCCAAATTGAGGACTTTGTTTTGTTTGGTTTTTTTAATGACAACAAAGTATCCTGTTACACAAACAGAACTGTTCTTTGACACTGCATCTTGCTAACTGTTATGGGATTTATCTTCAAGAGAAGAATAGGAATAAAGAGGCAAATTAATTCTGCTTTCTGTAACTGTAGCAGGGCTACTAGTGTAAACATACAGAATTCCCATTGAGAGAATATTTTTAGTCTTTTGTTATAAATGATCAGCAACTTAGCAAACAGAAACATCCTTACTTTTTTCTTCCCCCCGCTCCCTCCTGGCTCAGACAACATATCTCGTACCTATGAATTCTAACGATTAAAATAATTCTACCAAATTCCTTTGCTGCATTCCAGTATGCATAGTCAAGTATGTAATGCAATAATCTATGCCTGAATGGTCTGTTTACCCCAAAGCAAGTTACAAGGAAAACTCTTTCGCCTTAAAGGACTTGTCTCTTTGGAGCGTGCAGACTGGCAAAAAGCCAAGGGAAGCTGGTGCTTAAGCAACCAAGACTGAGCAGTGCCTGTGTGCACTGCAATCTCAGCCAACCGCAGTAAATGTTATTGGAGTTTTTGTGCTGTAAAATTGCTGCTTTCATGCCCACTGCATCTGACAATAGGAATCCTTGGCCTCGCATGAGAAAAGAAGGCTGATGTGCCTTCTAGTCAGATCTCTGCATCCTTAAAAAGCAGGGTTACTACTCCTGTGTACTCCTAATGGGTTAGTGACAAATAAATTCATGTCAATGCTACGTCAGACACAGAACAATACTAAATGGTGAAGTATTTGTGTATGAGAGAAAAGAGCAGAAAACTCACACTTTAAGCACAGTCCTTAAACTATTAAAACTACTGATAATATTTAAAAAAGATAATGGACATTAAATGTGACAAATGTTTAGAATTTCAATTTTCAAAGCAACTTTGAGGTAAGCTGTTTTCACAATCATCCTATGCACAGTATTTTTTTGCTTAGTGACTCAAACACAAATTCTTAGCATTTCTCCTATGAGAGACTGCAAGGAGCATCTGCCAGCCGAATTTCTGAGTCCTGTTTATTTTCAGCAAGCAGCATGTTTAAAGCACTGAAACATGATCCTCCAACCTACAGCTACTGAGAACAGAGTTTAAATGGAAAGCAAGAGGCAATGAGAAGACAAATCAGAATTTTTTTAAAAAATTGTCTAATGATCTGGGGTTTTTTACTACAGGAACTTTTAAACATTATAGAATAAAATGGATGTTGCAGTTGCATTACAATGACCTAATTTCTGTATTAACCCCCACTAGCAACTTCCATTTAATCCAACAGGCATTCCTCAGAAACACAGAATCAGGTCGTAGCAATCATTGGAACTATAGAATAAACTAGGTATTAAAAAAAAAAAAAAATCAAGATTTTATTAAAATCTTCAACTCATTCTATGTTTCTGGAAGAACTTTTGTATTCACAAATTTATCAGGGCTTGGTGAGCGTTAGAGCTTATAAGAAAGACTTGTAAAACTGTAAATTCAGACTGCTGCCATCAAGTGATAAACACATAGGAACACGTGTAAGATCTTGAGTGGTCCCCTTATAAAAATGGCTTTTTTAAAAAAGATTTTGTATTGCAGCACAAAGTTAAAAATACTAGATCGTTCCCCATAATAAAATTATGAAAAATCAAAATAAAAGAGCTTAATGCGATGATGCGACATACTTGCATCTGCTCCTGATGTCATACAAGTTATTTGCTGTGCATTCACATAACTTTTGTTCCTCTGGAAGTCAGCATAAGCAGTACCTGGGTGAAGCCCTCAGATTTGTAATTTATAATGGAAATAAACCCTCTCTGTGACTGTTTCCTTGTCCTCTTACCTTCTGTATTACAGATTAATTTCCACCATAAATTTCTTCAGCCTACTCTCTGTATAAGAGCAGTACATCCTCATTCTTGATTGCAACTTCAAGATTCTTCCATTAAATTGTGACAGAATTTAAATTCAAGCTCCTTATCTTGCAATTAGGGATGTCTGTTCTGTAATCAAGCAGTCAAAGGAAACGATGTGTGTGCAAGCACTGGCAAGAGGGAAGGATGCATTTTTGACTCTTACATTCATCTATCGTGCCAGGTACACGTTCGTTCACTTCAAGGGAGCTGACATCTGGGTGCAGCATTCTTCCCTCAGTAAAACTATATTCTGCTTTCATGTTTCACTGCATTTCAGAATGATTTTCTCTTCACAGGTCTTCTTAAA
This sequence comes from Hirundo rustica, assembly GCF_015227805.2. Lineage (NCBI taxonomy): Eukaryota > Metazoa > Chordata > Aves > Passeriformes > Hirundinidae > Hirundo > Hirundo rustica. The sequence continues at coordinate 33,019,797 of NC_053454.1, forward strand.
CTGCATGATTTGTTGTAATATGACTTCGGATGGGGAAGGAGGAGTGGAGGAAATGTCTCTACATCAGATCATATTTGCACTATGATACACAGTTGGCAGGTTGTCCCATCTGGCATGCATTCAAGTATAAGTTGGGTAATTTGTCACTCTGAATCCTTTGATTTGTGAAAAGGCCAAAATCATCTCTGGAAAGATATTCTGCGGCTAATGATACAGGAGGTGTGGGGGAGACTGTTCTTTGAAGGCTACAAAGGCCACAATCTGAGGAGAAATAATTGGGTTTTGGCTGTTCTATTAAGTAACGTATTAAGAGATTGAAAACTACAAAAATCTCTTAAGAGCAAAAAATGACTTACAACAATCAGATATGAGAAATAATTGCCCACCACTTCGCAAAATTTGATTTTGGAAGGGTGAGGGTGAGACTGGGGAACTGTAATTTGCTCTTGGCAAACAGACTGAATGCTTAATTAAATGGAACAAATGTACATTTTTGTACATTAAGGGAACAATGTTGACAGAAGTTTGGCTTAAAAACTAGTGAAAGAGGATAGAAAGATGGATTCATGAAATTGAAATCAAATATCAAAAAGAGATAAAAAATAAAGTGGCAAGCATTTAAGATACAATTTTCAAGTTTTTAAGGCAACTACATTCGCCCTAAGCAAGTGGAACAGATAAATCTGTTGATCTGTAGTTCTTGAAAGATATTTGCCTTTCTGCAATGTCTGACTTTGGGCCATAAAAAAATTTACGTGCTTCTGTAGCTACCAAGGAAGGCTGCAAGCACTGCTACACTCTAGCTGAAACAGAACTGTCTCTGGCCTGAGAAAAAAAGTCAGCATGTATTTTTGTAACATAAACTTACTCCGTATTTACAGAAAGCTTGTCAAGTATCTCTATTCAGCATCATGGGCATTGTGAATTTATGGGTATCAAACATTTTTGCTTACAAAATATTTACATGAGTACGTACATGCCCAGAAGACATTGGCAGCTTTCACTGAGGACTGGGAATCTTATTTTGTAATTTTGCAAGATATAAAATGGTCCAGTATGTGGGAAGGGAAAGCAGCTGTTTTGCAAATGATTTATTGTGGAAGGTCTGGACAATTTCAGACTGAGGTCTGGGCTAAAGGACAAATCATTCACTTCACATTTAAACAGGCAATGCATTTCAACATGCAGGCTGCCAACGCAACACGCTCAGCCATAGCTTAGTACGAAAATCTGTCATAAACTACAAGATCACATACACCTGATTTGAAATGCACACAAATATTACTAAAAAAGCCCCAGGAGGTTATCACAGTCCACCTTCTCCTAACTGAATGCAGGTTTGTTCTCAGCCGTATGAGTTACATTTTTATTTGTTCTAATTTCATGTTACAAAGTGACAGATCTTGTCACTTCCTTGGGACAGACTTTGATATCTTAATGTAGTTCACTGCTAAACAGTTTTTCCTATGTGCCTAATCTTTCCTTTCCTTATTTTCATCCTGTTACTTTTAATTGTATCCCCACACTGCAGGCAACATGTTCCATTCTAAATTTGGTTACTACCTTCTCTTTGCCAGCAATTAATAATTGCTTAGGCCATGTATTGAGCCAAAGTTTAACGTCTTACCCATTCCCATACAGTAATACCTCTAACCTTATAATTGTTTTCATACACATATATCTGAACAGTAAAATAAAGAGCCATAAGACAATTTGACAGGAACTCTGAAGAAGCAAGATGCCTGAATTCCAAACTTGGACTCCCTCTTTGCTGATATATTTGTATACCCAGCTCAAACTGTACTCCTGAGTCAGACCATGTTGCAGATTAATGCCTAATAAAAACTCTCTATGACCAGTTCTCAGATTTTTCCTGAATACACTGCACTTCAGACCAGCTTCTATTTTTCAGTTCTAATTTCATTTTCTTAGTTTCTGGCTATACAATTAATGATCTTTCCTTGCCCTCTTCTATTAACATTTTGTCTTTAGTTGGCACACAGAACACTTTCCATTTAGTATCACCCGGAAATTTTTAGTGCCATTTTTACTCCTTCATCCATATAAGTAACGAGGATCTTAAATAAAACCAAGATTATAACATATCCTCATGATGTTCTTCAATACAACTCCTCCTAGTTTGAACTATTATTCCCAATTTAATATCACACACTATTTCAAACCAAACAGGTCTGAGTTAATTTTTCAAGTAACGTCTTAGGACCAGTGTCAGACCTGAGGACAAATTGTGCGCATTGATACAACAAAATTTAATTTATCATGAATTATGAGATAAGAGATAAAAATCTCTTTAAACAATGTGTAAGACAACAATGAAAATAAGGCATGTGGATACCCTCAGAGATTCCAGATGACTGACAGTTCTGAGGAAGATGAAAAGGAAAAAAGTAAATATATATACTTCACTGAAAAAAACCGAAAGAGCTTTAACACATTTAATCTCATGACCTCATGTTTGTTTCCTTGTGTCCTAGAACAGCTCCTTCCTCTTCTTTTGCTCCCCAGAAATCTGAACTACTAAAATGCAGTTCATTAGAGCATGGAGCTAATAACACCAAAGTTGTGGGTCCAATCTCTGTGTGGACCATTCACTTAAAAGTCGGGCTTGATGATCCTTGTGGGTCTCTTCTAACTAAGAATATTCGATGAAATCAAAAGAACTCCTTCTGTGAAATTACATGGCAGGTGACAGCCTGGCTGCCAAGTTCTAGCTCACCAGCACATGCAGTTTCCTTTGCACAATACCTGCGGCAAAGTAGAGATGGAATAAGGACTGGGAAGTGTTTAGCAGGCACTAAAGCAGGACAACCAGAAAGCCACACGAGGTACTTCCACATTGGCTAGGACTTAATTTGCCATGGGCTTTTTCAATATTCACAGGTTATTTCCAAACTTCTCACAAGCCAGTTGGGTATGAAGGGGGAAATCCCATTTTCCTCTTCCCACCCCCCCAGGAGCTTCAAGGGAAGAAAAGATGCCTTAAAAGTCACTAGCATCTTCCACTAACTTATAACACAAATCCACGTGTGTACTTCCAACCACACTTCCATTTCATTTTGCTCTTGGCAGAAAGAAAAATGCAGTGGTGAGGCAGATTGTTTATTTATACTGGTTTTACATGAACTGTGGTATCTATGCAGAAAAATAAAACATGAGAGATGGAGGGAAAATCTGAAGAGTAAAAAACCCCTAACAAACACCTAATAAAATTCACACCTCTGCTCTGCACATGTGTTATATTTGGTCTTTACTAGTGGCAGGCTTGAGCATTGAGCACCTATTCCCTCAGGTACTTGTACAAAAGCAGAAGGTTCTGACCTTAGCTTCCTGACATTGTGGGATAATAAACCAATAATTTCTGTTTAGGAAATAGCAGATACTTTTGTATAAGCTCTGCCATGAAGTTCTAACAAGTCATCATGAACTAATTCCTCAATTTATAGGAGAATTATGCCGCAGCACATTTGGTGTCTGTAGAGTGAGGTGTCTGACAACGAGACCTCTGAATGCATAGAGTTCGTATATGTTTTCATTCAGCCAGCTTTATTACATTGTTTTTTCTCGTTCACAAGTTTAAACTCAGAGTTGTGCTCTAGATTTCCAAATCTGTAGGAAGGCTTAGCCATTTTGAACTGAAAAGTCCATCAATCCGCAACTCCCATGTGGCTGGAGCAAAATCTTGTTTATTGTGCATTACCTAGCAGATCTTTGATCAAGGACAACTGAAAACCAGTTTATATTATATTGATTTTTTTTTTCCCACTACATAAACTATCATCACAAACTGTTACTAAGAAACATGAGAACCTTGATGCTCAAATGCGCGATACAAACACTGCTGTGAAATACATCCTTCTCTATTCTGCATTCTATGGTTCTCCCATAATATTTAAAATTTAGGGGACAAAAATTCTCAGATCTGAGTTTCTAACTCAGACCGCTGAATTTCATTGTCAATAGTAAACATTAAATATTAACTTTACCTTGTCTTCATAATCTCTGCTTAAATTAAGAATTTAGCACTTTATTTCTCATTATATTAAACTCTGTGTAAAAAGATAAGCTGCTACTAATTTCAGTAAATTCTCCTCTGAATTCTGACTTTTCATGGAAGAAGATTAAGGAACTTATCAAGATGCTTAAATACTTATACTACATGACTTCTACTGTTTATAAGGAGAGTTAGCGACATAAGGAAGCCCTCCAACTCAATCACATTCAGGAATCCTTTCCTCCCAGCTCTCAGTTCACCCTACTCTCTCTTTCACTTTAACAACTGTTTCATTTCCCTGCATATGTATTCAGATGTCTCTGTTTCTTATAAAACATTTTGCTGCTCTTTCTTAAAACAATAAATGTAGTAAATAAATTGTTCTTATAGCAGTAGGCAAACAGACTGACTGCTGGAACAGTTCATATACTGAGCTGTGCCCTGAAGAAGAGGAACAAGGAGAATTAATCAGAAATGCTACGTAAAGGAAGAGTTATAACTGATAGTCCTAAAATTTATCTTCTCTTGAATTTCATGACTTACTAACACACTGTTCTTAGAGAAATTAAATTATTCCTAATTAACTGTCCACAACAGTTTGCACTTGACCTGAATTTTCAAAGCTACTAGTAATACCCCCATGTTGACCTTAGATTCTTGTGATAAGCATCTGATAACTCATTTTACTAATTTTCTTCACTCTTTTCTTCACCAGAAAAAGAAGCTAATTCCCATTGGTTAACAAAACAAGGTAATCAAACCCAGCATCACAGATTAATATAATTCTACACATATATTCAAATCCTTTAAATTTTGAGTGAGCTGATCAAATAAATTACATTGATCAAATGAACTCGTTCTAAAGGAAAAGAATCAGATGTTTGAATAGACTAAGACGATGTTAATTCAACTTGCTGTTCAAGTAAAGTCAATATAACTGAAAGCAGTTCAATAATATAATTGTTTTTAGTCAGCACCTTTTTTATCCCTAAATGCTTCAGCAGTGAAACCCCACTCTCTGCCAACACAAACACTGGACAAAATCATCTGGAATATGGCACTGGACTTACTTTGAACCCATTAAGATTAGATAGCATTGAAAGCTTACATGAAGACACAAAAGAAAAGACAACTGGTGAAAAAAACCCCTTCTTTCTGTGAAAGTGCTGCATTTTACTTAAAGAAAATGCAATAATCAAATAACAGCATACTAAAGGCCACAGTTAAGTGATATTGACTTGATAGGATAAATTGGAGAGATCCGCATACTACAATGCAATGCTACACAACCATGCATATCATTAAGTCAAAGAAAGTTGTAGCTAACTTATTAAATTTTGCTTTTCCCAGTTTTACAAAGAACATACTTTTCCCTCACCATTATCATAATATCATAATGAGAAACCAACTATAAGCAAATCAGGTAGATAATCCAAGGAATATTCATTTATGTGCTAAGTGAAACGAATCTTTCCTCCAGTAACACAACCCCTCATCCTTCAGCTGACTCTGGAAATGGAAGTCCACTACCTGAACACCTATGATCTTCTCCTTATCCAGCAGAAAACTAACAAGCCTGACTTATGGCAATCACTATATATGCAGCATGCGCAGTTAGCAAGTAGAAGCACTTCTAAAAACAAGTCTAATCTTGAGGAGAGAAAGATCATTTGACAGCAGGAACTGCAAATACTTCTGCTACACATACACACTGAAGGCTACCTTTTGGATAATGCATATGTTTTCTACCAGATTTCATATTCCTAGACATAAAAGAAAGATAGCATACCCTGATTATGACAATGCAGGACCATTTTGAGCTCTTCACAGATGAAATACTGAGCAAGTTGAACGTGCAAAAGTAAAGTTATCATTAAGTTTAGAGATCTTAACCCAAACGTGTCAGATTCACATATGAGTGTTCTCAACAGATTGGCCTTTTAGACAGAACACCAAAATTCCATTCAAAGCTAAGAAGAGAAGCTCAAATTTAGTGTTGTTCTTGGCAAAATAATTCTGTCCAACCAGCTGATGTACAATATGCAAAAAAATATTTCACCATACTCCCTCTAGTGGTTCATCTGTAGGTGAGATTTTAACAATCAAAAGACAGAAATGGTTCTTAGAACATGAAGTGGCTTGTTCCAACTTTTGTTGATCTACGTGAGAAGGGCTGTGAATTAAAAAAATATTCTTCCAGTCTGCCCACACCAAGAAAATGTCTTCAGTCATGCAACATAAATGGAAACCTGTGGCTAATATATTTTCTCATATTAAAAAAAAAAAAAAAAAAAAAAGGAAAAAGTGGTTTCTTTGGGCATGATGTTTAAGCAGGCACTGGTGTTTAAAGCATGTCTCTCATTATGCTTACTGATACTGGTTGGAAGGAAGAGAAACACGGAAACATAGATCTCAGAAGCGACCATTGACTCCTGTCATCTCACAGCTCTCTTCCTTTAGAGCTTTTACCTCTGTCTCAAGTGCCCTATCCAGTAACAAAAATGCTGCTCTCCTTCCCTTGGGAAATGGAAGGAATTGCTGGAACCTGCTGAACTTGATGAGGTAGTAAAAGATAACTTTTACATTATTCTGAAGCTAAATATCATGACAGTTTAACCAACTTCAGCCTATCCTTTAAAAAGTACAACTAAATGTTGCTAAACACTAGCTAAAAACTACATTACATAATATATCATTAATAGCTACTGCTTCACATAAGCATTGCCTCTTAAATGATTTAAATGAGCTTTTCTATATTAGCAGTTATTTTCTGCTCTTGCATATTTTACAGAAAATAGAAAAAAATTTGCAGCATTTAAGGAAAAATCAGTTTAAAATACAGAGTCATTTTGATACATTTAAGTTTTACTAGACAATTTCTTAAGAAGACAGAAAATAAAAGGGTATTTAAACTATGGACAAAGTGTCCTCTTCTTACCATGACCTGGGACAGATACTGGATTATCACCGGTCTGTACTAGATAGGAGCCGGCAGTATAGTCCTCATCTGTATCAGAGTCCTGAACTGGCTGGCTGGCATTATTACTTAATAACCACCTCTGGTTGTCATGGAGATTGGGTGATGGAGGAGGGGAGTGTAAATGTTCAGTAACTGATGGACTAGATGAGGAGGATGGCATGGGAGGACCTATAAAAAAATAAAAAGCATTTAAAATATGGGTCAAGATATAATATGAAAAACAAATAATTTGTTTCTTGTATCACCAAAAGGTGAATATTCTATTTCAAACAAGAAAAAAAGATGGACAAAGTGAATATGACAATTTTCTGAAATAAACTGGTTTAAGTGCTTTAGAAACCATAACACAATGACATGACTTGATATTTCAATGAACAGTGTTTATCATACAGGATTGCTTCTTTCAGTGGGACACTCTAAAATCCAATAGAGAAAGAAAGTAATACAGATAAGCAGACACAGAGACAGAGAAACAGGACCAGTTTTCCAAGCTCACACATACAGGGAAACTCACCACTGTAAATTTCTACAGGAGTTACTCTGACAGAACTTTTAGTTTCCAGCAGTGTTTCTCAGACACATATGCTATTTAAAACCCATCAGAATGTTTCTCCTGTCAAACTTGTGTCCATCTGCACAAATTGCTTTAAAACATGCATACACAATGACTATATCCCATTTCTGCATCTTGAAAGTATCTTAAAGTCATCACAGAGGATGACAGATATAAATAAAGCCTTAGGATATCCTAACAATACATTTAATTCTTCAATGAAACAATAATTAGGCCAGAATGCAACAGAAAGCATTACCTATTCCACCCTGTGAAAATATAGGTTCTTTATAGTCTTTAGTGAGAAAAGATTTGACTCCAAGTAAGACTCCTGGACTACTTTTGAATAAAGAATTGTTGCCTGTGGGTGGGGAATGCACCAGAATATGAAGAAACTTTATTACATAATTTATGTTAAAACCAAAATTAGCTTAATATGCATGGTTATAATTCGTAACTATAAATCTAAACTTAAATTAGAGAAAAAGAGGCTTTTTTTCATCATATAATGATTTGGGTTCATGGTACTTATTAGTATAGTTATGCTGGAGAGATGCTGTGCTTCTCAATGTCAATAAATCATATTGGCACCAGTAGCTTGAATTACCTTCCCTCCACCTCCCTTGTACACTGCTAGAATCATGCTAATTTTGTTTTTTCTTTCACATTCAGTTTATACCATCGTATAGTATCTTAAATATCTCTAAAACATGCTGCTAAGTCCTTACCAATTCACTTCCCTGGGAAGAAACCTATGACAGCCTCACCATAAACTATTTATATAATGCTTCCACGTATCATTTACCTCTTCTTGTAGAGAATAGCACAATATATATTATTACAATTTAAGATGCAGGCTTGGTCCTCAAAGGAAAGGGAGCACTTACTATTAGTCAAGAAACTCCTGTGTAAAACCAAGGTTTATAATCAAGAAACTAAAAAGTATGGGGAACAACATTTTACAGGGCTCAACTTGTGAATTTAGAAGCAGGGAGTGGGCACATTTTGTAGTTTGAGATAAAGTGCCAACAGGTTTTCTTGCTACACCTTGATTTTTCACATTGCTTGTGTCAGTAACCTGAATTTGTGGTTATTTCTTGATGGAATACTTAATGCATTATTTACAATATACTCAAACTGATTTAGGAAGATGTTATATTTCATTTTTTGAATAGTTCCAATAAAAAAAAAAGTAGGGGATTTTGTAAGTTTTTTTTTCTTTTTAATTTTGGAATAAATCTCTTTTACTTGGTTTGGACCTCTCCTAGAGGAGAGCTACAGTAATATCTTCCAGTTGTATATGTAGTGTCTGAAGCAAATCAACATCTTAGGAGTATCTTTGGACTTTATATATAACACTTCTCATTATGCTTCTTTTCTCCTTCTCAATCTACACTCATTAACTTTCAGGCACAACAGAGCCTTGATTACACAAATCATAATCATGAAAATGTGTCATGTCCAAGGTTCCTTAACTGTTGTGTAAATTCCGTCGATTCAAATCCATTGATTGTCTCAGCGCTACATGGCTAGCTGACACTACACTGCACTGATGAGTAGCTATCCAGAACATACATCACTTGGGTGCCCTGGTTTACCTAATTTCTCAGTTCAGAAAACACCATGTGTCAGGTGTGGGGTGGAAGTGCAAGGGTATAAGCAAAGTTCCCACCATTACGCTCAGCAGGGACAGATCTCTGCTACTGCAAAAATCAGTTGATAAGGGCTGTAACACCACTAGGAAGTTATGCAACCTTTTATAAATAAACCTAATTCTAGCAGGCAGGTCTTACAATCGTAGAATAATTTAGGTTGGAAAAGAACTTTAAGATCATTGAGTCCAACCTTTAACTCAGCATTGCCAAGTCCACCACTAAATCATGTCCTTAAGTGCCATGTCTACATGTCCGTAAAACACCTCCAGCAATAGAGACTCAACCACTTCCTTGGGCAGCCTGTTCCACGTTGTGATCACCCTTTCAGTGAAGAAATTTTTCCTAATATTCAAGCTAAACCATCCTGTCACACTGCTAGCTCGTGTTCAGAGGACAGTCGACCAGCATCTCCAGATCCTTTTCTGCCAGACAGCTTTCTAGCCACTCTTCTCCCAGCCCGTAGCACTGCGTGGAGTTGTGACCCAAGTGCAGGACCCAGCACTTCACCTTCTTGAACCTCAGACAATTGGCCTCAGCCCATCAATCCAGCCTGTCTGGATCCCTCTGTGGAACCTTGTAACCCCCAGCAGACCAACATTCCTCCCCGATGTGTTGGCGTTGTCTAGAGCTGAAGGAGGGCACACTTGATCCCCTCCAGATCACTGATGAAAACTAAGCAGTACTAGTCCCAGTACTGAGCCCTGGGGAACTTGACTGACTAGCCATCAGCTGGGTGCAATTCCATTCACCATCCTCTGGGCCTGCCCATCTGGTCAGTTTTTATACTGAAAAGAGTACATCCAGCCACACCATGGGAAGCCAGGTTCTCCAGGACAATGTTGTGGGAGAAAGTATCAAGAACCTTTACTAAAGTCCCTGTAGACATCATCCACAGCCTTTCCCTCATGCACTAAGTGGGTCAGTTTGTCACAGAAGGAGTCCAGGTTGGTCAGGCAGGACCTGCCTTTTGTAGACACCTGCTAGCTGGGCCTGATCCCATTTGTACACGTTGCATGATGGCACTCAGGGTGATGTGCTCCATGACCTTCTCCAGCACTGAGGTCAGGCTGACAGACCCGTGGTTCCCTGGAACCTCCTTCTGGCCCTTCCTGTAGATAAGTGTCACATTATCCAACTTCCACTCACCCGGGACCTGCCCTGCTGGCCAGGGCTGCTGGTAAATGATTGGAAGTGGCTTGGTGTGCTCTTCTGCCTGCTCCCTCCCTCCCAGTACCCTTGGGTTGATCCCCATAGACTTCTGGGTGTCTAAGTTGCACAGCAGGTCACTGACTATCTCTTCTTGGATTAGAGGGGCTTTGCTCTGCTCCCTATCCCTGTCTTCCAGGTCAAGGGGCTGGGGACCTTGAGGTCAACTGGTCTTACTATTAAAGAATGAGGCAAAGAAGGCATTACATTACCTCAGATTCTTCCTCATCATTCATCACAGTATTTTCCCCCTTCACTCAATAAAGGATGGCTATTCTCTTTAGCCCTCCTTTTGTTGCTTTCTTGTCACAAAGTTACATGGTCTGTAGAGAAAATGGACCCAGCTATAATATGAGCCAATTTTTCACAAGAACCCTAGGCCAACCAGCTGGGACAACTATTTCTGTACAACTTCATCCAGAACTGGCAGATTTTTGCAGTGAGCTCCTCTTTGATTCCAAATGAAAAGAGAGATAGCTATCTATACTGCCATTTATAGAATAAGCTACACATGAAGGAAAAAAGTACTTAACACACTTTCTAGAGGAATCGTAAACGATGTGCATATTCCTTTCCAATTCTTTTTTAATAAGGAATGAAAGGAATTTAAAAATATTTGGCAATATCCCCTCTTGAAGTCTTAACAAACTCCTTTAAAAATCATAAGAACCATTAAGACAAAAGCCAATTATATTGATTATAACACTTTTTCCATACAGCTTAGAAGCATACAACACTAAGAATATTTCATTCTAAGAAAATCCACAAAAATACAACTTCTGATTTTCTCCCCATTCTGCTTCTTTTGGTATCCACCTAGCAAAACATTTGGTAGTTCTGCTTTAACTTTCTCGCTCATATTTAAAAATAGCAAAAGTTCTTGTTTTTAATATGTGAACTTGATTCAACAGTAATCTATTTTTCACAGACAAATACACTGGACTTAAGAGTACTTATGTTTTAGTTCAGTTATGAGGAAAAGCACACTTTAATGTGTTGTCATTTTTGTAATTGAAAAGATATTACTTTAAATGATCTTTATATACTCAAAAAAATTATCTTACATGAAAATGCAAAATACAGGTAAACTTCAGCAAGTACACATTCAATATAGCAATATATGAAGAGGTGAATATATTTGCTAAGGATATGAGTCACCAAGAAAGTAAAACACAAAGAAAACAGCTTGTAAGATGAACATTATAAAAGAGATACACATGACCTAATAAATGGATACATTAAATACATATGTACAAGGTAATTATGTTTAAAAAAATTGCAGTGTTCTTTGCCACGATCAGAGCAGATCTAAAACACGGCACAAATTAAAAGTTGGAAGCAGAACTGATGTCACACATGGAAAAGCTCAAAGGGACAAGTATGGTAAATGCAACCCATAAAAAGCAAATAAACAATGGGGAAGACTGGAACAATGGATTGGTAGTAATGTACAGGAATTTCTATGTTAAGTATATTAAGGCTTAACTAAGTCTAAAGCTGAGCTGCTGTCAATTGGTGCTGCCCACACCATAGGTGTCAGAGCAGGGAAGGAGAGTGGGGCTGCTGCAGAGTTAGGGAAGGACTGGGGGCAGAATATGGCAGAGGTGTGCCTTCAACCCCAGAGCCTCAGGCACTTCCACCTGGCCACAACCCCCAGTATACAGTTATGTACAAGCTGCCTTCCCTTAAAACAAAAAACCAAAAAAACCCACCAAAACGCCCCTATTTGCAGCATTTAAGCTTATTTATATAGTATTACAAAGAATGAACCCAACAACAGCTCAGCTTTCATCCTCTATATATCATCAATTGCTAGAGGAGCAACTTTGCCTCAACACTTCAATGGGTGCCTGGATGAACTGCACTTCCACTAGATGTATTTTAGAGAAAATAGGGCCAGACACTTTTGGAACATGGCATTTAGGAGAAAAGCAGGGTGGGAGAGAAGCAGAAGTAATGACTTCCTGCTGTTGCAGGGTGAGCAGGCTGAAATAGATGACCCAGAGTCTCTGAGGAACCCTAAAACATGTGCACTTACGAAATCTTCCCACCAGATTCAAACTCTTAAAGCAGAGATATTTTGTTGGCAATGACAATAAGAAAAAAGAAATAAACTTGTTTATTTTCTATTCTTATTATAAATCAGATTTTTCTGACTATAATTCATGAAGCAACGAAAATTTTCCTGAGCTGAAGTATAATCTTAAAAATATGTAGTTTTCATTGCTTCATGAATTTCTGTAATGCAGAACTGTTGTTCATATATCTAGACTGTCCTTAAAAACCTGGCATTGTCAACTTACCTTTATAAGATGCATTGCAAGTTACGTACTTTTTCAAAGTAATTTGACTATAAAAATTTGAAGGGCCATTATTTTCATCTCAATCAGGTTGCATAAATCCTATACCCAACTTACATACATTCAACTTCTGATGGCTGCTTAAAGCAATACAACAGTAGACAGCTCTGTTTAGGCTCCTTAGCTATGGCAGAACAGTGCATTTTTACATTCAGAGTGTTGGCAGCCCTTGTCACTGAGATTGATGAAAAAAAATCCTCTATCTACATCTCAAGCACACAGAAGGAGAGTCTTATTTTGAAGGGGTAAAGAGATTCTTACTGACTTCAATGTCAGTAAGAAAATGGTATTAAATTACAATTTGCAGACTAGATATCTCTTTACTGAAATTACTGGGATTTTTGCTGGTGAGCTCATGGAAATGAAGATTTCATGTTATATTAAGTGGCACTACTATGCCAAACCCATACTGCGGAAAACCATGTTATACATATAATGGATCACTAAGAATAGCTATATATCTCTATTTTGTACTTTGCTGCTCACAACAGGACAACACAGGTTGCTGGGGTTTTTTTGGTTGCTTTTGTTTTGTGTGTGTTTTTTTTTTTTTTTTTTTTAATAAAACAGTTTAAGGATCTTTTAAAACTTGGATGAGACAGCCAGTGGTTTTTGAAGGTCAGAAATAACATGTCTTCTGGCTAAATTAATTAGAAACCAAAACACTTTCAAACATGAAGGACACTTACAAGCCTTCTGAATCAAGCTGAGATGACTCTTTGCAATCTGTTCTAAGACTTCCCAGTGTGCTGAAAGCTGTACACTCTCTTGTTAAAAAGGGCACCTATACCGTCCTAACAAGTTTACTGACTGCATCCCAAATTTTCAATTTCTAGTCTATCCCACGTAGATTGACCCAAAAAAGCCCCTAAAAACCCCCAAACCCCTGCACCTGGTATATACAACTCTTAACAACTGCATTTTGGACCTTTTTATCTCTGCATATAAAACAGTAAGTTAGTAATAAGTGAGTTTTAATTTTAAGCTAATTTTTCATTATAGGCTTCCTGTATGCTCTCCAACCTGTATGACTTGGCATTGGCATTTATCTCTCTGCTGGATCCTGCAGCCTTCTGCAGCCAACCTGCAGTGACAGTTATCGCTTAATTAATACTCTACACGCAAATGGAACTACCAAAAAGTGCTGTTGTACAGCACATAAAGAACAATTATTCATAACCAACACAGCTCTCTTTATCTACTTATACCAGTGTCAACCAATGTAGATATTGTGAAGATCTCCCCAACGAAATACAAGCATAGTCTTCCAAACACATATACACATATATAAATAAGACTATAAATCCATCTACAGTGAAAAACACTGCAGTGAGAAGAAACTACATGCCAAGAACTTTTAAAAATAAATGCTTTCAAATGCATAGAAATGATGCTTGTGATCTACTGTGATTTTCCATTTGTTTGTTTTGCTTTATTTGTAAGCATAATGGATAATTGATGCTTTTACCCATGAACTGGGAGGTGTACTTTTGAAGTTTCAAATCCTGAGTGCTGATGAACTGTTCCTTCACGTCAGATGCAAACTTTAAACACAAATAACACCTACTCTTCCTATATTTCCTAGAAAAGTTAGCACTTCTAAACAAAACAGATGTATTATGCTGACACGTATCCTAACTCACGAAGTTGCAACTACTTCTATAGACTGCGAAAGCTAAAATTTTGCAAGACCATAACCAAAGAACATTGATTTGAAAAGCAAAAGTAATCCATTAGAAAGCAAGACATATACTGGCCTGAAATACTGTGATTTGTTGTGTTTTTCCTCTTGGAAGTACAGTAAAATAACCAGAGTCTGTAATATAAAACTGGTAATTATCTTCTAAAAAAGAGAAAGATTTCTTAAGAAAAATGGTTATACCTTAGAACTGACACACATTTCTGAAGCAAGCACTTTATGTTTTGAAGAGTTTTGGTTGTTTCAAAAAGTTAACAGCTGCTGCTCAGCAGATTGTTAAATGAAAAGGAGTGCCCTGCTCTTACAGGGGTCAGACTGCATGACCACAACAGCTTTGTCTTCCATCTTGAGTTCAGGCAGTGCTCATTTTTGCCTTAAATGGGAGTTTCGTCTGTAAAGAAATTGCAGAACCTGAGCCTTAACTGACAGAGTATCCTAACCAAAATGCATAGCTCTTACTTTTTACTCCCAAATATTTTTTTTTTCTACTATTACTATTTTCAAAAGGGATCACGTCATAAATTCAGAGCCAGGTGCAGAGCAAAGGTCCACTCACGTAGGCAGAAAGTCCATAACTGAACTAAAACCTCAAGCATCTCTGGCATCCAGGGTTTATTTTTTAGTAGGTATTCTGCTCAGCTCAACTGAATCTTCCATTTTATTTCCCTAAATATTAATTAAAAGTGGGCATGTAAAATACTGGAAGGGAACAGAGAGCTATTTCCAGAAGTGTGAAAAATCTTCATTCTCCTGAGAAAATAATTTTAAGTGATAGGTCTCTGTATTTTTAGAAAAACATTCCTCCTTTTTTGGGGGTGGGGGCGCAGTTTTGGACAGAAGCAAGCTGAAATCAACGCCAGATTGCAAAATATTCTGATTGACTCCTCTCTTCTCTTGAGATGTAGAAGTTCTCACATGAAAATGTCACCTCTCCGTTTAGAGCATCTGCTGGGATTCAGACTCTTCTGCCTTGTGATGGGAGTCTCGTACAGCTCTGCCAGGACAAGGAGACACCAGCTCAACCACAAGGAGACCAGCTTAACCCAGCTGTACAGGTCACGTACTCGCAGTTTTGGCCCAGCCCAGCCAAAGACCAGTTGCAACCGACTTGCAGGCCCTGGCAGCCAGCACATAGTAGCTGGAGCGTCACAGACAGAAGGTCTCCAAGGTCGTGCAGCACTTGGACTGTGCAGGCAGGGAAGCTCCTGGGGTCCCCATCCAGGTCCTGTGTAACTTGGCCACGGACCTGGCCCTTTCCTACCAGAGCAGTTGGTGCCTGCTGAAGCGTGGCCAAGAGGCAGAGGTGAGTGGTTGTTCTACATGCAGGCACGCGTGCACAGCTGTGCACCTATGCAAGGCAAAAGGCACCCATGCATGGCCAATCACTTCTGCCTCAGTCAGAGCCCTACATGGCTGTGCACATCTGCCTGGGCCTGCTGCTTCACTGACCGCTACATGGGAGCAGGGAAAGGGCAGGAGAGATCTCTTGGGTAGTAGGAATGTGCAGCCAGTCATTCTCTCTACTCGCTACTCATCAATTTACACGCAAAACAAACTAAGCATTACACAGCGCTGTATGAGAGAAACCAGCCCGTCTCAAAAACCTGGCAGGATTTTCATGTTCAAAAAACCCAAACTATAAACATGCCACAGACACAAGCTAAAACCAGGAAAAAATTCCACCAGGGTTTTTTCTTTTTCCTGCATTTCCAGAAATGGAACCAAGCATCAAAAATGGAGCAGCTGGCAGATACTGTAATCAAAGTACGGAGGATAGCCACTCTGAGTCTGCCTTATATTCACTCAGCAATGATGCTGAAGTGTTTACCAAGTTACCGCTCTCAATCCTGACCTTTGTAAGAGACTGTAATTTTTCTAGATGCTGATACTCTTACAGATGGCAATTCATAAAGAGTAATCAACTATAAAAGTAACCTTTGAAGAAATGCTTCTTTGTTCTTCCTATCCATGACTTTTTATTATTAGAGGTGAAACGGATTGAGCCATGTCACATCTGGTTTATCATTCTCCCAACATGATTCAGTGGTAGTCCATGCATTTTGTATTTTCACAGTTGCTTTGGTCTAAATTAGCAGGGGCAGAAAACGTCTTTCTGGAATACGACAAGAAATGCATCTTGAAGAACACAAGACAATGCGAAGGTTTTTTTGGAAGGGAGTGGGAGAGAGGCTTCTTAAAGAAGCTTCTCATTCCTCCAACCCCTGTAAGAATCTGTTTAAAGAGGAGTGAAATCAAATACTGGTTGACTAAATTTGGTTTTCTTAATTCTACTGGGTCCTATATGAGAAAAGCAGTCTAAGCAATGGCAGGGATACCAGTTTGGCCTACTTTTGCTACCAGTGTGGCCACTGCCATGCAGTCCGCCATAAACGGAACAATCATCTTTGAAAAGAAATATCCAGAGAACCTTTTAATGACATCCAATTGCTTACGTTTGCAGATCACAGAATATGACTTGTTTTCTCAGAAGGAAATGTAGCAATTTAAAGAGAATTTGATAGATGTGAACAAAGAGCAACAAACTGCTAAAAAAGAGTTCTATAAACCTTACTTACAAAAGGAATACTATTTTTTATTATTCACAAGAATCACCAAATATTTTGAGTTGGAAGGAACCCACAAGGATCACCAAGCCTGTCTCAGGTAAATGGCCCATATGGGGATCAAACCCATAACCCTGGTGCTATTAGCACCATGCTCTAACCAATTAGCTCTTTTAGTGTGGTTATTTATATCCCTTTTTGGATTGTAGCTATTTCAAAATACCAGAGCTGTGGCATTGCAAAAGAAGAGGAGAAGGAGCAGGAGGAGAAGGAAGGATACAATGACTGTTGCCATCTTCACCAGCCTCTGATTGCAAGCTGTCCCAGACAGCGGCACATGCTCCCCATGAGCAATGTGTGCCTCCAGCACGGCTCTGCAGGGACCAGCACAATGTCAAGCAGCCATCAGAATGAGCAGCACTACTGCCAGAGCCTTCCATGTGCACTAAAACATCATGCTGCTGCTCGCTGCCTTCTCCCAATAAACCGAGGCAAACCAATAAAATTTTCCACAACACTAAAGAATCATGCCATGCCGACAAAAGCGCACATTTAGCAATGAGAAAGGAGACAGCAGTCTTGCCAAAGAAACATCAAACTTACCTTACCAGTGGTGAAGTTTTGAAGGGCCTGAAGGTAACACCACTGAAATAGGTATTTTTGTTAGTGCCTTGTTGCTTCGTTATCAAAAGCTCTTCCCTTCCTGCAGCACTTTCAAGTTCTATTTCTTGTTAGGGCTTTTTTCTGTTACATTAAATATAACTCCTTAACAAAGTAATTTTGGGGAGGGGAGGAATTAGAGAATTACCAGAAAATTATTGTCTGTTGTCACACAGTACCACTCTCACAAGCAACGGGACATTTACTGGACACTGATGTCTCATTACATCTAGTATGTAATTTATTTCTCTGCTGGAAGAGAACTTATCAGTTTGCCCATGTGGAGAAAATGTTTCTACTTTAGAAACAAATAGACCACCACAGGCAAGAAGCTGGAAAGCTTAAATGAAAACCCATTGTATGATCACTGAAGTCAGCTCGCTACCAAAGCTGCTAAAGCAGCAGTGTTGAAATGGGCCAGAGGTGGCATTTTGGGGCCAGATCTTTGACAAAGCCCCGTTGAAGAACTGTTTAGAAAACCAAGAACAATAAAATTGATATGGTACTGAGAACTGAGAGAAAGCTGGAATCTGTACTTAGGCATCTCTGGAAATCCAGTATTAAACAAAAATCCCACAAAGTACCTTATTTTTGCCTGAATAGAAAAGCAATAATGTATTAGCTGATGAAAAAATCTTGTGAAGTGCTATAAAGCTGCATTTTTAGTCACTCTTCCACTGTAAGAAATTATTGCTATCTAAAATAGAATATATTTTGACTAGTTATATAAACCCTTTATTTCATAGCTTTTATTTTTCTAAACATTTTATCTGTGTTTACACTTAGCAGGAGTGGGTAAGTGCTCTAGCAATATGTACAATTTAAAACAATAAATTTCAAATAGGGTTAGTTATCCATTCAAGTTCAAAAGAATATAGACTTAGCAGTTCTTAAACAAATATGAAAACCCCTCACATTAGCTTAGGTAGGTCAGAAAACGCTGAATGATGGTAAAAAAATACCTTTGGCCTCAGACTAAATACAAAAACTTTCAGTCCAAAAGTGCTTTTCATAAAGTTACAAGCTAATGAACAAAAGGGCGTTCTAATAAAGTTTCATGAAATATTAGCTACAAAATCCAGCAGTAATATCATAATCTTTATTTCTTTGCCAACTTGACCACTTCAGAATAGTAAAAAACAAAGTAAAGTAAACCAAACCAGTTACCGTGAAGAGGTTTTATCTCAAAGAAAATAGAAAAGGATCAAAAAGATTGGGGGAAAATTCCAAAATAGAGAAAATACTTGTTTATGCCTGAGCCAAGGGTAACAAACGCTCTTTACCAAGCTGTTTCCAGAATCCTTGGGCCTTGGTCCAGGGACACGCCAGCGAGGCCATCCATATCTGCCAGCAGGCAGAGGTTATCCATCTCTTTGAAAAGGGATGAAAGGAAATTGCTGTCTGAGTGCGTTGCAAACTCTGAAACAACTGCTCTTCAACTAAACAGTAGGATTGCCAGTAGAAGATGTACAAGCCTCTGAGTTCCTGAAAATTTTTTAATGTTGACATATTCTACTTTCAAGATGCCCCCCTCAGTACCAGTAAAAGCTGCCAGATAAAAACAAGTTATTACACAGAAAGCATTCAGAACAACTGGTCTGGAAGCCCTGTCCTGTAAAACTAAAATTCCCCAGATACATTTTGGCACATGCTTTTCGAGACTATCCATTCCCTCCCACCAACCTTCATGAATCTCTGCTGCCAAAACATCTACCAAAGTACTTACTGATAAGAAAAGACATGAACAAATTTCTTACTTGACTAGGTTTTTCTCCCCTCTGAAAAAGACACTTTTTAAGATGTTCCTGGCCAAGATTACATTTGTATTCACGCAGTGCCTCTTTTATGAAAAGATGTAATGCAACCAATTATGAGAGCAGCTCCTGAAAAACCCAGCTACTGGCTTGACTTGGTCTGCATTCATATCAACACAAAATAACTAATTTTATATGATGCTTGATAATGCAGCACTATGTAAGGAAGATATTACACAGGAACTCTTAAAAGATGCTCATTCTGAAAGGATCGGACCTTATAAAATGCAATTCTTAAGCATGGAGAAAAAGAGAAACACAGAACTGAAGTCACGTTTACCCACATTTCATTAATTTTGTTCTTTGGTATGTTAATGCCTAACACACATGCAGTTCTCTGGTGCAGTTGCTGTTACTACGCAAAACTCAAATTAGCATCCTACACCTGAAATGTCATGGTTTCTGCGTAAAGAGATAAAGACAAAGGAATCGTCTCAGCTCTCTCGCTCAGTTACCTGAAGTGCCTTTTTTTTTTGTGTTTTGTTTGTACTTGTTATTTATCTTTGAGATATGGTAGTGGTCCAAATATTCATTCATTACACGTTTTCTGATGCTGTTACCATTCATTATATGTTTCTGAAGCAGTTACAGCCTGCAAAGTCAATTCTTGGTCAGAATCTTTACATGCACGAGCAGAAAACAAATCACAGGATACTTCAAAGTCAGATCCTGTGACTAGAGAAGGCTGTTAATCAATGCAGTTTAATACAAAGCCCTCTGCCACACTGATGTTAAGATTACGCGTGCTGAGGTGAGCAGGCAGTGATATTAAGAACCATACACAAATTTCTTCGGAATATAAATGATGCATCAGCCCATAACATTTATCAGCCTATACAAATTCTCAGGAATCCAACTTTCACTGCAAGTGTCTTTTTGGATCTATTTACTTCAGAAGCTGTGGTATGAACGATAGCAAATAAGTTTTACTACGTTTTTAGGCATAAATGACTCATACATCATTCCATTTGAAAGAAAAAATCCTAACATGCAATATGATACGTTACTGCAGCTGCTCCATGGGGATAACAACATATCCATTTGGAAGGAAAAAACATTTATGAAAATGCCTGATTAGCAGAAAAAGCAGCAAACAATTAATTATAAATAATAATACACAATTGCTTTTTGGATGTTTGTATGGTCACAGTCTCTTTTCATGGAATCTACTGGATTAAATCCATTCAGCTCTTCCCCTCCTACCCCCAACTCAAAATAGTCTTCATTAATGTTATCCATAAAAGCAAAACAAAAAACCAGCCTTTGAAGGAGGTGCTGTCCATGTGAGTTGAATGTAAAGCTACTGGACAGAGTAACATCAAGTATCTTCTTACTTCAGGCATCTCCTACCAGGATCCCAGTTTGAGGGCAGAAATGCATGTTCTCTCTCCTGTTTGCTTTGCAAAATACATGCATCCTGTCCCCTGCAAAGGCTATGAACTGAATGCTGCAAATCCAGCAGGCAACAAACCCCTGAGAACTGCACAACATTTGTGAAGTCAAGGCAATGCCACCTGCACCTGTGATCTCCTAGAGACAAGGCTTCCCAGTGTCTTGGCCTTCCCTTTTACAACTAAGGCAATTTTTACTTTCTTCACTCTTACTTTTCCTTAGTCTTTTATTTACTTAATGGACAGTTTTTTATTTTCCCTCACATAACAATTAAAAAGTTTCAGACACCTTTTCTGTTACAAATTCATTAATTTATTCCACTAAAATTCCACTAAAAATTATCAAGACAAGAACATGTTGGCATGTTGACTGCAGCTCTAGTTAATGAATTACGCCATTTAATGTAAACCACTAGCATACTAAGATAAATGTAGAATTTATGTACAGCACTTTGGGACACATACATGGGATAACATAAAGACACAGGTAATACTGGTAATGTAATTGCTTACTTTTCATGAAAGCAAACTCAAGACGTGTTTAAAAAACAATGGGCTAAGTAGAGACAGTTGGGCAGTTCTTATGGACTGTGCCACAACCACTCACCAATACAAACTGCAGACTTTTCAACACCAGAAGACACCCAGAACTACCTTTATTCTCACCTGATACTGAAGAGGGATCTCAGACGGTATCCCCAACTTTGGGGTGACAAACCAGCAGAGACAGCAACCAGAGAGAAGACACTTGAATGTTCTGCTTGTTTCAGGCCAGAGGATTAAGTCTGGCTCTCCTACCTTCCAGGTGAGTGCCCCAGCTAATGAGCCTACAGCTAATAGCAGAGCAACTTGTTCTCCCTTTTTTTTCATTAAAATCTGAAGAATTGTGTTTAGTTCCTCATCAAGATGAATGCCAAGCCTGCTAAATTTTTCATGACACTGAATTCTTGTTCTCCTGCCAGCCCTAGTTATGTGTGAACATTTTAGACTCCCTCAGGCATTTATTTTACTACAGAGTCCTCAAATACTTAAGTCTATTAAGATCTAAAATAAACAGGAAAAAAGGAGGAATCTGCTAGTTGTTCCTCCAGTCTACATTTTAAGTAGACAGAGCCTACACCAGTGAAGTTCAGAAATCATTCTCGGTGTCACCAATGAAATGATGGTACATTTGGCAACACATGCATCAAGCCGTGTCAGCTACCACAGTGGGGTTCAGCTCCACACCACAGCAGGAGCAGCACTGTCTGCAGGCTGTAAAGATCCAGCCAAATAGGGTGGATCCAGAAAAGCTGGATTTACGAAACCGACACACAATGCCTATTCTGCAAGTGCATTACCTCTGGGTTTGTGCCCAAAGCAGTCCCTGCCTGCTCTCCCTTGCTGCCAGGAAAGAGGACAGCTGGGAGCAGACTATGACTGAAGAATAATTCACACTACTTGGCCTTGGTTACCCTCCCTACCAGAAGCCTTTCTGGAGCAGAAAGTGTGCTGGCTGCGAGCTAGGCTGGCCTGCTGCTGTGTGTTGAAGAAGTGGGAGCCTGAGGAAAGGAGGCCAATCATCCAAAGACTTCAGCCAGGCCTTGAAGGGCAGCAGATAACTGACTCAATTAACCACAGGGCTGCAAATCTTTCTGTCACACAGGCTAAAAGCTGTGCCTCCCTAAACTCCCTGGAAGAACACTCAGGAAAAAATCCTTACATAAATTACCTGGATTTTAAGTCACCTACTGAAATAATTTTATGGTCACTCCCAGTTTATCAGTGTGTTCTGTAGCTGCTCGCTACAGAAGGAGGTTGTCGCAGTGCCTTTCTCAGAGCAGCGGCTCTGTTCACCCAGGCTAGCTCTGATGCTGCTATCAGTCGGGGAACACTCCTCTGGATTTTGGGAACCAGAGGAGCGGCCAAGGGGGTTTTCCCCTTATCACAGGAGAGACATTGCCAAAGACAGAGGGAGGAGTCGGACTCAGATGGAGGGTAGAGTCCAAGGTGTTTATTCAGTCCCACTCGGGGACATCTGAACCTCAGAGAGTCTCTCCAGCCAAGCTGCCCAGGGCAATAAGCTCCAGGATTAAATACAGGGGAGGGGCTAAGGGAGGAGACAAACCAACATCCAATGAGGGATGAGGTGGGCGTGGAACAGGGTTGGAGGGACATTCAAAGAAACCAACGAGAACATAAAGGGAGGAACCTCCTCAGCTCCTGCCCTATCACTCGATGCCCTTACCCAAACTCTCCAGAAGCTGGGAGGAACAATCGAATGACAGACAGGGCCCGTAGGACAGGACTGGGAGGAATGTGGGAGGATTGACAGGGAAGAGGGGCAGGGACAAACCTTGGAATACAACATTTCTCAGGAGAACAGGGGAGCACAGAACAAACCATTATAACGAAAATAAATAACATAAAATACAATATGGAAATAAGTAACACAAAGCACAACACAATGATATCCAACTTGTTCCTTGCCCTGTTTCTGATACTGCCAAAATACATTGCCAAAGAGATCTTTCAGAAGGCAAAAATGAAAGGATTTCCCTTGACATGAACACAGTGGGGAAGTCTTCCTGAAACCCCTGTAATTCTGTAAAGTGCATGTACTTATAATTAAAAAAGTAGGGTTGGGCTAGAGCTTGGAAGTTCTTTTGCACGCTATTTCCCCGTGCTGGTGAAGAATTATGCCGGTAGATCAGTTTTCTGGTCTGTTGACAGTAATTTTCAAAAGTGAAAGAACAGGAACAAAATCACTATCAATCAGTTCTATGTGAATCCCACAAACAGTTCTCAGTTCTACAGGTAAATATTCATTTAATCTCTGCCTGCCAAACTGTTTAAATTAAATGCACATCATGTGCATTCAGTTCCATGTATTATTTGTAATTCGTTTTACCTCATTACCTAGTGATTTTTGCCCTGTTTCTCTCTCTCTTCACCTCACCTACTTTCACATTGGCAAACGGAAAACATGCCAATACAGAAACCCTATTTCTTCCTATAATTGGCAAAGTCTTTATGCATAACTGGAAAAATGCTGTAATCCCAGTTAAAGAGTACTCTTTTCTCATTCCTGCAATGAGAGCATAATGGAAGTATCAGCTTGAGTGCCGTGTCTGTGATGAATCAGATCTCATGCCCCTGAATGCCCACGGCAGAAGAAAAAGGGAATCTGCCATTTCTCCCACTGAGGACTGACAGGATGTGAAACACAGAGGAGACTGAAGTTAGAGGATCAGAGCTGCCCATTTTTCCATCACACAGGGCTCTATAAAGGACCACAAAGCCCATTTCCATAAGACAAAAACACAAGAACAATCTCTTGCTCTGCCTCTGCAGACTGAGTGGGACAGAGCTGTCCTCAGCAGAGCTCTGCAGTAAAATCATGGCTACGCTTCCACAGACACCTGAGAAGCTTTACTGCTCTTTGTTTTCAAAAAGCAAAAGGACCTACTGTCAAGGATTTCACATGCAATATTCTTCTGCCTTTTGGAGTGAGAACTCTACTTAAGGTTCTTAAGAGCTCAGAAACTTGATGGATTCAACATTCACGCCTAGTGTAACTAAAACCCATTTCCAAATCCCTAAAATCTGAATATATCATACAAACACTGAAATAGCTTTGTCCAAAGAAATGGTGGATTGTGATCCCAAAAGTATCCTTCAGTAACTTTTTTTTATTCAGCTTTGAATGGGAGCTGTGTAATAAGGAATGCCAAATAAATATTTCCCCAAAATGAAATTTAACAAAAGCTTCACTCAGAAACCACACGTGGTGCTGTCACACATTTATTACCCACAAGCTAAAATTTGTCTAATGTAATTTAAGATTGATAATTACTCATAGAGGCCATATGTGTTTTCAATAAAAAGAAACTGCCAAAATTAAAAAGACTGCTTCCTTTCTAGAGGACCATGGTTTGAAACAACTTCTCAGATTTATATAACTGAAATAACAATTCTATAAATTTTCAGGATTTTAAAAATTTTATTCACTGTAAATGAAATCTTGCCCTTTCTTCAACTGTTTGTATTATTCTCTCGAACACCAGTAAGGGAAACGAAAATACACAAAATCAAACAAAGGAAAATATAATAGTATGTTACTTGCAAGTAAGAGCAGAAGACTTGCATTTTTTAAATCCAGCTTTTAACAATTGATCTGTTTTTAATTTATGATTAAAATTATTATTATTATGTCAGTGGGAACAAGGAACTCTGTTATGGTAGGTGTTACAGAATTATGGGGAGAAAAAAAAACCAACAAATTTTTCCGTGAATGAAGTAAGAAATGGGTGGCACTAGACTGCATTCACCTGGGAGTGCAAACTGAAAAGGAGAATAACTGAATTACTAATGATCATCCCTCTCCACAGTGCCTTGCTACTTGAGGTCTCCAATGTGGCTAATGTGCTGCCAAATCCTAATACAGATTCCAGAGAAGCTCCAGGGGAACGGCAACCTGCAAACCTGACATCTATACGCTAGTGAAGTTAATAGAAACTGTAATAGCAAAAAGACTAAGTGGGCCCTAAGTGGGGTCTAAGATGAATCAAATTTCAGTTTTCATTAAGTGAAGTCTTACAAAATTAACCCAATTCTTTAAATAGCTCAAACAAATATGTGAAACCAGTGATCCAGTCAATCAATTTCAAAAAAGCTTTTAACAACTACTTTACCAAAGGCTTTTAAAGAAACTAAGCACCCATGGCAAAACAGAGGTCTTTGTGCAGCAACATGACTGGTTAAGAGACACAACCAGAAATCAGGGGTAAATGGTCAGACCTGTATAGTGAAGGAAGCCTACCAGTGGAATACCACAGAGATCTGCACTGGGATCTGCTCCCTCTTCCCATACCTGCAAATGACCTGGAAAGGTAGCTGAGCACTGAAGCAACCAAGTTTGCAGATGATACCAATTTATTCATGGCAGTAAGGATAAGGGCAAGTTGTGAAGAATCACAGGACCTTATGAAATTGAGTGACTAGACAATGGAATGGTAAATTAAATTCAGTGTGGATAAGTGTAGAGTGATGCACATGGGAAAATATAACCTTAACTTCACATGTACAGTGATGGGCTCTGAGCTGAACATTATCGCTCAGGAGTGAGACCTTGAGGTTACAATAAATAGTGCCATCAAAATGTCAGCTCAGTGCTCAGCTGCCAAAAGAAAGCAGCCCAAATATTAGGTATTGTTAGGAGCTGAACAGGAAGCAATGCAGTGAACAAAATTATGCCACTTTGTAATGTCACTCAGTTCATACACTGTCTCTTCTTTCAGTGATATGTTTCGAGGACACGCTTCATCACTGAGTATTTTGTGTTTACTTTTATAAAGATTGGAGCAAAACAGAAAGCATCTTAAAACAGAAGAAGAGTGACCTGTAATTAGCAGAACAAAGACAGCAGTTTCAACACCGTTTGTATCTCAGTTTCACAAGAGTTCTCTGAGACTGTAACCAAAACTCAAGGAGCTAGGGTCTTCTATGTACTTGCAGATAAACCATTCAAAAAAAGAGGTAGACAAATTACACACATACAACCAATGAGCTCCACTATAAGGCATTGCTATACATCAAAAGCTTAGCTACTGCTAAGTGCACAAGCTTTACCCAGTACTTGAAATCCCTGGGAAAGGACAAGTTTGAAGATTTGCTTTCACTCCAGCAGTATACAGCCAACTAAAATTATTTTGCTGTATCATCTTGAACCAACAAGGTTGTAAGCCTTAAAGCCTTAGTACAAGGGCCCACAAAAGGGTAAGTAAAAACAATTTAAACTAAAAATCTTCAAAGTCTTGTGTTACTCCCTTATCTCTTTTCCTCATTTTCTTCCCTATCAGCTAGCCTGCTCAAGATGCCACAGGAAGGAGTCTTTGGGTGTTTGACAGCAGAAAATCACTTTTACCTACTGAGGTTCTGTAACAGGGAAAAACTAAATTATGTCTAGGCCTTCAGATTTCTAGCTAATCTCTATACATCTCTACTACAACATCTACTTCTTGCTTTTCTGAGAAAGGGTTTGTCTGTGTGCTAATGGACTGGTATTACTAGTATCTTTGTCTAATTTCACGAGCCACAAGAATGTTCTGGTTTTCATTTGGATTGTTACACATCAGACACAAATTCTGTCTGTCAGTAGTAGCTACCTGATGTACCCTCTACTTACCTGCATAAAATACTGTCTATTTACTTCACATATTCCCATTCTTGTGTATAGGAGAAAAATACTCTCACCATAATCTATAACCAACCTTTACAGTAGCTTTGCCTATGATGTAATAGAATAAATACAGAAAGAGAGAGAATACATTGAAAGAAAAAGCAGCATTGTGATAATTAGTTATTACTTAAACTCATAAATGTATCAAATTCGAACATGAGTGTTTTTCAACACGAAATAAAGCTATACAATGTATTTAATTAGTTTAAACTGTTAGCTAAGAGTTGCTGCAGATGGACGAATAACACATTTAAAACATACCAAGTTGCAAATTATTTTTTGCCTTTGTTTTAGTCTTACATTTCATTAAAAATCCCTTAGTGATTATTTCCATTCAAATATTATAGTGTTACACTTTGAAATAAAGTTGAGGCTTTTTTTATTCTTTTCCTACCGCTGTAATTTTCTACTGTTAAAATAATTGAAGTTTCTCTCTTTTTGAAGACACTTTTCAATTTGTGCTGTCCAAGCATGCTTTAAAGACACATCATGAAGGACACTCAGCAGGATGAGGTCTGGAAATATAAGTCATCTGAATTAACAAAAAAACTTCTACAGGAATAAACAGTATGATTTTAATTAAAGTAGAAAGAAGAAAGCGAAGTAAATATTAGCAATGTACCAAAAATTTCAGTCACCACATGTAAGTGAGAGGCAATCAAACCTCTCACAGAAATGCCTTCAGTATTCTTAAGACAAGGCATAGAACTGGTGAAGCTGTGACAGGATGCAGACTGAACTCCAGGCAGGCACATCAACTCAGTAACTCAAGATCTGTGTCCATCTATCAGATGAGATGACACTTCAGCAAGACTGCAATTACTTTAGTTAACCAAAGAAAACCAAAATCAGGCAACCACCATGTCTCTCTTTCCTGCTGTCCACAACAAATAAGTCACTATCTGCCTCCTGAAGCGACCGGAGAAACATTAAATTAATCACAGAAGCCCCTGGATCACAAGATATCTCATTCTGTTGACCCCACGTTGTTTTCAACGGGAGCGCTAAGTTGCTGCAGCTACAGCTGCTGCCTTCGAGCACTGGCAGTAGCTCTGGGCAGCTACAGATCACCGGCAGAACAGGTGAGGTGCAAAACAGCAGGCAGCCCTTTAAAAGTCCTAAAGCACCCTGAAACTTTAATTCTGTCGTGCAGTTAGAAAACACTGAATAAATGAGGTTTTCAGAAAGCCATTCTAAGGAATTCCTCATTACAGGTCTAATTACAAGCTATCTTTATAATGTACACCTGACAACATCGTGAAAAGAACTTTACTTTAAAGGTCAGCAGAACTAAAAGAACAATTTACTTTTTATAGTAACAGGTGAACTTTTCTTATTTGGCTGCTAAAGCAGCCAACCCTTGAGTTGAATGTAATTAGGGAGGGGATATTCAATTTACAGTATCCACAAGTAATGATAATTACACTGGTTCAAAAAAGCCGTCGGTAAGCATAAGAAACCTTTGTAATTACATCCCGTTTCCAAAATTACTTGAGCACTGTGAACTTGAAGCATTTCAGCAAATGAAGGCCAAGGCACATAAAGGAGAGCTACGGCACCTTAAAAGCTGCACTGTTTAACATAATGAGCCGCCCGACCGGAGGGAGATCGCAGAACGCGTTCCATAACTCACCCCGACAGCCCACGCCATCTCCTTCCTGCTCACAAACATCCATTAAGAAAAACACAGGCCGGCTGCCTTACTGCCTCCTTCCCATCCTCCGCCAGCATTGCTCAGCTCCGCTCGCACAGTGGCCCCGGGAGCCAGCCCACGGAAGCGTGCTGGGCTTCGGGAGCCTGTTTCGGGCTCCGGCTGCCGATCCTGTCACGCTCGGGAGAGCGCTGGCGCTGCGAGCAAGGAAACGTCGCCGTGTCCCCCCCGCCGCCAGCCCCGAGCGTGCCGCAGATTAGCTCGGTCAGCAATCCGCCAGGACAAGGTGAAAAATAAACAAATAACCACGTTCACGGCAGCTGCGGCGATCGCTCTCCGGAAGATTATTCAGGCATTATGAGGGAGATGGTATTAAACGCTGCCACTTGCAGCTTCACGGCTCTCTGCGTATTCGCGTCAGCCTGGGATGAGCACTTAAGGAGTATCATCAGAGAGCTTGCCCAGCTGAGCATCTTCCATTATGTTTTTGTCTTAAAAGGAGATAGCAGGAACCTCTCTGCCTGACAGGCAAAAGGCTTGTCATAATCCATTAATAACACAGCCTTGCTCAGGTTTCCTTCAATGAAATCAGGCAGGCATCCTATGAAGAAAATGCTGAGTGAACAACAGCTTCTCCAGACACAATGCAATAAACTTGCCAGTCCTTGGCACCATTTGGTGTCTGAGACAAGGATGACCAACGCTATTCGACAAGACCTGTCAGAGTCCCTTAAGGCTCCTAGTGAAGAAACTCAAAAACCCAAACGGTAATTCCTCAGCAGGATGCAATTTGCTGCTCGGAAGCAAAAACTTCACGTTTCAGCTGCAGAGATAAATGTACCAGTCTGCTTTTGCTATGCTCGGGGTAAAGTTGGCAATTTACTCTGAGGAACTGTTTGCATCCAAAGGGATAAAAGCAAGAAGAGGTGTGGTAAAAAGCAACAACTACAATATCAGATAACTGCAAAAATTAACAAGACTATCACAAGTCTCCCATCATACAGAAAACACAGCTGAAGTTATCTGTAAGGAAAGGAAACAAGCTCAGGCTGTCAATATAAAGTCATTAGGATGGCATCCAGAACAGAAAATCACTTATTTTCTTTTTTTTTCCTTTATCTAGTAGACATCCACTCATACAACACTAAAATGCACCTGTTATATTTAATTGAGTCTCATGTACTTCCTCCTAAGAGATGGTTCCGTCATGAAAAACATGAAGAAAGGTACTCTTACTTGTATTCGACCTACTAGCTTTTCATACACTCATATTGCTTCACATGACAAAATAATCTAGTAATACAGTAAGTACATGCCATCCCAGCATACAGCATTTGTTATGATCCAAGTTTTAAACAGCCTTCAGCATAAAAAACAGTACTACAGATTTTATATTTACTATGACAAAGTTTCTGGGTTTGCATTTGATTTTTAAAAGACACTTTATCATCATGCAACAGAAGCAGTCAAAATGTATACAAATTAATTTTGTACAATTAAAAAAATGTAAAGAATGTACTGATGATGGGTAATGATTTTAGAATATCTGTGTCACAAAATCATATTTTTTGCAATAAATTAGGCTCATGTAATTTGCAAACAGCACAATATTATTGCTTCCCTAAGCGCCTTTGTGTTTTACTTAGGCATGATAATTTATTTAGAGTGCAATATCTGTCACTAAAACTGTGGCTTATAAACATTATTAGAAACACCTCTATTAGCATGTCTAGAGATCACTGTTTTTAAGCACAATGCAACTGATTGAACAGAAATCAATAAAGGTATTTAATGATTTAATGAGAAAAATAAGTGACCCCCACAACCCTAATGGATTAATGTCACTTATGTGCAACACATTGCATAATGCTGACATAGAGCTACTCAAAGAAGTGTCACTTTTCATATGAGTGCCTTAAAACCTTATCAAAGGAAATTGTGTTTTAATGCTATTTCAGATGTCATTTTTGAGAGGATTTTTACAATCCCATTTCATAAAGCAGAAAGCATGATCTGAATTATTACAAGTAGCTTCTGTCATTGGCACATGTACTAGGTCACCCTCTGAAGTTAGCTGGTGAATGAAGTCCTGAACACAGAAGGAGGGGAATGCTTTGAAACATTACTCAAACAGCTTGTTTATTATCAGCTTTCATCTCTCAATACACCTTTACCGATATATCTGAATCTTCCACTAATTACCAAGAACATGCTTTGCTAGGGAAGGGAAACTACTCCTCATGGTCAGCACCACAGCACGAGACAGACGAGAGGCACAGGTCCCCAGTACGCTTCTTGGGAATCCAGACAGGGGACGGGGATAATCTAAATGACAGAGTAAACGCCTTTAAACAAATGCTTGCCTCTCAGCCATTCAGGCAACCTCCCAGATCTCTTAAGAACACACGTGTCTGTCTGTCCTTCTTCAATACACTGCTTTTTTTATCCCATTTTACATCTATTCACTAAAATGCAACTGTGGGTCACATTGAACTATTTCATGGTCTCACTCCTTTATTTTCACTTTAACAGACTGAAGACAAAAATATGCAGTATTTACTTGGTATTTCTTCAGTGACATGAAAGCCCCTTTTTGGGAAAGAAACAAGTCAAATTCAACATGTCACCATGCACTAAGCAGGCTTTGCCGTGAACAGGCTGCCTTTACAATTCCTTTATAACCCAAACATAACAGGGGGGAGCTGATGTTCGATTTTCTTCTTCTATTTGCCATCTTATCTATCATAATTTTTTGTGCAACACGAAGAAGTGAAAATAACTTTAAAAAACCCAAACTTTTTTCCTAAAGATAATACAGTCCCAGCTTCCATATACAGTTTTCACCTGAAGAAATGGGAAAAAAGCTGTTCAGATAAAACAGGGAAGCAAATTCAAAAGCTTTTTCTGACTGACTTGAACATTTCCTTATTTCTCCCCAAAGGATACAGAAACTACTCCAGTAAATGTAGCATCATAATTGGCTATAATTGACTCCATCCTTCAATTTTTAAGGCAATCTGTAAAATATGGATCATTTTGTCAGTTGGGAGACTATTTTGTGACACCACACTGTTTATCTCGGTACAGTGATATCAGCTGCACTTGATATCATTTGTTACCACTCAGACTACCTTATTTTGGCTGTAATCCTGCGCCTCTCCACATTTAATGCACTGCACACTAGTTAGCTCCAACACCAAATGCTTTGAGTGCTACCAAAGGGAATTAATTGCCGAAGATCATTGTCATCGGGAATAACAGCAGGTGAGGCACAGGCAAGCAAGCTCTGTTCCAATCCATCAGTGTACTTCATGTTATTCTGTCATTAGTCCATCACCTCACAACTTAGTGCATATGAATCAGAAGGGATGGGGGACAGAAGAAAAATGCAAGGTTTAACCGCTTTTTTGGTTTTTTATTTACACCTGCTGTTTTATTGAATTTGTAGCATTTTAAGGTAAACTTCTGACACTCTGGCCATATAGACTGATGATATTGTGGCAGTTTTGCATCAGACTCTTAGGTCACAACAGTATTATGATCACTGAATGGAAATCACTGCATCTGGCCATTTGTAATAGCTGACATACTGTAAACACCTCACAAAGATATTGGCTTCAAACACAATCTCTGAATGATAGAAATGGTTTCAATTTTTTTTTCCTACATCTTTCAATAATTATTTTTAGCTCCTTCTATATGCTGCAACACTTCAACTGAAAACGAAGTAAAGGGACGATAAAACCTAAAACCTGAAAAAAATAATCCAAATACAAATAGCCACAAAACTGCAGCAAATGATTGATAGAAACATTGATGTAATCCTGTCCATAGCAACAGTTTTATCATGAGCATCTTGGCAGTGAGCCTGCTCTACGTGTTGATTTTCCCCAGCAGAGAATGTCATACAATCCATCTTTGTGTTATGCGCTATATGACTACATGGAGAGGCCAATCAAAGGGGAACAAGGAACAGAGAAGTTGTAGTAAATTACTGGGGTGATACAGGAGTAAGTACATTGACCATGAATAATTCTACTCCTGAGGTTTAACAAGCCTGAGAAAAAGGAGGGGTAGGGAAGAAATACCAGGAGGGTGCTACCCACAACAGAATAATAGTATATTCCTCAATTACAGTGATCACAACATACAACATGAATACACCTCTTCTACAAATGACACTAATTACTGGTACATGGTTTAAACAGTCCCATCTCAAACTCTTCTTCCCAGGATCTCAATTATGTGGAGGAGCAGAGAAGCACCTTGGTGTAGTAGGAAAGCAAGTCCCCCACCAGGGACACAGGGCTCAGAGGCCACGGCTCCACGACACTCTGCAAAGCAAAGCTTGCCAGAAGCAGCAGGTCTGCTGGCTGGAGCAGCCACTGCCACGAACCCAGTGGCCATGGGATTTGCGTTTTAAGGGTTTCACTCCTGAACAACACTACAACACAGATAAAGGAGGCACATCAGAGGGGATGCACAACATCATGGGTGAGCTGCAGAGTTCGCTCCACTAAACTAGATGGCAAGGAAGCAATAGTGACAACTGGCAGGGACCTTAACGGGAAAGGCAACAGTGCAGGCTTAGGAGGTTATAAAATAAATTATGAAATCTGACTGACTGTTTCTCAACATACCCACAGGTAATTTTCAGGCAGAAACAAACAAACAAAAAAAAATAGAATTGCAATTTATAATAAACTTACTTTTAACGTCTGTGTTGGAAAGTTTGTTTAAAAAGCCGCAACAAAAATGAACACAACATGCATCAGTCTGTATACAAGTGCAATCTACAGTGCTTATTTATAAAAATAAAATTTTTAAAAGTCCTTAAATTCCACACCTATTTTTTGAAGCAACATTTAGGACAATGTCTCTGAAGCAGCAGTTTAAGGTTATACTATCAACTCCTTACTTTAAGAAAATGCCTTGGTAATTTTTAAGTGTGTGAACAAAGGCTTTGTGAAATCCTGTTAGCCTATTACATGTGGTAAGAGAACCATCAATCATTTCTGCAGCCTGGTGTCCACATTCACAACTTAACTCAATAAAGACTATTTTTAGTTTCTATTAAGGTATGAATATTTTATATTTGTAACCACATAAATCAATAAGAATACTCATATATGTATATACATGGATCATATAATGTATATATTTCTTTAAAGAACAATCCCAAAACAATGCAGAAATTTGAAATAATGGCACTCTAAGATTCCTAAAGTTTACAGAAATTCCCAGAGACATACTGAAATCAAACACAAGTGCTATTTCACTCGAAGTTGAGAGGTTTTTGGCAGTTGTGTGACTATTTCCATCTCCAAGACACTGTGGCTGCATCATACCATGAAAACACACTGGTTTTTCTTAATACCAAATGTATGGGCATGTTCTACCTGCTGTGGATTACCTGCCTGAGAAACTGCTTTTCAACAGAGTGTTAGAATCTATGCACCTCTGCTGTACCTTCACAAACTCTTCCTCATTAAAATTTACTTTAAACATGGAAGAAAGGGATTTGTGCGTGTGTAGGTACAACAATGTTCAGATCAATACATTATAAAAATCTATTAAATCACTGCACTAAAACTGAATTAGTTATTTAAGTCTTGAAAGCCCAGGTATTTTAGCTCTGAATTCAGGTCTCATATTTCAGCTCAGATCACTCAAGAAGTACTCTGGATTTCTAAACAACAATGTACTAAGAAATATCTGTACCTGATAGAAACTCCTTTTTTCCATCAGTTCAAAAAAATATTGTTTATCATCTTTGTACTGTACATTCTCTCATAATAAACACAACACCTTTCAAAATGTCTATGTGACTGTACTGATCGAATGATTACCTGAATGAAACACCCAGCTGATTACATTGAATATTCAGTTAACTTATACTTCAACAGCTAGAGAATAAAACACAAGAGAAACCCAGAGGAACTCCTGGTAAAGATGTTTTGTCAAGACATTATTCAAAACTAGAGTAATATGAACGGTTACATCAGCCCTCAGTAAGTTTACCTCGGTATTTTCACAAAAAGGTCATTTCCAAAATCTTCAGGAAAAAAATTATACTTGACACATCACTGCGTCATGTCAGGGTTTGTGGGAGAGAGGGAAAGTCGGAGTCTGCTCTCAGGCAGACAGAAATCCATGGCTTGTACAGTGCTCTTGATGCAGGTGTTTTAGTGGCACTTTTTATTCGTGAAAAAGAGTGACTGTGCTTTGTAAAAAAGGTTGTATTTGGAAAGGCTTGATGGCATCTCTGACACACAGACGTAAGTTTTGCAACTAACAAAATAATTCTTAAGCTCCATTCCAATTGCAAATTAAACAACTACATTTTTTTTAATGAACCAAGAACTGAATTAATGATTACAGCATACCTGAAAGTTCTTAATGACTACTAAATCTGACATTAAAGTTTATGCCCATTTAATCTTTTATTACTTCTGGTGCATTACCTTAGATTAAAGCACACAAATCTGGCTGAAAGTATTTTTGTCCTATGATCTGTGCTATTACTTTTCCCCCCTAATTAAAAACCTAAATTAAAGAAAAAAAGGCAAAACAAACCAAAACAACAAAATGAGATGACTATATATCAAGTCTCAAAGCAAAGAGGGTGATTTGCCACTTTAGAATTCTTATCTATCAGAGAAGGCAGCAAACATCTAGTCCAAAAAAGTTATTTTGGTCAGTCTCCCACTGGGCAGAGTTGGGAAGCTGAGACAAAAAGTCTTGTGGAGGACATTAAGAAACATTAAACCTGGAAAAATTCTGCTGACAATATTTGCTAAAATTAAGCATACAATTGTCCAGTTATCAACCACATATCAACCACATTTTACATAAAGTAAAAGGGGCTGTTCAGTGAGAAACAAGGTGCCACTCCACACAGAGAACTGGAGTGAAATTTGGTGACATTTTATTCAAAAAAAAAACCTGCCCCAAACAAGAAAAAAGCCTCCACAAAACCAGAAAGCCCCATGCACTAGTAACTCCCAGTGCTTCTGTTTTATTCATTGCTGTGTTGAAGTCTAACAGCCTATTCTTCCAAAGTCTCAGAGACCCAAAGGAGGTGCAGATGTTTCACTTTCTCTTTGCTGAAGCAGCTGAGAAGGCTTCCAGTTCGTGAAGGTTTTCTGAGTCACTATCAGCCGCAGTAGTATCTGATTACTCTGCCTGAGCTGGTTGTGATTAAAAGGTTGAGAAGCAAGCAGGAGACAGCTGTAGTAGCTGACAGGTGAACACTGATTCAAAACTAACCTGTAAGACACTTCTCAAACCATGTTAATTAAGTCTGACAGTGAATATGGAGCTTCTTATTAGGAATGCACAAGGAACACACAGCCATGGGCTTCACCTATTTCAGCCAGGCATCAAGACACAACACTTCCCTGTGAAACTTCTGGTTTACAAGATTAATCTTTTAGAATACAAATACACATTACTTTTTTTGTTAGCAGAGTACAGCTCAGATTCTCAATCAAAACCCAGTTATTTTGGACCAGAGCTGTAAAGCTTTTCATATTTACATGCTCTTAAATTAACTATTAAAATGGAGGTGATTGTTCTCAATAGGCAACAATTGTCTGAACTATCAGACATTTGATCATTTCTACGTTACACAGGGCTACAGCACAAATGGTAAAAAAAAATGCCGTTTGAGGGAGCCAGCGTATTTTTACAATGCCAAATGTGCAGGCAGTCCTTTGTATCTGGGATCAGTTTAAGTACCTCACCACAGTACTGAGCACAGGCTAAGCCTTGCTTCTGATTACCCCAGGCACTGGAGTGAGCTCATACGGATGCATTCCTTTGGAATGCAGTGGTAGCTGCTTGGGTACCTCTACACCAAATTATTAAGAGGATTAATTGGATCTACTCAGAGTAGCAATGTGGGGAGAAGCAGCACCAAGGTAGACATGTATCAGGATTTATAAATTAAACTAAATTAAATTAAATTAATTAAACTAAATTAACAATTCTACACGAAAACAGAGGAATAAAATTAATTTAAAAATTCAAACCAGAATAGTGGAATTATGTAGTGTAGTGGAATTATTACAATAAATAAGCATGTAATTTCTTTTAACAATTGATAATATTAGAGACTTGGACCTTGTTTAGGCACTAGCCCCTAAAGGAGAGACTATCAAAGCTTTGTGTGAACTGAAATTGTGTTTCAGCTAACCAGTGAACATGAAAGGATCAGCTCATCTCCATTATAAAACAAGTACTTAGATTGAGGTTCTCATGCCAATTACGAAAGCCTGCTAAAAATATGTCTGATTAAATAATAAGCTTTTCTTTTTCCCCTTCACAATCAGAGAATAAAATGTTTCTGCACTCTCCAAGACATTCCATCTTACTGCATTTAAATTAAAATAGAAATTTGAAACACAAACCTCTTGTTTGAAAAGAACATGTCCATGATGTGTTGGGCAGAAAAGACATTTACAAACTACAAACAATTATACTGGGACTGTGCTCAGTAAAAAAAAAATCCGCCTCTGGCCCTGCATGTTCCTACACTATGCGATCACACTGTCAAATTGGCAAAATATTGAAGAAGATAACACATATCCATTAAAACACCAAAGTAAACCAAACTGAAACAGTATAGTTATGCTTGTTGCTATTTCTAAATTTCAATTATACTTCTGGAAGTTAGTATAGTTGATAAGATTAGCCATCAATTTTTTTTTTTTTTTTTTTTTTTTGGTCTTCGTTAATATCATCAATGGAGCTTTTTTTTTTTTTTTTTTTTTTTTTTTTTTTTTTTTTTTTTTTTTTTTTTTTTGCCACACATTTCTTTGCCAGATACCTACCCATTTGAGAAAG
This sequence comes from Hirundo rustica, assembly GCF_015227805.2. Taxonomy (NCBI): domain Eukaryota; kingdom Metazoa; phylum Chordata; class Aves; order Passeriformes; family Hirundinidae; genus Hirundo; species Hirundo rustica. Next base: position 33,057,409 of record NC_053454.1, read on the forward strand.
CAAGGGAAGCACGAGCCTTTCAGCAAGCCTGGTTTACCATATGACCAGACAAGATGACAAAGCTTGAGAAAAATAGATTACTTTTTTTTTTTCTTCAGCAGGCTAAAAAGCCTGCCTGGCTCTGCTCATTCGTCTCCTTTAGTCCAGCAAGCCAGAACAGAACAGTTTACTTTCAAGGTCTCATTAGTTTGGATTTACCATCTTAGGTATAGTCAGAAAATATTTTATGTTGGTTTCTGTTGAATGGACTGTAAATGTATAAAACACAAGTTCTTCAAGGCTTTAACAAATTATTCTTTAAAAAAGTGCAGTTGAAAAGAAAAAATAGCTTTCCAAACTATAAAAGTCAGGCATAAATCTAGGAAAAAAGAATGGAAATAAAAAGCCTCAAAGCAGTACTGCCTCAATCATAAGCAGAACAATTCCTCCCCTATTCTGCAGACAGATCTGAGATCTTGTTTTGTATATAAACACATTCCATATTCCACTCAGCTCTTCAACTTCTAATAAAATTTCTTAACATAATAATCAGAATAAAAAATATTGAATAATCAGAATAAAACTATATTGCTCTCAGAAATCATTAGTATAATTTCTGTTTCCATATGTGAGCCTCCCTGCTTCACCTTTGCTTATATGCTCAAAGATCTTAGCATGTATGCTCACACAGATTACCTCCTTCTAACAAGGTAATTGTAGCTTTGTTCACAAGACTGGGTAACAGTGCATTCTAACTTAGAAAGAGGAAAAAGGAATCCTGGGAGATGGGAGTGTGAGCACAAAGAAAACGAAAAAAATACAGTGAACAAAAAGGTAAAAGGAAAAAAAAATTAAAATTCTAAATCTAACTAGGAGTCAATCTCACATCTTCTTCCATGTGGCCAGATCTCTGTGCCTGTAGGGAACTCAATTTAACTCAGTGGGTTACACACAGCTGTAGCCATTTGCAGATGTTCTGACTGTAGTTCTTTTCTTTGTCTTTGTCAATGCATTTTGAAAAAATAAAATAAAAATTTCAACACAAAATAAAAACCCTCCTGTCCTTCCCTTCCCCAAACCCACCCCCTGCCTGTTTTAAAGCTCGGCACTTTGAGTTCTCCACATTTTCCAAGCCATTTGAGGAAGATCTGGATTTGCAAGGACTAGCAAACCATTTGCAGCACTAGGGAAAATTTCTAAATGCTGCTCTACTAGGTATAGTGAATTTTTTGAATTTTTTAGTTTTAAAGCAGTGGTAATTATTCAGGATTTAAATCTGTTCCTTTGGTCTGTAACCCTTCATTCTGACAGGATTTGCTTTGCTGTGAAGTTCACTGCTTGCTTTACTTTCTCTGGTGAATAAATACAGCCTAAAGACTAAAGAATAATTTTAATTCGCAGAAATTTTATGCATGAGAAAAATGTTGTTAAACAGAACTATTTCATTGTCATTAAAATCCCAGAAGCAGTAAGGCATATAGGCAGGGGCTCTGTTCAACTAGACAAGCAGAGACGCAGGTCTAGACGGACCTGCTTCCTTTTTGCCTTTTTAACGCCACTTAGTTACCACACCAAATCCTACCAAAACACAAGTGAAGATGTGTGTGGCCAGGTTGTTAAAACTGAAAACAGCGGTTCAGATTAGCTCAATCAGCTCTGCCTACAGCCTTATATGGAAAAGATACAGATGTGTCTTGTTAAACTGAAGAACAAATTCTGTTACAGAGTCTGCAAAGAAGCTGGCTACTAAAACAAAGCATGGAGCCTGTAATTTTAGAAAAAAATAACATACTTTACATTTTCTTACCTGTAAATCATTATTTTTAAAATGGATGAATATTCTGCAAGTGGGGAAAAAAAGAGTTTCAGTCATGGCTCAGTCTGACACTGGCTCCTGCAGCTCAGGTGCACGGCAATCCTGGTGGATGCTGCTCTACTAAGATTGTTCCCTGAAGCCACAAGAAGCCATTGGCCTGCTGCCATTCCATAAGCCTGTCAGACAATGCCAATACTGGATAAAATGACTGTTACTGTAGGCTCAGTAGACCTAAAAAAAACACTGATGGCCACTGCTAAAAGCTTGAAAATGAAATTGCAGCAATACCCTTCCTTCAGAGAGCAGCTTTAGCAGAAATGCCTTTTCCTCTTTTTCCTGTTTCTCCTCTTTCAGTAAAACAAAATTTATATAAATAATCTGATGTATTATATCAAAATGCATAGAAAAAGCTTCTGTTTTTAAACACACACATTTTGGTATACAAGAAGAAATCTTATAGTGTTATCCTCCTACTTGCAATTCTCCCCCAAAGTATCAAAATGATTCCCTACATGGATGCAAACACACACTGACATAAATTTGGTTTCAACCTTTGAAAATCAGTGTACTGTGACCCCTCTAAACACTCATCTAAGTATTACGAAGAGAGACCCTCTAACTGACAAATACATGAAATGAATAGATAAGAATCCTTCTTTTCACCTCAGCATTCAGTTGTGGTTTCTGAAGGTAACAAGCAAGCATGCACCTCTCACGTAGAATCATCTTGTTAAAGGTACTCTGCAACAGCCAGGAAAGAAGGGACTGGTTTTGCTTCGTTACAGTCCAAAACAAAGGTGAAACAAGTGATGCTAAATCTACGTTGCCTGCTTTAAGAACAGACATTTCACTTGAGCTGCATTTACTATAATTTTATATTTCTGTACTCAGAACTCTTATAAATCAGAGTAAAAAAATGGAGGAGCAAAATGAAGGGGAAAAACCCAATTATCAAGTTTCAGTTATGCAACAATATTAAATATGCCCTTTTTTCAATATGGGTCCATTTCTGTGCCAATCAACCCAACATCACATATTCTGAAACAGTATTTTGTAAATCTGCAACTTTAGACAGTGTGTATTTGGAAGTGTCCCTATATTAAAAGAATGGCATTGCAATACTCCTGATTTGCTTTTTGCATCAAAACCCTCTTTCCAGAAGGGATTTAAAAGTCCTAAATGCTATCTTAAAGAGCTCCTTATCTTTGGAGGAGTCACTTCACTTAAAAAGCTTTCTGGAGGTACTGCAAAGCTGTGCACTCCAAAGCATTCCTCAGTTTTCAGTCTGAAATATCTCAGAAATGCTCCTATTTGTCTATTTAAAATATACTGATTGCAAGTGTAAACCAATCAGCATTATAAGTTATTTTATATAGTTTAAACAAAGGATTTCAAAATTATCTTTGGGAAATGTTTCAAAGGAACTGCAGTGAAATTTTTTGTTGGTTTTTTTTTTTTTTTTTTTTAGTATTGCCAATTATGACAATTTTGAGGATTTCTATTTTGTCCTGATTTGGAATGGAGGCATTCCTCCTGAAACATTAAAGGTGCTTTTTCTTTAGTGCTATTCAGAATAGTTCTGAAGATTATTTCTGTTGCCTGATAAACATGGAACACAGTTCAAATTGTAATGAAGAAGGGGAAAATGAATTGTCTGCTTAGAAGTATAAACCTCAGGCACACAGTCACATCACAGTTAAGTCACCTGCTTATACACCTGGTAGCACTGTGATTGGGGCGAGAGCCATAAAAACTTGCATATGCTTACAACGCAAATTTCTGCATCCCAGTGTGAAAACCCCTACCTTGCGTGCATGAGAACGCACACAGGTCCAAGTTTTCACCAGCAAAACTGCAAGAGCTTCTTGAGTTCTGCTACTGAATATCTTAGCATTATCTTTATCTTACTCTTACTGAATATATTGCATCTCCGGGCCATTCGCTACCGCAAATGAGACTGACCAAAATCCCTTGAGGCTCTCAAGTCGTAAGAAAGCTCCGACCGCCTGAGGCTGATGCATTGCCCTGGTTGCACCTGAGTAGGATGAAGAGGTCATTGCTTCCAGCTGCTCAACGCCTGGGGAGTTGGTGGAGGGCGGCAGGGAACAGCACCCCAAACATAACAACACCACACTCATTTCCTAATCCCCAGTGTCAAAATCACAGGCTAAAAAGGCTTTGTTATCAGAAATGCATGAGGAACCGTTTGGACAGTCCAGGTTCGGGAGCAGCTACCTGGGCACTTAGCTGGCACACACAAAGGAAGGCTTGGACAAGCGGCTGGCAGCAGAAACCTCTTACATGGCTCTGCAGCTGCCAGCAGTACTTGTCTGACTGCAGCCTTCACTGCCAGTGACACAGTTCAGCACAGTTCCCTATTCATTCAAGTCAGCACCAGGAGAGGAAACACGACCCTTTTAAATTATTCAAAGAAATCCTTTTTCTCCTAATAAAAGCTGTGACACTTAAGACAGCGCTAAATGCAAAATCCGTAGGACCTTAAAATGACAGTAAGACAGAGCGCGTCCCTGCCAAGCTACAGAGAGCACTGTCTGTGACAAGAGAGAAACTGAGGGTTGGGGCTGCTTGCCTAAGCTTTGGGACAGCGGAAAACCAAATAGTACACCCTAAGTCAGAAGTCACCTGCAAATGAGTCAGCAAAGTAACCTAGATCTGAATATTGCCCCATGCCAAAATCAGATATGATTTTTTTTTTTTTTATTTTTGCAAGAATTTAAAAATTAAAAATTAATATATGGCTAATCTTCACCAGAATTAAAAAAAATATTTAGAAAGTGGTAAGCACACAAGTTGATGCTAACAAGTATTAACAGTGTTTAAACAAACAAAAGAATATCACATGCACTGATGTTTATTTCCTTAATATGAGATACAAAATCTTCGCAGACAGGCTACAATTATGACCAAGTATCTGTCAAGATCAGAGGCACATAACCATGTTACTATTTAATGTCTGCAGTAATTTTTAGTGTGACACCATCTAAAAACACCATCTGACTTTTTGTTACTTTGTTTGTGGTATTACGCACACCATAGTGTACAGACGCTATAAAATACCATAAATTCTGTTTCTGTAATGACTGTATGCATACAACAGAATAGGAAAGTGAGAAAAAGGCTGACAAAAAGGGGAAGACAATAAAATTAAGATATAGCTGGGAAAACTCAATTATGCATTCCAACAGAACAAAAGCTTCCAAATTTTCTCACAAATTGATGAGGGAGATGAAATAACATCACAAAGACTGTTATATAAAGATAAAGATTATATAAGAGCAGCAGATATCCATATTATATGAAGCATTCTCTAAACTTACTTGTACTTGAAAATTACAGTACATTCAGACACCATTTCCCATACAGTAAGATAATTTTTTTCAGTAATTACCTGAATATGGCAGCTGGGATTTTAGCAACTGAAATCGTATTTTGTTCCTGAGAATTATCAGACGAGAAATTCAATGTACTGCTAGAAGATTCTGACACTCTCTTTGGGCTGCAATACTGCGGTAGCTAAGGATTTTTGACAAAACAGGCCCATTATTATTTAATTCCCAGAAAATGCAATTTGGAAGATGAAAAGATGACAAAGAAAGAATAGGGAAAACCCACAAAGGTTCGGTAAATATCTTGAAATTATTTTATAGACATTTTCTACCTGAAAAGCAGATACAGCTTCAAATATTTTGTGAATTTAATACAGAAATGGTTGCTAAAATGTGCTTTCAAAAGAAAACACCTCTACAAAACAGTCATCCCTGTAGGCAGCAGCTCCTCTCAACACCTCCAATAATGCTACAGCTCTTGTTCAATAGCCCTTCTCACCTCTGAGCAGGAAGCAAATTGTGAAGTTGAGCGGCACTGTTATGGGACACTACCTGCTGTGCTATCAGCAGACTTCAACAAATAATTAGAGCTGCCTGCAGCCATCCAGCACTGTAAAGGCTGCCACCAAGTCGTGTCGGTGACACTTCCCGCTAGTGACTGTGTGGCTGAGAAAGGGGCAGCTATGGGAAGTTTCCAGACTGCTGCCCTCTTACCTTGTTCAGAGCATGTTTCTGTCGCACTAGTTAAAATAACAATGGTCCCTAAGGTCTTGCTGACTCTGGTAATGCCACTCTTTTCTACGTCAGTGCCCCTGAATGTGTAGTAGCGACACTGGGAGTGAAAATGTCTTTACGTAGAAGGAAACTAGTTTTTCTTTCATCACCCCATATGAATTGCACCAGCATCTAGAGTACCACATTTATTTGCCTCGTCTAAACACAGTCAAACGCACAGAGAATCTATTGCCAAAGGTCAAGTTATGATTCTTACTTTTAATGAGCATGAAGTTGCTGAGCCCTCTAGGGTAGGATTCCTTCAAAGGAGCCATTCAAGTCTGCTGAGCCCAGAACATAGGACCTAATTCACTCCTAGCCTTAAGTTTAAGCATATTTTGAAGTTCTGTTAATTTAATTTCACCCACCTGCCACCAAATTAAACAATTTAATGACTTGAGCACTAGATTTTCAGCATTGGTAAAGGTTCTGGTACGACTCCTGTAAAATTTTTGTATTATGCCCAGTGTCAACATTCCCAACACGAGAGGGAAGGAAAAAAGCAGAATCATGCTCAAGGTTTTATGATAACAACTGCTGATGCTTGTTTTCTTTATTTTCTGGCCTCAACTTTTTATTTTCTTCAAAATAGCTGACATCTGAAACTATCCTTCACTACTTCAGATATAAAATTTTCTCTCAGGTTTCTTTGACAAAGATATTCCTCTATTCAACTTATTTTAGCTTACTCAGAGAAATCGTCTCATCTACTTGCATTTCACTGTGAATTTCTGAGATAAGCTACTCACTGAATTTATAGAGAGCACAGTATCAGTCATCAGACTAAATTAAATTAATTCAAATAGAAAATAATTTCTAAAAATATGTCAAACAGTCATACACAAGAAAATGTCTTCCTTTGAATACAGAAATAGTCATATTTTGGTCAAATTTGAGAAAACGATAAAAAGTCAATGCTAGTAGTAATGTTACGGAGATTTTAAGTGCAGTTGCTTAACAGTTGTGTTACTTAATAGTTGCTATGCATCAAGATAGTTGTTTGAAGCACAGAGATATTAGATAAAAATATGATCAAAATTTTGTACTTGTAGCTTAGCACAGAGGTTCAACAGCCATACTGAGGATAACACCACAAAGTGAAACACAGTATCTCAGTCGTACAGGATAAAAGGAATGCTGGGAAAGACTTGTCACAGGGAATGAATACCAGACCTTGGACAGAATATTATCAAAATACAAATGCCCACGTCAACATACAGAAGTGAGCAGCCAGCAATCCTCTTGACAAAATTAAAGAAACAGAAGCATGAGAAAGCTTCATAAATTTAGAGTCTGCATCATAATATGTCATGGTTGTATACTGATCTCTGCATACATGTTGTCTAAAATTTTTTATAAGCTTTCTAAAACAAAACTAGAAGAGTCCATAAACACATATAGCAATAGCTTATGAAAAGCCAGACAGTTCCAATGCACAGTAACATAGAAAAACAGTAGAGCTTTGACCCTGAAAAGCTAAATAATACAGAAAAAATAATCTGAATATTTCACCATATGGGGACAAGTTTAAAAAAAAAAAAAAAATCTTAAGTAGATATAGATCTTGCTGGTAGACAAATTTAGCTCCTTTTTACAGTCAAGTTCGAAGACCTGTACTTTCATTTCTCCATTTCGGTCAGAAAATACTCTTTGGGATATATTGAAGCTTAGTACTTTTCAAACATACAGTGACCCAGAAGAGCCATGCACTCACTGGCAACAGTCAAGGCTGCAATGATGCTCAACACTGAGAACACAATGTGAAGAGTACAGGAACCTGCATGCAGTTCCAGATGCACAGACAAAAATCAGGTATAATTTTCCCAAGACTGAAATCCTTCATTCAGGAATGACATAAGACTGCAAAAGGGAAATAACTCATTATGCACACGTTTAAACCATATTAATGATGCAGACTAGAAGGCTAACAACAATTTCCCCACCAAACAAAACCCCCAAATCAAACCAAAGATTTTAAAAAACCAACCAACCAACCAACCAACAAACCCCCCAAAAACCCAAAAAACCAAAACCAAAACACCAGAAACAAATCCCACAGGATTCAGGTACCAGAAAGGTTTGCCATACTTAGGGAAACAGAACTTAAAAGAGCTCACACCCATAAGATTTTCCTCCAAAAGTGAAAGATGCTTCAACTAACAGGAATTTTCTATGTCTGACTCACTAAAAAAGATTGAGCTCCCCATTGCTACTTCACAAAAAGGCATAAGAGCAAGCAGATGTGGTGATATGGTACCCTGTCCTTTCTGAGAAACATGACAGGTGCAGGAAAAAAAAAAAAAAAAAAAAAAAAAAAAAAAAAAAAAAAAAAAAAAAAAAGAGAGAGCTTAGATAAATATTTAAAGAGATGACCAAGTCTTGTATGCCATAAGAAGGTTGGTGATTTGTGTTGATCCTTGGTTGCTTTTCAGTGCTTGTAGGTCTCAATACAAAGTAGCCTTTATGTTTCTGATTAACTCTGAAAAGGGAAACAAAAGTTCCAAGAAGGTAACCCTTAGGGCGCTAGTGACTGCGCGACTGTCAAGAGCAAGAAGTTTACTTGAACTGTTTATTGCTCCCCATTCAAGCTAACAACGAAGACACAAACACAACATTCACCTACTGACAGGACTGTGGAAGGGGCTGGAGGAAGACTACACCAGGGAGAAAATGAAAGGGGAACAACCTGAGACGCAAATAATTTTGGAACAAATCAACACATTGTGTCTCAACAGCTACAGTGAGCTCTGCCATACTCCGTAGAGTTCAGTAATACTAGTTGATTTGGAGATGAAAAGAATACATGAAGGACATCATGGAATTGTGTAACACTACAGGAACAGCAGCGATGAGAAGAGACAGAGAGATTGGACCACGCACATTCTTAAGAATTAATAAAATTATGATAACCAGTCATGGAAATTAAAGCAAAGAAGCGTGGAAATAGAGTGACACCATGATGAGCTAGTGTGGCATACTGATTCACTGGACAGAGTGCCCATGACCCCCTTTTGCTTTGAGGAGACATCAATTTGAAAACATGGCAGTTTAAATATTAAACCTAATTTCCTTAGTGATTTATTTGAAGGACAGGGGAAGTAAAAACAGAGATCACTAAACTATATTTTGCAACAATGTTTGTATGGAAGTCAATGTAGAACATCATAAAAATGCCACAGTCTCATGTTATCATAAACAACTAGATTATAAAACAGGTAATGCTTAGAAGCCCCAAATAAACAAAGCACGTAAACATTAAATAGTGTTTTCATGAAGTAAGATACTATCCTTGTATGTTGACATATATTTCATGAAAAAAATGATGCCACTATGCAGTTCCTATATATAGATGTCTGTTTTAATTAAAAAAAAAAAAAAAAAATTAGAAAAACCTAAACCCATTCAAAACCAGACACCATCTGAAATGCTAATATGTAGAAAATACTTAGTAGCTAGAATAAGACACAGTATTTTAAATACCACTTCTTCATACTTAGGTTTTCCAGAAAGCAGAAACACTTCACAAAATGATCAGCTTTTACAGCACCGATATGAGAGGTTAAGGTTAGTGGAAGAAAATGAACATGACACTCGATGGAGCACAGAGAAAAGCCAGCAGCATGGAGGGATGGGTCCCTTTCTGACTAAGAGCAGAGGATGAAGTGCCAAACAAACCAGACACACCTGCCAGCAAGCCACGGAAACTGGTCAGAAACTTTGACACTGTCATAAAAATGCAAACAGAACAAACTGTATTCTTGTTCATTTTATGGAGCAGAACAATTCACTTTCTAATGGAGTGGGGGAAGCTCTTTAGAGAATTCAAACAAGGAGACACAGAAAGACAAAACCTTCAAAGCCACACATACACTGAAGCAGACACCAGAGTATATGTGCTAAATAACAAAGTCAACAAGAGCTAAAATGTAGAAGTGAACCATCTACCCACCTCTACGCAGCAGCAGTGCCAGATGCCCACGCAGGAAGTTCTCCCCACCTCTGGACACTGAAGTGCTCCTTAGAAGCAGGAGAAATCCTAATGAAAGACAGTCTCAGTTGTCCTTCCAAGGCCCATGTCCCACCAGTCTATGATACTGATGTTGGCGTATAGATTTCTACTCAGTGTATATTTTGTATGACTGAATTCAGTAGTTCTTGCATAACAGAGATCCTTGATCACTGGAGTGCATTGTGAGGATTTGTGTATTAGGGACCAAAAGAATCTTCACAAATCATTACAAATAAAGAACTTCTCTTCCCAAAACAGCTTCTGCTCAGACAGTACTACAAAAAACTGGCTACCCTCAGGTAATATTATATATACAAATTTTATTTCTGGTCAGTGCAACTGCAAGACTAGACAGACTTCTGTCGGTCTACTCTGACAGTCTCCTCCTGGATGGAGCTCCCCAGGGCCCCACTGTTCAAAAGAAGCCAGGTTTCAGAGTCATCCTATTGCAATGGCCTTTGCTCCACTGCCTCTTCTGTGCAGCACAGCCACAAATGGCACAGCAGAGGCTCCCCTTGGAAGACTTCACTCCACACCCCAAGTCATCCAAATCAGCGTTTTACCACCAGACAGTGGCATTTTAATTCTAGCTGTTAAATGCAGTAATTTGAATCAGCATCTGTTTTCAAACAGTTACAATAAATTTGGATCCTCAGTCTGGAATCAATTTGTACTATTGCCAGTTTGACTGAAGTCAGTAAACTTTAGCTACAAAAAGCGTATTTGTAGCACTAGGATACTCTTTATACAGTAAAATACAAGAGGGGGGCAGCCAGCAACATGACCTAAAATATTTTTGAATATTGCCTCCAAAATTATTATTTTTTTAAAAAATTAGAAGTGAAGCAACAAGCTTCTGTAAGCTACAGAAATATGCTTAAGTATATGGGAAGGGCAATCAAACCCAAATCCCTACCTACTTGCTGTTTCTCCTTCCAAATAAGCCAACCAACAGATTGGCTGAAGAGAAAATAGGAACATCTGGAGTTTTACTCATGAAATAAAATCAAAATATATTATAGAAGTATGTGATTGAGTCACCCTTCCCTGTTTTTCATAGATCCTTTGTTTTATATTACAAGCTCTTCACAACAGGGCTGTACCTCTATGTGGTTGAAGAGCGCTTAGTACAAAGAGGTTCTAAAGATGGGTAGAGACTTGTGTGACTACTAAAATATTAATATTTTATACTTAATTTTAATATTTAATATTAACAATATCAAGAGCAGCAACAAATATCTCTGTGGGGCTGTCATAGGTGTAATCTTGGCAAGGGAGGGAATGCTCATAAAGAGGAAAGTCTGGATTTTCTGACACTCATGCCTGTAGATCAATCCAACCTGCATGGAGAGGGTCCCCTTGGCACCCTACCTTTCTGTACATGGCAGCTGCCACTGATTGTATTTCACACTACAAAATGCAAGCTTGACAAGGTCTGCACTGGCACTAGATAACTCAAAAAAATTAAACAGGAAAAGAAAGCTTTTACGCGACCGCACCATATGCTCTAGTGAAAGAGTTCTCGTAAGTTTCAGGTATGCACTTTCTTTCTTACCATTAGGTCCAATTCTCCCCACTTGTAACCAAAGTTTTTATATTGAATTACTGTAAGGAAGTTACTGAATGTCCTAATTTGATCTACCCAAAGTGAGAGAGGGTCATCACGTGCTCAGCTGCTCCTGATTCACGTTTCAGGGTACAGTGAAGTGCATACTGCACTTAAATCTATGGCACAGCTTCCATGTTCAATTGCATCTCACATAGTGGCTGCAGCTCTAAGTTAGAGCTAGAAAGACACTAAATTACCCCTCCTCTCCTTGCTTTTATACATGTTATTTCTCAGTGCTGTGTCCAGTCTACTCTCAAAAAAAAAAAAAACCTGAGGACTTAGACAACTTTCTCCAGAGATACGCTATTCTTACTTCATTCTCCAATCTACACATTTTTTCAATATATACTGTAGTTTTCTCCCTTATTTCTATTATTACTGTATATATATATGACTTGAGAAAATTTTATTTTTCTGCTAATTGCATCTCTCTGTATTTACCAGTTTCTCCATGCTACCTTGATCTTCTTCAGCATACGGACTTCTTGCAAATCCCTCATAACAAAAATATGCTTATGCTTAAACACAAGGCATTGAAATGAGTATCAACAGTTATAATGCTGAGTTCATAAAGCTGTCCATAATCTCAAATGCTATTAAGAATAATCATATTCACTATAAACACAAAATGCACTAAAATTATAAGCCTGAGTAAAAATAAATTGTACTGAATTCTTGACTTAATTTTATACCAGAAGTCAACAATTACTGCGGGAAGAAGAGTGCACTGGCTTTACCTTACTAAATGTAGGATACAGTTTCCTTGTAAACAAACACAACGCACCATAAAAAAAGTAATTATTCCCACATCCTAACTGAACAGCAACCTTTACAATAGTATTTCCCAGTAGTCCCTAAGGGTTCCCCAAATGTCACTTCTTAAGCATAATTAGAGAAATAATACAAAATGCCCCAAGGTCAGACACTGAAAAATACAGAAAGAATTAAAATTTCCTGTGGTGAAGAAAGTTGGTTGGGATATAAGACAGACCTCAAACCAGATTTGGTATTTGGAATACATGACTAAGCAAACAGACAAGAGTGGAAAGCAGCACAAAAGATGGAAAGATGCTCACTGAATTAAGAAAACAGGAGAAAATGGCAGAAATACAAGCTTGTTCTTTTATTCTTGACTTTCTTTGTTTGTGGTCAGCTAAAATAGTTAATTTTAACTTTATTCCAAAGTTCCTTGACTGAACAACATCATTCACTAATTTCCCTTATGACTTGATAATAGAATGAAGAGTTTTCAATGCCTCACTATTCTGTAATCAATATACTGCCCTTTCTATCAAAAAGAAACAATGGCACATTTAGAGAGCAATATATTCAATTCTGGTTTCACATAGAAAACACTCTGAAAATTAAAATAATAAAAAGCCAAAGTTATAAGTAGAAATGGAAAATAAGCATATTTGTTTTAGGCACATATTCCTAGGTTTATTACTAAAGATTGTAACTATGGCAAACCCCCCCACATTTTTAACATCACAAATGAGGACTATTACTTCCATTTCCAAAAGTAATGCCTCCCCCAATGCTTTCTCCAAACATTCAAATCCCAGCTTAATAAAAACAAATGGCATCCCTCATTTCTTAAAATTGATATCCAAAGGTTTGCTGTTCTAACAGGATACAGCCACTTTGAAATCTCACAATTATGTATTCAGACTTTTTTTTTTTTTTTTGGCAGATATAGGGAATATAATAAATGCATTTATAATTCTAAAATTTCACGACCTTGCTTCTGAAATGTGAAAATAGCATAATGGCAGATACTAAAGGCCATTGGAAACATCACAAAATCATCATAAATTTGAAATCTTATTCCCTTGGTACGTAACCTGCACAGTCATTTGCAACCATTTTCAGCAGCAACAAGATCCTAACTAATTATTCAGTTATGTTTGCAATCTTATTTACATAGTGAAGCTACAGGTGATTTCTTACAAAGAAAAGCATTTAAAGAGCCAGCTCCAACAGCATGTAATTGATCCAAATTACAAATATTGTACACTTCAAATAGCTTGGACACACAAAATTCAATCTATATCAGAGGAAAACTTTCCAAGAACTAGTAAACTGAACAACACAACTTAGGCTGCATACACTAAGTGTTCATTCACATGCAGCCAACTAATTCAAAGGCCCAAGAACCTATCTTAAAGTGACTTTTCATTTCCAAAATGACTCAGAAAAAAGAAATAAAAAGTTATTTAATATTAATAATTGAAGCTGTGTTGAATTTACCAGACTAGAAGGAACTTTTTTTTTTTTTTTTTTTTTTTTAATATAGCAGAAAGTTTTACTGAGAATGTCCTTCAGGCATTTTTTGCTTTTCTTCATTTGACTGCTAAGTGGTAGTTGGATGCATTCAGATCTCTGAGAAACATTTATAGGGAAATTACATTAGCTTTCAGGCGAAAGTGAAGCTATATCTGAAATTTCTTACTTAGCATCATTTAACGTCACAACCATTCAGAAGTGAGATCTTTCCCATCATAGATCATTTAAAATAATACAATAGCATGAGGACTCCTAAAAAAAAAAAAAAAAAAAAAAAAAAGTCTCAATTTGTTTTGTGTACCACTGAGGAATATAGTTAGGTATGTATTTGATAGCAGGTATTTAGCATAAGAAGTCTTCTAATATGCATATGTAGAAGGTCTGGCATAACATTTATATCAGACATTCTTAACAGCCTGTATATATTTAGCAATATGACATGAGATGATCACCATCAGCAGTCTGAATCTGACATTTAGGAAGACATTAATAGCAACACTTGGAGCATGACAAAATCGGACAACAGTAATAGAAAAGTAAAATGATGCCGTTATAATTAGGTTTCCCAAAATAAGTCCACCTTTCACTCATACCCTTCTATCACTGCACCTACAAGCCCTTCATAAAAGAATACAAAATTTGTTGTCTGTTAAACATGCTACGATTTGGGCAGTTAATAGCAACAAGGCTAGAGTTCCCCATATTACTCAGTTTACCTGGGTACTAAAACACTTCAGTCCTGTAAAAAGGCCCTCACCAAACACTTCAGGATGACGCCCACTGGCATGCATCTTCCCTCTGTGCATTTCTGTCACAACGGAGTGCTTTAGGAGATTTAACTCCATAAAGTGCTGAACTCAGTAAGATGAGCATTTAACACGGTTAAAACACAAAATAATTTCAGAATGTGTAATAATGAAGGTTACGTGTCAAGACAAACCTCACAAGCCTGCACTGCTGAGCACCTGTGGGGCCCGGGATTCGCACTCTCCACCACCATTTGGGGCCACAGCAGCAGCACTCGGTGTACAACAAAAACATGGCCCGTGGAGGCACTAGTGCTGTACAAAGGCACTTCCTACTGACAACAGGGAATATTCAAAGCCTTTTGAGGGCACCCAGACTTGAGGTGGTCATGGAAACTGCCTAGGCGATCTCAGGTGCTGGCAGGTAAATTTAAGATTTTCCTGATGAGCAAAGGCCTTAAAGAAATGTTCATCTGGTGAGGTCTTCCACCTTCTGTACAATATGGCCACTCTGAGCCTATGAAAGCTTCTGACCGCCCCCTCCTTTTTTATTTTCCTTTAAACATGGTTTGACAACACACTCAGTGATCCATTCCAGAGCTGCCATTTCAAGGAGATGGTGCATTCATCTCAAAATGGAGGGCAATGTCTGCTTCTGCAAATCTGCTAGGAACTGGCAGTGAAACCACCTACGGTACGGTAAAACATTATGACAGGGAATTTGTGAGATTCTTCCTCAGATAACGTTAGGTTTGGTTACAAAAAATGGCACCAAAAATTATCATGTAGAAATCTAAAGGCACATTAGCACTAACTAAATGCTTCATGTTGTGGATATGGGAGCATTTCTGAAATGCTGCCTTGCTAATAACTCTCAGTACACCATCAAAAGGGTCTGGGAAGAGTTTGTGGATCTGGCAACCTTCATTCCATGAAATGGCAACCAGCATTTTTCATGCTATGTGTTAGCCTGGAATGAAGCCTCAGAAATGAAAGCACACTTCTTTGATTTAACCTGGTTTCCTAATCTACTCTCAGTAAAAGGCGGGCTACTGTGAACCTGCAGTTTATCTGGATTATCTACTCTCTTTACAAATATCTCCTATTTCACTAAGAATTAACTTTTACACATAAAGTTGCCTTGTTCATCCCACTAAAAGCAAGAGCTCATACCTATGTTCTACCAAGAAATAGAGTGGATGATTCACTAGAAACCAACAGTCAAGTTAAAACAAGTTAAACAAAATTTAAAAGTATTAAAAAATACACTTTTTTCCTTGTTTCTTAACCCCCCCCAGCTGAATCAAGTTACATTTTAAGTTCATTTTTTGACAGCATTTTATATTAAAATTGGGAAACAAAGAGCATTGTGGAAAATACAAAATTTTATCTGCTGATAGTAATCTTAGCTATATCACTGAACAGTCACCTCTCCATGCACTAAAACTGGTGTTTATCTCCTATTAAATTCTGCAAAACAGTTTATTTTAATCTTTACACTTGATGTGAATCTCAGCAAAGCTTATGAAATGCAAATATTACACCAAAGACACTCTTTCTGTCTGCAAGAGAGGGATCCTCATCAGGTATTTCAATGCCTTTCTTAATATTATTAATAATACATTCTCAAAACAAAAAATTTGTTGTATGTTGACATACCACACTCCTCCTTTACTGTCAGTAAAACTAATTAAACTGTTGAAGCTAAATGATACCTTAAGAAATTTGCTTTTTTGGGCATTGTCTGTTTTGAAACAAACTGTACTTGAAGATGGGGACACTCATGCACTCATTCAAAACTCCAGCAAGCTTGAGACCCAGCACCAGCATAGGCTCAGTGCCCAAAGGCCACGTGCTGTACCTACCCCCAGGCTACAGGTGCACATCAAAAGCATATCCCTGTGACACTGACAACTGAGGCCTTTCTGCAGGGATTTGTTGCCCAAAAAGGCTCTACAGCTTCACATCACATCTAACAGCTCCCACTCTTAAAACCACAGAACAAACCTGACCTCACAAGCCAAGTTTCCAATCAATCAGCAAGAACCTGCAGTAAAACAACTAAAATGCAGAATGACCTTACAGAAATACTGTTTATCAGATAAACCTTATTTCAAACAACCATGGTAGGTTTAAGCTGATGTTCTCTACTATTAATCTCCTCTTTTAAGTATCGTATCCATTTAGTTGGCAAATAGCAAAGCTGCATTACCATAAATGAACACATCAGGAGCACATGTAATCCTTCTACCCAGACGTTCCTCTCTAGCACACTAAAGGATTACATGGGATCTCCTCCTTGAATTTTGGCATCTCTCCATCTTCTTTGCAAAGTCACACTAATGAAACTCTCGGAGAGAGCTGGGATGACTCAACGCAAACCTTTTTGCTTATTAAAAACATTCTTTAAAAAAATTCAGCAATGAGTTCTTTGTAGCTTCACTGTCCAGTTTTGCCCATCATTCCCCAGTTTTGTTCAAGAGATTATAAAATCACCATAGCATTAACCCTGAGGGCCCAACAGTAAAGAGACTAATAATTTGAGAGCAAAGGATTTTGTGTTTAGTTTGTTGTTTGTTTCAGGATAAAGTTCAGGCCTTCAAATTCTCATTCTTTCAAAATACTTCCTCATGATGAGTAAACAACAGTGGATACTGTATGACACTCATATGGCATCAAACTTTGCCAAAGTGATTGCAGACTGTCCTTTTCCATAGGGGTGTATGCGACAGAGAACTGAGCAAACATTCAGCTCTGTAAAAATCAAGCTCAGCTCACTCTGCTCTGCAGACTAGCTATTAAAGGAGCTGTATTATTTAAAAGTGCTTGCCTGAATGCACCTTGTGCAGCTGTTTGAGAGGTATTTGTAAGGAGTAAATAGTCTCTGAGAGGAGGGCAATGAGATTGAGCAGCAGAGCTTTGGGGGGAGGACCAACTGCAGCCCAGATTGTACTGCAGCATGTTTTTTCAGGCAGGACTATGCTGCCAGGGCACAGTTGCAGCAAGACACTGACAGCAAACTCACGGGGTGTCTGGGATAGAATATTTTTCTGTGGAGAAAACCACTACAGCTGTTCAGGTTTACAGACTATTGAAGGGAAATTTTCTTCAGAGCAATTGCATAAATGTGCACAGTAAGCATACTGAGGCTCCAATAAGAGCAGGACAAGTTCACTCTCATATCCCACTGGGTATCCTAAAAAGCAAGTAAGTGACAAATACACTGAAAGTCAGCACTGAAACCTTCACTTTCACTGATACTGCAATCATCCATGAACACGTTTAACTAATACATTTGTGCCCTACATACACCCCAAGCGCAAGGAAAACACCTTATAGAACAGAAGACTTAGGTGGAGCACAGAATCTCATACATCTCTGCAGAAACTCAAGCCAGTCTGCCATCACCAATACTTCAGTTGAATGCTAAAAGAGATGCAAAACAGAATGTAGGTTTTTAAAAGATCACAGGTATTTGACATCAGTGCTACAAAGGCTGAACTAACAGTTTAAGGCTGAGCTATTCATATTGCCTGCCGCCAAAAAGGGGTCACCCCACCCTACCTTCCACTTGCACTAGCAAGCCAATCCCACCTCCCCCTCTCTGCCCTTTTTTACCCATCTATCTGCATGGGGAACTGATTTGACTTGCTAACCCAACAGAAAACTATGCCCTTTCCTCATCATCACCTTCCCTCCTTCTGTTTCCTTCTATATTAAGTTTTTTGGCACAAGTGAACTGTTGGCTCAAGACTGGCTTAGAGTCTTGAGTCTTAGAGAATGACTCTACACCAAGATTTAGGGTCACAGTGGCAGGAGCAACTTTCCTGTTTTATCCTCTCCTGACCCTGAGTACAAACATTGAAAATCCTGTCTATTACACTCATATTGAGAACCTCTGTGTAATGGAAAACCTTTGAATCCTTGACAAAATCTTGTTCCACTTGCAAAAATTGTGCCTCTGCAGCTTTGGGTTAATGATGAACTTGTCCGTTCTAGTACCAGACCCTGTGGTTTGCTTTCCTGACATTGCCAGTGGGGTCTTTGCTAAAATTTGACATAAGCAGGAACCTTAATTCCTACCTAATGTTACCAACTAGCAGGACAGAGTACCAGGACAGTGTCTGGCAAGTCTAAAGCCCTGGGCAGTCTGCATGTCTGCAGAGCAACTAGAAGCAGATGACAAGCTAGAAAAGCACTTACAAGGAAGTAAATAGCTATCTAGAAACTAAAAGAAAGCCACCTTAAAACAATATCCTCAAAGATACTGAACTATGAGGTTTTTGTTCAGATCTATGCAGCACCACAGTTATATGGGGAACAAGCTAAGTTCAGTTGGTTATCTTCATGTTATAGCACATCACGAACCTTCATGTGGAAACAAGCACCATTATTTTATTTTATGCAAGTCAGTCTATTGCTCTTAGTCAGGTTTTGGAGCAAAAAAAGGAAGTAATAACACAGTAGTTCTGGAATTGGGATACCAAAATTGCAACTGCTCAGATATATGCCAATCATTTACGATTATTGCTCTTCACAGATACAGACTTTTTACGAGAAATCTTCTCTTTTGTTTGAGGAAGGCAAAGCTAGCGAGTTACAATGCTAACATGCAGTTCTCATAATTAGTCATAACATCCACAGTATCTCTTCAGATATGGTCACAGGCATTTTGAAAGCATTTTGAAGTAAAAAAGTATTACTAATTGAAATAATGCAAGGTTCATAGCTTTCCTGTAAGAATGCAAATTAAATCTTAGAATAAGTTACTTAGTAATTATCTGAAATTTGAAAATTATTTGATCCTTCCTCTCACATCAGCTTGAAAGTGCAAAGAAAAAAGTGCAAGTTCCACTGTGAAGTGCCAAGACTTTTCATTTTCTAAATCGACGTTTTCCAACCTTGTCATCCACACCAATACTGACTCTGGATTAGGAAAAACCAGGTCTGAGCAAAAGAGCAGTAATGGTGAAGGGAGATGCACCAAATATCTCATTAGCAGCTACTGTGGATTAAGTAGCTAGAAACTTTTAAAAAGTCAATCCTGTATCCAGTCCTGCTCTTGCTGAAGCCAGTATGTACACCTCTCACACAACAGCCTAAACATGGTTTGTTCTCTCTGTCTGCGGACATGCACTCCACCCAAGCCAGGGTCTATGTGAATTTCTGTAGTCCTATAATTTAGTCTGTTTTCTAGCAGGACATTGAACTGAAATGCAGTTTGAGGGGGTTTTCTGAAAATGAATTGAACCTGTCCCTCAAGTTTTCACTGAGATTGAACCAAATTAACAAAAAGCTGATTATCAACTAAGAAAGAAAGAAATGGAGAGGCAAGCTAGAGGAGACGAGACATTGATGCTCACATCTCCCTAAAACTCAACATTCTCCCTTTAAACCAGACTAGATTGCTTCAAAAATATGTATAGTTCAAAAATATGTTTGTAGATTATTTTTGTTTGTTTATATTTCTAGTCTAAACCAGAACTAAGTGGTTCAGTGCAGTCACAGATAAGCCAAAGCCAAAAGCACTGCTGGCTCCAGTGAAATGGTAAAGAAGCACCAAAAAGGAGCCCAAGTCTACAGTGAGGAACAAAACAACACAGCTCACCAACCAACCAAGCAAACAAAAAAGTTAATGGGAAAAGAAATAAGGAATTAACAAATCAGAGTAGATATGAACAAGAAGGGATAGGAAAACTAGGAAGATTTCAGAACAAGGTATGTATGCACCCTGCCATGAGGCCATTTCAAGTGAGCTTCCAGCATGAAATATTGCTGGGCTGCATCTCTCCTCTTGTGCTATCCCTCCATACTGGTAAGAAGGGATAGCACAGTTAACAAAATGCAGTCAGGGAGCTAAGCATAGCACAGAAATAGGAGCTAAGCATAGCTCAGAAATACACAATCAGCTGCCCCTCAGTGAAAAGTCACCCTGCCCCGTAATATACCAGTAAGGAGAGGATACAAAAGGAGATGGTGCCCCAGAGGTGGGGAAAAGTGGTGTAAGGTGTTTGCTCTTCCTGCTGTGTGGTATCTAGAAACTACTTGGTTCAATATGAAGAAAATACAGAAGGATATTTTGATCTTTGTTATACAGATGGTGTTTTTGTATTAAATTAATTAATGCATAGCATATTATCATATTTGATGTAAGCCACATGCAGGGAAGAGTTTTTAACTTCCAGATATATTGTTGTTTACTTCTCATTTTAAACATGTTCTAACAATTTTCACACAAATACAGGCCAGCCCTCTGTGCTACAAATAATCATATAATCTCTAAAACACCACCTTGTTCCAGGTACTTGGACTTATCTTGGTTTTGATTTGTTTAGGGTTTTTTTGAAACAATGATTTAAAGAAACCAAACAGACAAATCCTTCCACAAAATGTTTTCATAATAGAGGCGAGTAATGCCTACACCAAACATATTTGAAACAGAGTCTGTCAGCAAGGACTCTCAGCTATGCCAGCCACCCCGAGAAACAGCATGCCTGACACAAAGCAGCAACACAAGTGTCCATGGATCACCATTAGATAAACTTTTAAACCCAGATACTGCACCCTTATTACATCACAACAGTACAAATCTCAGTTTTACTCTTCCTCATCCTACATGTGCTACAGCCCTCCACCTTACCCCACGAAGTCAGCTGAATCAGAGTTAAACCAGGATTTAGCTCAGAGGAGGGTTTTTGGGCTGAAGAGCCTCAGGGACAAAACTTAGTTTGAACTGCCAATACAGTGGAGATAAGACTTTCAGGGCTGTATATAACTGGGATAGTGCATGCAGGAGAAAATGTAACATGCTCAGTTGTTCTCTGCAAGCATCTGTTTTAAATCACTGGAGCACCTCTACAGCAAACTCAATCTGTGTAAGGAGGATAGGGTAATACCTCTCTAGTTTAACAATGTCTCTGCATGTGGATACTGTCAGTATTTTCTTAGTGTAGCCAATTAGGTTTTTCCTTGTTTAAATACGCCACCATGGAGTTCCCAGGGAAAATAATAATGTGAAACAGCTGGCAACATATTTACGCCTAAGAGACTATTATAGGTTAAAACAAAACAAAACAAAACAAACCTGTAAGAAATTGATAAACATGCATATGATGGTGGACCAGTTTTCATAATAGAAATGGAGGAAAAAACCCTAATAACATTTCTAAACAAACATTTATGCCAGTAAATGTTCTACCCCAGATATAACTGTATCAGCAGCAGAACTCAGTTAAAACAACAGAAGCCAAAATTATCTCTCTGAAATAACAGATGCTTCTACCACTGTGAACAGGGTGCAGGGCTTGCCAATACACCCATACTTCTGCAAATATTTTGGAAAAAGTAAGCCTGTAACTTGTGCTCCTGTCACAGCCTTGGTCTACCACAAGTGAGAGCAAGCAGCTTAAGGGTTTTTTTCATTGTATTCTTAACATTTTTTTATGCAATAGTTTTAACCTTGTAACTTCTTACAAGAAATGATCCACTGTTTCATTTCTATCTGCAGCAGCCAGTGAGGAAGTTTTACAGCTTGAAAAGGTGCCAGAGTTTTAACATGTTCTTGGTATTTATCATCTCTAAGTTTGTAATCAAAATTCTGTTATTCCACATAGTAGCAAATACATAATTTTGCAGTATTGAGGCAAATTTACACAGGCTACTAAACCCCAGATTCTTCAACAATTTTAAGATTTGTTTTATGATATAGTCAAGAGTCCAAGAAGAAAAATATTGTCTACGCAAAATATTTCGTTTGACTAGTGTGATTTTAGGATTAGCTGATTTTTTATACCTATTCATGCAGGAATTTTGGCATTACACAAAGCCTTTTAGAAATGATGAAAGAAAAACATTTTTCTGATCCTTGGAGACCTACACATTTAAATTCTGTTCATTAGTAATGAATATGAATTTATTACCCATTTTCCATTTCTATTATCAGAGATTATTTATTTTATTGGCTACAGATGTCAGTTTTAACATCTTAATACGTAAGATACAAGTTTTAACATCAGTCACACACAAGTAGGAAAGATACTATTCAAATGACACTTAAATTTTAGTAGGAAATACAGGAAGTATGTTCCTTATCAAGCATATCCCATTATACTTGTATTTCTGAGTCTCTTGGGATTAAACTGTGCAATACTGTCTAAGGGATAGCAAGACTACTGTTTTCAATGTATTTATTGTCATAAATATTGTAGCTATTTGTGATTTGAAATGCAACCACACTTGTAATCTATTGCTATCCAACAAAACTAGCTTGTAGCCAGTTGCCTAATAGTTTTGATAGTATTTTATTATTCACACATTACAATGCAAGTAACAACTTGAAACATCCTTTTCCCTTATGTGAACAAAGGAGTTTAAAATACTCCCATTACCTTGTTTCCTGCAAACCTGCTTTCCAAATCCTTTCTTCAAGAGTGTTTCATAAGAGCAAAAAACCCACAACCCCAAGCAGTTACAAAGTGTGGAAGACAAAAAAGAATGCCTCTGAACAACACTAACAAGTCTCTCAGTAAATGGCTTTTTCCTCTTTCTCAAGGCTTTCACAGAATGAAAAGGACAACAGTTCTCAAATGCTGGCCATCTAAAAGGTACCTGCATTTAACATCATCGTAACACCTAAAATAAATAAAGAAACATTTTGTTACCTTATGATTTTAAAAGTTCCCAACCTGAGAAGGGCCAAGAAAGGTATTAGACACATTAGAAACACACTAGATATCTGTTCCAGGGAACTCTACTCAAGTAGACAGCACAATTTTACACATGCTTGTAATAAAGTTATAAAAAAATAAAAACACCTGATTGTTAGTTTCAAATGCACTACCTCTTTAAAAACTGATTTGCTCTTGTGGGCATGTAAAGACCTGCTAGTGCTACAGCTGCCACATAGCAGGGAATTTGTCTACAAAAGCAATGTGTCTAGTCGTAATCTCCTTCTGAAACATGAAGGTGCTCATTTCTGATTTTATTGCATTTTTAATATTAAGTTATTATAGCATTCCTGTGCTGCATCTGTCATTTCCACTATGCACTCTGTTTCTGAGGCATTTATAACTCAGTGGTTTTAATTCATATCTGCTGAAATTTGGTGCGTTAGTCAGCTTGCATACAAATTTCCTCTGAAGAGGTGGGGGAAATGAAAAGCTTTGGATTTCTTCCTTGTGAGTCCAAGGTATTTTATGAATATTGACAATATTTCAATTTATTAATAGTATTTTATTTCAATAAGACATGCCTTGGTCTAACAGCCTAGAATAGTGGTTTCCAATCCCAACTGTACAGGACTAAGCTGGCCCTGTGCCTTCTTAGGTAGCTCTGTGCTGCTATGTGAGATGAGGGACACCAAGGGGTGTCTTTGCAGACATGTGAATGCAATAGGGATGGCTCTCAAAGAGAGGGCAGATCTTGAAATAATCTTGAGATAATTCTGGGAGGCAATAATCCCTATTTTGCAATAGGATCTAGAAACTCCAAAGATTCAGACTTCAGATTCCATCTGACCTCCAACAGGTTTCTTAATTTAATTCAGGTTTCACAGGGAACTAAAGCTTCAACTTAATACATGACTATTATGACAAGTCTTATTACACATATCAAATAACTTGTAATATACCCCCAAAGTATGAACACATACAGTATGTTCTAATAATATCTAGCACTTTTTGTATCCAAAAGTGAGTACATTAAACTCACTGGACCTCTAGGTGTAGTCTGAATAACCCAAATGGCTCTTATTAAACAACTCTTATTTTATGAGCCGTGCCTTGGCATGGTTTTATCTAGATTACATTCAGATTTGTTAGTAAATACTCAACAGCAGATATTTAAGAAAGGATAGCTGAAATTACAAGTAGCTAACAGTAACATCCTCCATTGTCTTCTTTCTGGCATGACTCAGGCAAGTACAACAATAAAATATCAGGAAAATAAATATATGCAATTGTCATACATAACAGATATATTCATTGAGTTGATCCTGGTTTGCTTATATGACAGATGCGTAATTACACTGATTCCATGAACACTGCATATACCATCAACACTAAAAATTCTAAATTTTCTACACATTTTATTACAGGTTAAGCTTACGTTCTTCTTTGCCAAGGTTATAGTGTTTCCCTGCATTGGCACATCAACTTATACTGCATATAAAGGAAAGAAGCAAGTTTGACCATGTGGAAGAGCACAGCAACCTAATAAAATCTGCTTTACTTACTACACCACAGATACTTGCAAAACTCAGGTATTTCAGAGAAAAGTATACAATATTATTGTTAATTTTTATATCTATCTTATATATGCTAATGTTACATTTTTCTAAATGATCAGACCAGTAAGATAACCCTTCTTCCACTTACTCCATGAAACTTTTACCATAGAAGTTTCTTTTGAAAAGATCAGCATGTTTGGACAGAAGGCATGTTAACTGTGCAAGTGCACACACATCTGCCTCAGTGAAAGACCTTGTGTCATCTCAAAGCATGACACTGTCACAGTGACAGCCAATTGCCTATTACCTGTTTGTCTGAGAAAAGTAAACAAATTCTTTCTGCTTCATTTGAATCCTAGCAATGTTGAGAAGAGCTATCCAGAATTATGATAGACAAAGGTAGAAGGCCTGGCTGTAGAATTCAAATAAGCATTTGAGTGAAAGGGAGAGACAGATTACTGATTAACAGATCAGCTGGCAGAGTCCACTACTCGACAAAAACCTGGCCTCTATGCATCAATGCTAATCATTTTCTTTAAACAAGCAAAAGTGACTTTTTAAAAGATGTGCTTCCATTCAAAGCATAAGCTAGCTAGGTCATTCTTCTGCCACAGAGAGACATTTAGTGTGAGTTATAATTGACTTACAACAGAGATGAGTGCATTTCTTTAGGTTCTTCATATGGGTAGTCCCAAAAGGGACTACTTACATGCTTTTCAACCAGCTTAAAATCCGATTGTAGCAATAGGAATATCAAAGTACAAAGGTTTACGACTTTTAGGACGTTGAGTGCATGAGGGAAAAACTTACTCCTGTGAAGTGAAAAACCATATCTCATACATTTACATTCAGCAGACATCAAAACATATCTTGTTACTCAGTTATCTAGCTTTAATGAAGTGTGACCACTAACATGAGTTACAGTATTTTTACTTGTCTCAAAAAATGTGGAAATGTACATGAAAATGAGGGAAAGCTGAACATTTTCCAAGCTGATTTCACTGATAAAGGAGCAACAAATCCAGCAAGAAAAGGTACATGCAAGGTAGCTACGCATGCAGCCTCTCAACCACGCTGAGTGCTGAATGGGAACTGACATTTCATATTCTTGTGTGGTTTTCTCTATTTTTTTTTTTTTTTAAGCAATTAAGGAAAAAAAAAAAATCTTATCTTCCTAAATTAAGAGTTATATGAGAAAAAAGCCCTGGAAACAAAAGCATCACTTAAATGTCCTTAGCACTGGAAGTGAATCAGTAGAATCAAGAATTAGTAAAATGGAGAAAATTACTATATTTTACGAAGAGAGTCTCTAGGTTTGTCAGGATCACTTTTTAAAGGGTTCCCACGTGCCGTGGCCTGACAGGCCCATACAGAAATCACCAGAGAAAAAGAAATCCAGACCTAACTAAAATGGTAGTGCAAAAAATATTCTGAGACACATACACTGGTTGAATTTGCTGTTAAGTTTGCAATGTTTTGCTGGAAGTGTTAATGGCTTCCGTCAAATACAAATTTGTTTAGAGACACAGGTATGTCCTTTGTTTTTACCCTTTCCCTCTCTTGCCTACCATGAGCCTTAGGCTCAATGCTTATATCTGCACTAACTCAACAGGAGAAGTTTAGTGCAAGCCTGAGGGTAAAGACTGGCAAAAAGTCATCAATAAACTTGTAACAGATAGCATTCTTCCTGCCTTAGCTTTTGGCTAACAACATGTGCTCTCCCAGACAACACCCACGCAGTTCAAGGAAGGGTATGAACCATGGACTGCTCACAGGAGGTTGAAGGAATGAGGTCCCCAGGCTGTTGGTGAAGCACTTGTGCACATCAGTGATGCTTGAGCTGTAACAGAAAATGGACCTTGGCTTGTTCCCTTTGTTACTGTACACAAAGACTACGCATCTAGCTCTCCTCTACAATCTAATTTTTCTCTCTAAGTGCAAAAGAAAGGCACCTGGCTGGTTTCTTCTCTCTCTTTCATTGGCCTTTTCCACCATGTCATAAAATTTGGGAAACCCAAGAAAGGAGGGAACACCTCATGGCTATAGGTGCTAGCCTGCAACATACCACTCTGAGCTGCAGGCAGCTCCCAGCAGGCAAGCAGAATTGATACCTTCCAATAGTTCTCAAGTATTACTGCTTTGCCAGGCTTCTGGATTTATCAATATCCATGGCCTGTTCCATTCCAATGCTCAGGTAGAATGCTAAAGAGGAGCTGTGTTTATAGCCATGAACACAAGTGGAACGTCAGCCAGCTGAATTTAGGGGACTCCTTCCCTTGGCTAAAATTCAAAACATACACAGGCATACATATGCTGTTCCAGACTAACACAGCTCAGTCTATGTTATAAAATGTTTATATTTTCTATGCAGACTATACCAAATAAACCTACTTTCATGAAGCAATAGAAATTCAGTTTGCTATAGGACTCAGCACATTTCTGTAATTTCTTAGTAAAGATCCCCATGCACTCTATTGCATACTGATCGCATTTGGCTCAAGAACACACATGGAAACTCCACACACATAAAAACTACACATAAAAAGACAGGGGAAAAATAATCAAATAACCGATTCTAGGACAAGCTCTGCTGTATATTGCAAAGTGGAACCAAACACTCAAAATTAACAATTTGTTACCCGTTATTTCACGAGGTACAGTTGCACTACAAGAAACAAAAGCAGACAATATACAAGCAGAATGAATAATGTTCAGCTCGTTTTCACCAAAATCACTGCAAGAAAACCCAACTGCCTCAAAGGCAAAAATATAACTTTGTCTGATGTAGGCTTTATTTTTATTCTTCTTTTTTCACCTCAAGTAACTGGTTCAGCTGCCATGGCTCTGATCAGCAGCAAATTAGGATTAGGTAGAAAGGACTAGGATCAGGGGGTAATGTAAAAGCTGGAGGGCAGAAATGAGAAAAGAGAATTGATAAATAATATACAGGTCTCTTCTGTGAAAAGCTTGCAGAACTGCTTGAGGAATAACTTGAAATACTATCCAAATGCCACTGTTAGAAAAATCATCGGGGGAGAAGGGTTTACATCCCGAGAGGAACCCACTGACTGAAAAGTCTGTTTAAAATTCCTCGACCTCAGGGGAAAAACAGGGTGGTAAACTGGGTTCTCATACAAATGAGGCGTAGCAGGGTTTGCAGAGTAAGACTGAAATGCTCTGAAGCTACCCATTCAATGTTATGAGCCTTACTTTATTCTTTGGAGAAAGTAGAGCTGTTGAAACTCTCCTGGCAATAAAATATGTGCTCAGCTCCATAAACCAAAATTTGCAAGGAGAGGCAAAAGAAAAGGAAGATGGGGGTAGGGAAAGAAAAGTTCTTTGAGGTACTTCCAGTCTACAAAAAAGACTTCAATATTGTCAGTACTTTCAGCATATTTGTCAAGGGACAGGGAGATCTTCTTCAGCCCAAGATCCATCATCTTACTGCTCGTCTCTTGCTTGGTAGGAGAGATCCTAAGATTCAGTATCATTACAAGACAACAGATAGGCCTAACTGTGTGGCAACCTTCCTGAAGTCATCTGATGAAAAAGACAGTTTGACAGAATTACATTTTCAAACTCTGACTCTATGTGTCTGTCTTCAAAAGGCTTGTCTTCTGGTTGGGCATATGGAAACACACACACGTTCATTCTGCTTTATGGCAGAACATGATTGACAAGTACAAGGAGAGAGCTGAGGAGGAAGCAAGAATAATTAAACAGAAAGA
Organism: Hirundo rustica; assembly: GCF_015227805.2. Lineage (NCBI taxonomy): Eukaryota > Metazoa > Chordata > Aves > Passeriformes > Hirundinidae > Hirundo > Hirundo rustica. The sequence continues at coordinate 33,085,928 of NC_053454.1, forward strand.
AAAATGTAAGAAATTTCTTTAGACTACAAAGGCAAAGGGCGCTTCTGTCATACAGGTGAGTAGATCAATAGGCAACTCCGTGAGGAACTAGGCATGAGTGAAAGGGGACATTCTCTCTCCATGTGGACAATGCTGCTTCATGCTGAGCACACACTCTGACTCTACAATCCTGTGCTAAAGACCACATCAAAACATTGCTGGCAACTTCAAAATCTTAACTGCCTGAAGTAATGCGTCCCAGAGAAATACTGCAAACCCAAGGGTAACATGCTTCCGTACTGCTATAAAACTGGTGAGGAGACAACTATGAGCTCCAAAGACAGAGGTGATGATAAGAGGAAGAACCCTGCTCTCTTCTTTGGAGATCACCTATAAGTTGAAGAAAAAGAGCTCATAGGTTGCAAAGTGGAAGTTAAAATCATCTACCTTCAAAATGGCAATGTACAATCAAAACTTAGGAACAAAAGGTGCAACAGCCACTCAACACACTACCACAAAACAAGTAATATTTGTTCTTCAAAAAATGGAACTTATATGAACTGTGCTATTTTCCATAGCTTCCAGGATGTTTCCATTACAAAATGTGTCTTGATACGTAGCTCATTTTCTGGGTCCTTAATTCATCTTACTGCATCTAGATACATCATCCAAGTCCACAAAGTCTTTAAAAATCTTGCAGGTGGTTCTTCCATGTGACTAGTCTGCATTGTTTTTTCCTTTCTTTTCACCTTCTCTTATAAATCATTCCCCCTAGTCTCCAACATTTTTAATGCTCTGCTGTGAGTCTCAGTCAATTAACCTATACCTTCAGGTGGTCAAAACTGGATCCAGCTTTCCTGTTATTGTCTTTACTTGTATTTTGTGCATTTGTTGTAAATTCCCTTAACAATTATCCCAATGCCTAAACAGGGAGCACTATAAAAAGAAATATCACTAAGTTCTTTTAAAGGCCAAAAATTGAAAACTACCCTGTTTATTTTAAATCAATGTAGTTTTACACAAATGAAAGACATCTTTCTTGAATGAGAAAAGACAGGTAAAAAAGTAAGAGGGGAAGATGGACAGCTGAGATGATTTTGATGAAATAGTTATATTAACATGCAATAGCTAAAATTATACTTTTATAAGCTTTTAAGACATCAGTACTGACTACCATTACAAAGCACAAGTAAGATAGAAATTTAACCATTAGTTATGTATTTTCTAAACTATTTGTTTCCAGCTTAGCCACAGGCCTCCCAGGGTTTGAGTATCTTAATAAAAACATAAATACAGACACAGTCAAACAAATAATGTCCCTGATGCTAAGGCTAGAAGTTAGCTGTCCTCATAGTAACTTAAAAACAGTTTAAAAAGCAGCAGAGTAACGGATAAAAAACAATGATTAGCAATGAAATCCTTAAAGGCAGGTTTATAATAATTAACATAAAGGTCACCTTAATAGTCAAGAGATATTTCTAGATCTCCCAAGCCAAAAGATAAACTCTTCAGTAGTAAAATTTGCCATTATTAGAAAAGTTCATTTCATTGTTCAGCCTCTAACTTGTTATCTCTAATTAAGAAAAATCAGATTTCAAAGCAACAAGAGAAGACTGTGATAAAGCTATTTGAAGTAGACTCTGGCAGGGATAAAGCCAGCAGAGAGGTGGCTGTCATAAAATAGCCAAATGGCTTTTTCCACCTCCATCAAGGTCACTTTACTGATGATGTGCTCAATAAGATGATAATGCATTTAACCACTTTCCTTGCATCTGACTTCGACCTTACTGCAAATCCAAATGGCCTTGTTTAACTACCCTGGCCTTTCAACATTTCCCTGAACAAAGATAATTAAGGAGATATACTGCCCCCTACTATCACAGGAATTGAAAGACAAATAAACTTTTAAGAGCACAGCCAGGTGTCTATTGCATTAATGTACAACATTTAAGCAGGGGGTAAAATGAAATAATGGTTAAATAATTATAAAAGGTTAACAAAGTTAACTTCGCTATGTAAGGCAATTCTGTTCTATTTAAAAGAAAGAACATAAGAGGGTTTCCAGGCTACTTTTTACAACTCCCTGGACAACTGCCTTTTTTTAATGCAGTTTCTGACTTAAGAGTAAAAATGTTCTGCAAAAATTAACAACTCTGAAATTTCTGCACATTTGAAACTGGTTATATTTCATACAAGGGTACAATAATGTTTTATGAAAAAGCAAGTCTATATGGTTAGACCAAAAGCTGCTCTAAAAACCCAGTTCCCTTTTTTTTTTTTTTTTTTTTTTTCTTTTGTGTGTGGTCAGCAACTAGACTAAAGGTGAAAATTAAAGGAGTTTAAAAATTAGTTTGGCAGTTATGACAATTTGAAAGCTTAAGGTAGCGCCTTTTTATGACTTTACAATTATGAAAACTAAACAAATAATATCATTATATTATAGCAGTAGCACCTTTTTTCTTTTTTTTAAATTTTGATTAATGTATACTTTTATATTCCAAATAGCTCTCCAGGATGCTAGTTCTGCTTGATACCAAGCAAAAAAAAGCCCCATGTCAATAGCTCTTGGACTAATAACAACTGAAACAGAATAAAAAGAATAAAAAAGCTGGTAAAGCAGTTGGATGCTAGCTATGCAGAGATGCAAGAGATCTTATTTTAATTTTTTTTTTCCTCTAAATCTGTTTTTCTTTTAATCATCTTAGAAATATTGCTGTATAGGTCTGAATCTCCTTTAAAAGCAAGAAAGAGGCAAAACAGCAAATTATATCAGAAAGATAAAAACACATAACTCCCTGTTGATGTGATACTAGATATGTTAGCTTACCGCTACTGCCAAAATTGCCATTCCTTTGCCACAGAAAATTAAGTATGCAGAAACCCTGTCACATATCTTTAATGAGTTTTATCATAACGCAGTTCTTCAAAAATTACAGCAAATTCACCTCTGCCATTTTGTCAGGCCACCAGTATTTGAGTTGTAGACGCAGTTGTGCAAATTTCAACACGTTCACGTATTTGGCTTAATCTTTCACCGTAACACTTAAAGCAGACTCAACTCCTGAATTCTGAGTACACCAGAAGTTAAACATCCTGTAAAGGTACCTTCACCTAGTAAATACAAAAATCAGTGATTACAATATCAAACCATGAAGTTTGCAATGATTCATATACCAAAGCAATGCAAAATCCTTTCTGCTGTATATAACAAGCCATAAATAAACCTTTCACTCTGAGTTAGAATGATTTGCCGCAGTTTACACAAAACAATTATTTAGTTTGAAGTTCGGATAAACAGTGGCCCTAGTCAATCTCAAAAGAAGACTACACACCTTGTTGTCACCTTGAGTGAGTCCTGAAGTTTTCATGTATAATTGCACTCTGAATTTTTAATCTTACACAAAGAAGATGAATGACTATTTTCTACTCCTTCAGAGTATTTCAGCCACCTACCTATTCCGTTTTTAACGTGGGTGATGCCTTTTAAAGGAACACAAGAGCCATTTTTTCTACTTGTCCTCAACATTTAAAAAGGTTAATTTAACTGGAAACTGTTTTTAGTACTGTTGCTTTATTTCATCCTTATTTCTTGTTTTGTATAAAAATCTTCAAAACTAGAAGATATATACATCTTCAAACCATTAGTGAGGTCACCAGCTCACAGCATCACGCTCCATACATTACGGAACACACAAAAGTCCTCTTGCTATTCTGAAATGCATGTCTGTAACTGCCTCTGGAAAAAGTCCTTCAAACCCACACAGAGCCTATAGACATATTTAGAATGAATATAAGATCGAACAATAACGTCTTTGACACATGCAGAAAGGATAGGAAGGCTAATGTTTTTTTTGTTATTTTGGACAACAATACAGAGAAGTCCTATTTTCTCATATAATCACTCAAATATCTACGTTGAACAAAGCGCAGATATTATGACCTTTTATTTTTCCTTGTTTAGTTCAACAAGTGAATTGAGAAGCAATACAAGTTACAGGAAGAAAAGTTATAAAGTCTGATCTCACAATTGTTTATCAGACCATTTTGGTAATTTGAAAAGTCATGTTAAATATTCACAGATGCACATTAGAACTATAAGAATACAGCTCAAGATAAATTCCCTAAGTTGTGTCCATTTGCATCATATATTGATATTTACAGATATTTCTGTATCTCTCAAGCCAAATGATAAACTCTTCAGTATTAAAATTTGCCATTATTAGAAAAGTTATTTCAATGTTCAGCCTCTAACTTGCTATCTGTAATTTAAAAAATTCAGAATTCCAAGCTGATGTGTGTAAGGCAGCATTCTTATTGCGGACCTGTAAAATGAACATACATCTGATGTTACATTTTGTTTTTTTTATTGCACCAATTATCGATTTTTCCTAGACAGCTACCACATCAGCTGCTTTTCTTCAAACAGTAAAAAAACATATACCCCATGCTGCGTGGAACATGTAAACTTCTTGCATCAGAAAGGTTAGAAAGTAAAAACGACAAGCCAAAGCCATCTAAACATAAAATGTTTTTTTAAAGGTCCTATTGATGTAGGTTTCTTTCTAAATTGTAACACACCCTTTTATAACTCCTTGAAAAGAAAAATACCCTTATACTGTGAAATATGAGGCCACTCTCCACACAGGATAGCAGAACGATTAATCAAAAAAATTTTGTAACATCTCATTTGCAGTTACTGAGCTGCTTGACAGTTTTGAACCCCAGCCTAATGGATGACAAAAATGTAAGCTACATTTTTTATGATTTTGTTTGAGCACTTTCCTCCTCCCAGGTTTTACACAAATACTTCCGCCAGAACTTACTGAGGATGCAGGAAAAGGTTTACCTCTGAATGAAGGAAAAGTGCACTCCACCAGCTGCATGCACACCATCTAGAAGTTCATGGGAATAAACGCAGCCTATTTAGTGCCATTATGCAAGTTACGAATTCTTATCTTAATGATAGGCTACACTTAACATCAGGCAATTAGATCCTTGTGTCTATTAAGAAATTAATACACTTTCCAATGAATAGGGGACTCTTGCCAGTTTCAGTAACTTTTCTACACATTTTCAGTGATTTTAGTCTGTGGATTAGAGATCTTAGGGGAGAGAAGGTACTTCCCTTCCTCTGCCTCCATTGTTCTCTACCTTCAAAGCTTTTAAGAAACAGGTCCAGAGCAGCTCAGTCTTTCTCTGGGAGTTTGGTAGTTCACATCCTAAGTTTCTCTCCCCATTGCTAAAATATTAGAAGGCAAGGTTTTTGAAAGCTTTCCACAGGATCAGCCAGAAAACAGACACAAAGTTAACAAAGGCCAGCTATCACTACAAAGTGTCAGGTTTGTTTACTGGAGCAGATCAATATTTCCCCAAATCTTCAAAGTTCAGACTGTTTTGTTTAAAATACTGTTTAAAAAATGGCAAATGGGCTAAGTAAGGTGAACATAAGCAAAGATAATTTAAAATAAAACACTCCACAGACAGATGGGTAGTTCAAATTCAGATTTGTGTGGATGAATAGGAAAATTAAAATGTAGCGTGCAGAAAAACTGCAGTGGTATGTTCACGTACTGTAATACAGACATCATTTTAAGTAAATTTAATTGCTGACATACCTTTCTCAGTGTGGTGTTTTATTTTTTTTTTTTTTTCCCAGTCCTTCCTTAAAGTCTACTCTAGCAATTAACAGAGGTCTCCGGATGGCTCACTGAAATATTTAAAGCTGAAGAACAAAAGGTTTATTTTAAAAAATGAAATACTTGGCTTGTACAACTCCAGACATGAATCTGCTTTCAATTACTGAAAGTATTTCCACTTCAGTGAAAAAGGATCAAATCTTCAACTACACCATCTTTAGGCAATGAATTTGATTATATTAAGCTTTAAGAATACCGAATGACTTTGAGACACAGCTGTATATTCCATGCGTATCATGTGTTAGGTATACAAAAAAGAAGGAGCTGGCACTTTAAATGAGAAGCAGACAGAAATGTGTCTGCTCACAGCAGCGCTGTACTTCCATACCAAAGCTCTGCTTTAGGGCCGTTTTTTGTTTTTTTCAGGTGTCCACATAAATGTCAAAGATAACAATAAGATTTAAATGAAAGATTTTACAATCCTTTAGAAATGAATCTGGGCTGATTCTTCCTCCGTACTTTTATTTGCATAATTTGCACTGTTGTAAAGTTACATTTTTCTTTCTAGACTTTTGAACGAGCACAATCACTTCCACATCCCCCCCCCTTCCCCCCCTCCCAGTGCAGCATCCCCTAGGAAGCACGACAATCAGAGGCACTTTATACTTTTCCCATTACGCGAGCGTAGCAGAGTCGGGCGAGGGAGCTCGAAGGCTTCACTCCGCAGCGAGATACGATACCTCAAAAGCAAATTACGCAAAAACTTCTCATTTCTTACATCTCCGATTTCGCGAATCTCTCCTACCGCATCCCAGCCAGACGCGGGGTCGGGCTCTTTCAGCAGCACGGCCAGACACAGGACGCGAGCGGTTCCCTCCCGGCTGAGCCGCCTCGGCTGGCAGGGCGGGCGGTGCGGGCCGCCCGCGGCTCCTCACGGCGCTGCCCGAGCCGCGGAATGAGGCGGCGGCCGCGGCCCCGCCCCCGCCCGGCCCCGCCCCGCGCCCACCTCGGGCGGCCCGCGCGCCGCGCCGCCGGCCCGGCCAGCCCCTCACGGCCCGCGGCGGCCGGGCTGGGCCCGGCTCCGCCAGACCCGTGCGGGGCCGCGAGCACCTACGGCCCGGAGGAGCAGAAGGAGCCCTCCCGGAGAGCGCGGAGCCGCTGCCGCCGTGCCGCTCGTATGGCTCACGGGCAGCGCGGGGCCGCGGGCGCTGCGGGCATCCACCGCAAAGCGAGGATTTCCCGATACGCAAAATAAAACTCCCTGCCGCGCAAGGTAGTCGTTGTATTAGCCCAAGTACCTGCCCGGCTCCCCCCCGTGCAAGCCGCCGCCGCAGCCGGGAGGCACCGAGGGGAAGCAGCTCGGGTCGGTGCTGGCGGAAGGCGGGCTCGCGTCTGGCCGCGGCCGGTGCCCGAGCAGGAGCGCGGCTGAGCACACGGACCGGGCCGGGACCAGAGCGCAGCTGTGAGCGCGCAGATGTGACACCGGCCCCCTCAGCACGCACCACCTGGGCTTTAATTGGAGCAGAAACACCTCCCCCTCCATTTACCACCGTAGGAGACTGTTTTTCTTCGTGTCTATAGAGGCGTGAATATAATGCCGCTTACTTCGAAACACTCGGCGGTCTAAGATCAAGTCCTCTGCTAATGAAGCCTTCGGAGTTCCAGCTTGATCTGACTGGATGCATCATAGTTGTCAGATAAAGCTATCAAATAATAGATACCAAATTCAGTATTCACATGACTCACCATTAATTTCTGAAATAGTGTAGAGAGCAGGAAGAACTAGATGCCTACAAAATATGCAGATACCAATGTACTCATTCAAAATAGAAAAGCCTATTCTCGGCTGGAAATCAAACTGAAGTTAGTATCTGTCTTTAGTAGAAGAACCAGATTTTTTTTTTTTTTTTTTTTTTTAACTACCCTCTTTTGTAACATAGAACTCTTAAAATGTCTGTGGGAATGATATCTCCACCTTCGTTCTTAACATCACTACACAAAGACTCTTCTGAGCTGGCTTAGAAAATGCAGTGATATGTAGGAATTTCTACAAAACTGCTATTACGGTTTTCTTTTCACCTTGGACCTTTGCTAATAACAACTGTCTTAACTCTCTCTCACCCTATTACAAGATCCATTGCTGACACAGGCCAAGTTATCACAGCAGCTGCCCAGAAGCCACATTTTGCCAAAAATTAGATCAAGACATTGTTAATGATTATACAATACTTCCAGGGAAAATAATACCATTCCAGAATATGTTTTCAGCACTGTTATGCAGAAGGCTGCAATAAAACCACATATTTCAGATGTATTATTCATAAGAAATCTAATACTATCCAAAAAGCTCACACAAGCAGTGCTCATTTGCAACTTCTATAGAAACAAAGACTACAGATTGAAAGAGTAGAATTCTGTGAAATGGGGGACAATAATGGTCTAAGTAGCCACGTCCTGATGAAGGAAGTTGTGGCTGGCAGTGGGGAAAAATCCGGAAGGAATTCCAAAGTAATAGCACCAATGCTACATCTTGACCTGAAGCTCTTCAAGTCAGATATGCCACATGTGCTTTGACTCAGCACAAGGGAGAAATTTAATATAGTCACCCCTGACAAACTCCGCTCAGGTTTGGGGGCAGTTTGATAAAGATGGGAGGCTTTTTGCAGCTCAGATTCTGAACAGATTTCTATCTGTGACAGCTACAAGACCAGCCAAGAAAAAGCTAGGAGATGAAATCCTGAACTAATATAGTCAGTTCAAGGAAGCAAGTTTTTAGCAATTCCACAGCAACATTCATATTCTCAGTGTCTCTTCCAAGGGGTCTAGTTGCAATAAACAGGGTGTTAGATCACACAAATATGATTTTCCAAACCGCTTGAATGGAGAAAATAATATAGATAAGCACTTTCTGCCATTGAAAAAACTACTAAGAAAATTAATTACTTCAGGAATATATCCTTTCAGATGTTAAAAGGAGGAGGAAGGGGAACTGGATGCTTGGAGTCAGCTCGTGCAGAGCTTTAGAGCACATTTGAATTTCTGCTCTCAGAGAACATCTGTAATTGCACTCCCTCTACAGAATACTGCCATGGACCTGTGAAGGAAGCAGGATATTGGGTCCTCCAAGAGCCAGATGCTATGGAAGAAAAGACATATTTAGATTATCCCTATTTTCAAAAGAAAACTATCCACACCTATACATTCTATAACATTTTTTTACAAATACGTATCACTCTACATTCAGTAAATGAAGACTGCACCCTATCAAAAAATAGGACCTGGATGTCACTGCAGTGCATCCACTTCTCCATTTTCAGCCAGCTGCAATGGAATTTTCCTTTGCTATGATGCCCCCTGTGCTGAGATTCCACTGTCCCATTACTGCCAGCACAAATGATTTATGAAATCTATTAGGTGCAACACTAAAGACATCTCAAACATAAATGTTTGCTTAGGAAAATATTTCTATGGAGTAGATAAATGGGGGTTGAAGCAAATTCCAGCACAGATATCACACTTTATACCAACATAGCTCATGGCCAAACAGTAGAATGAAAGATCAAACTAAACCTTGGGGATAGCTGGAGGGGCTGGGGGGAAGAATAAGAAATGTGTTTAATTCATACAAAAAGGGAGAAGCACTTAAAAAAATTATTTGGTCAGAAGGATTATTGCAGTAAATTATGCAGAGCATTAACCATTGAATTTGAACCCATTTTTAGTCTTTCTTTATTAATAACTCATTATAGTCCTTTTCCTTAATGTGGAATAAATTAGAGCCATGTTAATCCATGAAGCTATCTGCAGGTACATTTATCACTACAGTAGCCACTTTTACTCTACTTTCTGGAAGCTGCATTTCATGGGCAACAAACACTCATCCCCTGCTGAACTCAAGTCATGGTGGCCTTTTCAGGTCACTGGCAGGGTCACCTAAAAACTTACCTTTTCTTCAAAGAACTGAAAGGTACCACACAGCTGGCCTCCGTGACATATGTGAAAGAATTTCTCTTTCACTCTCCCACTCTGTCTTATTGCCACAATTTAGATCAGTGAAAACAAGTGAGCTAGGGGCCTTGCTGGTATAAAAGGGTGAGGAACTGCCAACAGGATGTTCTTTGTGGGAACTCAGAGCTTTTGGAACTGATTCCTCTTCCCTGATCCAGAAGAGCTCAAATTTTACGGCCTTCATAGCATGTTGCATAGTTCATATTTTTCCAGAGTGCATGAAAACAGGAGAATTGTGAATGTGGTTAGTTTCTGAAGGCAAGGCTGTGTTTCAGTTTTTAAACTGGCTGGTTTGCATTTGTCTGAGGAGGGAGGCCTATTGCAGCACAGTCACAATGATTCATTTTGATATTTGCATATTTGCATTTGAATTTGGTCAGATAATCAAGAATTTAAAGGCAGTAACAAACATATAAACTCTCTGATAAAAATAGGTATTATCACAGAGAACTGACACATTTCAGCACTCATAGCTGATGCCTGGAAAGGACTTAAGAGGTTCCACTGGGTAGTCATTAGACCAGAATGGCCCAAGTACAAGTAGCTGTGCTCCTTGCAGCACATAACACTTCAGTCCTTACTGGTACCTTCCCTGAGTGCCATCGTGTCAAAGTAGAAAACTTTATTGTGCCTGTTTTTCACATGGCAAATGAAGGCACAAAGGTGACTTGTCAATACCACAAGAGTAGTACCATGGGGGAGGGTAAACATGATGCCTCAGATAGTCTTCTGGGGCCTACCCTAATCCCTGAGCCCTTTTTTTCCTCATCAAAATAATAATTTCAGCAATTTATCAACATCCACGATGATCAATGACTTTTATTAAAAGGGAACAAACACCTTTTCAGCCAAATACTCATTCACCTATTTGAATAGTAGTAGCCTAAGTGCCCTGTTAAGACATCCTGTTATAAATACTTAATTAGTGTTACAACCACTTCTGCTGAGACGCTAGGTGTACTTTAAAGTGATAGGGTTGTCTGCATTACAAAGAAGTAAAAACAGAGTATCCACCTAAAAGCTGAAATTGCACAGCATCAGTATATCAGCAAGAAACCTGTTTTTCTTACAACCTTACAAAAACACAGGGTATTAAGTTATGAAATTTAAACACTGCCTAAGAGAGATTTTTGTCAGATAAGGTATCATTTATAACAGCAACATATATTCTCTTGTCTGTTTTACAAATCAGACCTGATCAAGCAAAATAGTTATAATATAGCTTTCCAGTTCTGTCTGGAAATGTATTTTTTTTTAAAAAAGGGGCAAATTCATGTCTAGAAATTGAAGTCTTAGGAATACTATCTGATATCAACAGGATTAGCAGTATAATGTGTTCCCATGAGAAAGCACATTTGCCCAAATGTATTTAATGGAGAACATCTTGTAGTTCTTAAGCATTTAAATAGTATGCTACATTGACTAGTTTTTTCTCACAAGTGAGGATTAAGATGAGCCATTTTTCATGCAGTAATGATGCTGATTTAAATTAGAACAGACTAAGACCATAATGAGCTCACAGATTCAGTGTTCAAATCTGAAAACAATAAACTTTTTTTCCTTTTTATGTTCAAATCTGAAAATAATAAACTTTTTTCCCTTTTCATTTACATAGATAAATTGTAACTCTATTTTTTGTAACCCCTTCCAAGACTGCATTAAGAATTTTGCAGTTTCAGATCAGTATTTCCCTAAAAGTACAAGTGGTAATTGTAAGGAAGTCTGCAACTGGGGTAGGGCAAGAGATACAGCAAAAATACAGTCCTTTCAAATAAAGGATTAAATTATGACACATTTCTTGAATGTAAGTGGGTAACATCTGGGGTTTTTTTGCTAAGAACCAACCCCAAACTACCCAGTATACATTTGTACTGTGATTTTTAAGTGCTGTAGATTCATATATTAAAGTAAATAATGTTTCTCTGTTCCTTGTCAAATTTCCCAGCAAGCTCAATGCAGTTCGAGGCCAAGTATAAAATGCACAATATTTATGTTTATCAGCACCTGGATTTTTGCTCCCTGACAGTACACTGTCCTGATAAGAATCATCCTACTCTACACTAATTGGACATATATAAAGGTATGGGAAAATACAAATTTACAGATGGAATAACTTGATCTCCAAAATCTGAAAGACATAAATATTAATCATGTTTTCATAGTACTTGTATAGTTCTTAGGTGTTTTTTTACGTAAATGTTCAAATACCTGCAGTACCAGCCAGCCAGCCAAGAAAAAGGGCACATATGTTTTGAATGATTAACACAGTTCTTGGAAACACAAAGCACACATGCTTTCCTTATCTTATAGTCGCTAAGTGAGGAGGAGGAGAAGGACATTTTGATGGAAGTTCTGGGGGATTAGATGATGTATCAATGAGCCCTTTGAAAGAAAGAAATATTCCCCCCCCTTACCCCCCCCAAAAAGAAGGTTCACTCTATTTGTTTCAGAAGAACTGCTATAAGAATAACAATAATGAGATGAAGTGATAAAAAAATAATGCTTTAATGTTTTCATGTTACTTTTTTTTTAATTCTTGAAGAAAAGGCAGTAGTAGTTTAGTGAAGTTTAAACCTTTCACTAAGGAAAGAAAAATCCAACTGTAATCTGAACCTTTTCTCTGTCTTTAAACTGAACTCTCTACGAATCTGAGACCTGTTTGTATTTGCGAGACTCACTTCAACACATCATCAGGACCCTGAAAGATCCTAAAACACACACTTGCCTCGCTTCCTCCCTCAATTTACTGTACCATTTTCTCATTTTTCTCAGTAACCCCTATCAGCAGCTGCTACTCACTGCTCTCGTCTGTAAAAGAAGGCAAAGAAGCCGATGCTTCCACAGCTAATGCTCTGAACTGGAGACTGAGTGTCTAATCTTCATAATAAGCAGCTTCCAACTGACTAAGTTTTGACTTACATTTAGTACTGGGGTCCGCAGCTCTAAGTCCATCTAGATTACTAGATTTTTTTTTTTTTTTTTTAATTAAAAATTTACACCTTTTTCAGAAAGAAAAGGAGGAAGATATTTACTGCAAATGAAAATGACATAAAAATGTAACTGGAAGAAAAAAAGAGATCAATATGGTATCATGAGATAAAGGACATCTCTTAGCAGATAAGGTATGCATAGGCAGTTTGAAACAATCCATTTAGAGTAAAATAGTTTTGTACAGAGGTCTGTCAAAAAGAATTGGCTTTTGTGAACAAACTACCCTATTGTGAATCTCTAAGAACTGGTAAAAACCACCAGCAGGGCAATCCTATCAGTACAAGAGAGTAAGTTTTAAGAAAAAACACTCTATTCTTAATGATAAATCTAGAACTGTATACTACTAGAAAATTTTAACTTGCATTCTGATCATATTAGGAAAAAGAAAAAAAAAAAGGAAAAGAAAAAAAAAGAAAAAAAAGGTTCAAGGTATTTCTTTGAAACTATATCTTTTAAAAGATTTTTAAAAGCAGTGGCACACAGACACAAAAAAAATCAATATCCGTGTGATTCTCACAAAAAAATATTTCACATATTTCTTGGAATAAGCATTATACTGATCCTGACACAAACTATGTGGCTGGGACTGTGGGTTCAGCTGCTGCCGTCCATCTTCTATTTTGTCTTTTTATTACAGGAAAGATGACTGAAAACTTGCTATGTCATTTAGCAATTTCTAAAATTATGCCATTTAGAGATTTCTTTTGTGCTCAATAGAAAGTAACCATTTATTTTCTCCTAATTACAGTTTCTCCTCTCTCCCTTTACATCATAAGTCTTTGGGGAAAAAATCCAACCACCGGAGCAAGTTTTCTTTTTACACAGTTGCTGCTTTGGCAAGATTAGGAAAAAGTGTCATCCTTTGGGTAACTCTGTCAAACAGATTTCTTACGTACAGTTTGAGAATGTTCATCTAAAAGTACTCTATCTGTACTTCTGTATGCTTATATGACATTTACTGCCTTGGAAAGGTGGCATAAAAATTATTTCACACTCCTCTGACACCTGGTGTGAGCCATACCCCTGCAAGTGGTCTATATACAAAATGGTTATACAAATCATACATGTAAAATAAAATTAATACTTTCCAAAATATTAAATTGGTTTTATATATATATAAGAAAACCACTCTGGGCTGCTGTTAAGTAGAAAGCTTATTACGTTTCCCCAGAGGAAAAAAAAAGAGGTTTTTCATAAGGCTTAAGAATAGTGTTTATATGCACTTAGAGTCCACTCAGAACTGTGTACATAAACAAACCTTCCTGTGGTAAACATTCCAGCAGAGGATGAATGCCTGGTGATAGGTGGGTTGTTGAGCACAAGACTAAGTGCTGCAGGGCATCTAGAATTGCATTTATGGCATACCTTAAAGTGATTTGTTAGTTATTGATTGTCGTAGAGAGAAGGTGACAGTTTTCTACATTTGACCCAACACATCTACTATTTGCCAACATGCCATACTGCTAGTGAAATGATTTTTCCCTATATAAGCAAGTGTTGCATACTCAGAAACAGGGTGTAGACATTTTTAAGAATTTAAAGTTGTAATTTACTTAACAGGGAAGAAAGGAGAAGGAAATATATTTTACTTTATGTTTTGTGCTCACACAAAGAGCATGAGGCTTTACCACAGGTCTTACAAGAATCACATGGACTTGACTTTCTTCAAGCAAGGCTAACCATTGCACAGGTTCCCAAAGCACAGTATATTACATAGAAATTATCACATGCAATACTCCCCAAAATCTTTCTTCCCACTTTCTTCCTCATACTCTATTTATTTGCTTGGCATGCCTCAGCATAGATGTCAGACCGCCATGGATCCAATGGCTTCAGAAATCACAGTTTGAATCTGTCAGTCAGTTACTATTTTCACAGCAGCCAACTTTATCACTATCATTTCCTAATTCCATCATCTAAATGATTTTGCTAACTGCATTTCACTAAAGATCTTCCCATAAGCACTGCCAGATTTGCAAGCTTTGGTGTTAACTGCCAAGAGAAGGAACTCAAAGTCCAGCTGAATTCTTTCATACAAGAGCCCTCAAAACATGAACAAGTGGTAGAATATTCAGCCTAAAGAGTATTTCTCAAAGAAAATCAAGAAACTAAATATAGTATGTATATACAGAGGGCATAAAAAATCTAATGGCATGACACAGGTTTTAGAGTCCTGATGGACCAATGCAAGTCACAGGAAAGACACTTCCCCCCCCCTCCCCACTTTTCCCACTCACCATATGCTGACTTAAGAGCAAAGCATGCAAAGTCTAACCCTAAATGAAAAAAACTACATGGAAGACTGGAGCTGCATTTGGCATTGATAATGCCAATCTGACTGAATCAATTTTGAGGACAAAAATCTGAAGTCAGAGCCCAGCCTGCTAGAGGACGATTTAAAGGTAAGGACAATATTCAGTAAAAACACAACTTTTATTGCAAAAAATACTGAAGATAATTGAATTTATAAAATCTATTTACTAAATTTATCCTTAGTATTGGTAACTGGGCAGATATAGCATAACCAGTGTCCCAGTGTCCACTGCTTTCTACAGCAGTGTTTCCTGAAGTATTTCCCCACATGAACTCAACTTGCCTTTGCTTCTCCCTGCTATTTATTATACTGCAAGAAGCATTGTCAGCCTTTTCTCAAGAATCTGGATGTTCCCTTACTTTGGGATTACTCTTCCTTCCTTCCAGTTTGCTGGGGATGCTTGTGTTTCCTGGGAATTGAAATACTGATCTCACTGCAGTTGCCTAGTATTTGGCTGTAGAGTCAAAAGAATAGAAAAGTATGGAGAACAGCTTGTTCTTAAAATTGGATGGAAAATCTAGCAAAAAATGTTAATTTTATTACCAGAAAGATCTCTAGTCCACATTTAATGTCTCAGTTCACTTTCTGTAGATATGTTGTTCTCACATCTCTGTGTCCACCACCCAGAGACCCAAATACCTTTTTCTACAACAGGGGTGATATACACATACACAACTCAGTAATTTTTCTAGGCAAAGGCAGGGTTTGTTTAAAAATGAACTTCAGGAATTGCTGCCATCAGTCCATCCCTCCCTTGAATTGCCCTTCCCCATCTTGTCCACCTACCTTGGAAATAACTTTGAGGGGGTGATACAGAAAGTCTCCAGTAGAGCTCTGTGCTGCAGAGAAGAGCACCGATACTGGAACTCATTTTGAAACAGGCCCTCAAATGTGGTTTACTGAAATCTTGGTGTTGGAAATCCTTTCTTCCACTTATGTGGCCTCTCAGAAATTCTTCTGAAATTTCCCAAGAGTCAGTGCTTCCTGCAGCTGGACCACAGGCACTGGAAAAAATACTCCAAGGGCTATGTAGAGGCACAGTGGCACTTGCTGTGATTGTAGGGGAAATGTGAAGTGGACTTATTGCAGACAGCATTCAACTGATTGTGGTTTTCGATTCTCGGTATAAAGGAAAGGGATTTGTTGCTATCCACGTTACACAGGACAGCTAGATGGAGAGTGCTTAGGCATGTAACTACATGATTTCAATATCTCATCTAAAACTATTATACTCTAAAGCCTGGCACAAGAATTTATCAACTGAAGTCCATCAGTATTCTTTGCCTTTTTTTGTGAACACTCATACTAACATCCAGCACAAGGGTCACATTGCTGTTTAAAACCCTCCTGTACTAAAGTAAACACACCCGACACTGATAGATTTCCTGAACTACCCTCAGGCAGAAGCCATTTCACAGATGGAAGAAAAAAACCAAAAAAAGATGGGCAAAGGAAAAAACTGCTTGAGAGAGAGAATTTTGCTTCAGGTTTTCTAAATCCTATCATCTATATTTCATTCTGCAAAATACTCCAGTTAACAGAGATATTTTCACTATTGTAATAGCTTTTTTTCCCCCCCTGAAGCATTCAGAAATTGATAAAGTTGGAACTTGAGCTTTGCTGCAGATTTTTGCATGGTGATTAAACCAGTTAAAGACACGTCCCACTACAGAGGAAGAAGTCTTAGTGGTAGGAATAGAGTATTTTAAAAGTTAACAAAACCATCCAAGAAAATCTATCGTACAAAACAGTGTCTGAAAATCTGAAGCACTTAGTGGTGAATGTGTAACTCCCCCTAATGGATGCATATTTGAATTTATCTTAAAAGAAAATGTCAATAACTGTAATCCTTTTGCTGAAGATAATAATACCGCTGTTTTATTGCATGCACCTTTCTGGCTTTTTAAGTGATCTCTTAAGGTATGCATCTGTGACTTAAAATAAACATTAAACTACTATTAGCATAATTTTGTTTTCTTAGTGAATTTTATCACATAAAGTCTTAAATATACTTGCCTTTCAGCATATTTCTAAGGTACACACTCAGTAGCCGTTAAAATTCCTTTAAATTATCTTCTATCAGTCATTTCAACTTCTGTTTTAGCTAAATGTTTTCCTGTTTCTTAAATAGTCAGCAAATTGCTATAAAAATGACAGTGACAGGCCACAGTGGTTTGGATTCTGTGGTATAAAGAAACACTTCATATATGCACAGCTGCTGGTAATGAATGCAGCATGTCTGAGGCCTAATCTTGGACAATTTCCTACATTTCTGACTGCAGTTTCCTTGGCAAAATTTCTGAGACCGTATTATCTATAAATCCCAGTATTTCAGCCAAAACTTTTCAATACAAGAGTTTGGCACTGTGCAGTGCCTTTCAATAGTCTGTCCTCTTAGAGTTAACAACATTTTAGGAGTCTTTGCCCTAAGTCCCTTCTAACAACATTTTTTTTTTTTTTTTTTTTTTTTGAGACATTGTGGTCTACAAAACCACCCCGTTAAGATATGGCAAACAGATTGAATTTCTACATAATAGAATTCCTGCTCGTGAAAGATGCCAGAGTGACAGCATCAGACACTACAATTACATTTGTCCACCGCCCAGCTACAGTAACAGCACCAGCAGCAGTGAGGTTGTTTTCAGAACTCTCAAATTTAAGCTACTGAAACATCGAGGGTGAGTGAATAGCTCTGGATGTTGCTGTGCCAGGACTTCTGATAAACCTGGATGTTGCTATAATTGGTCTGGTGATACTGTAACCAAGTGGTGTCAGTAGGGCTGAGATTAAATGCTGGATTCTACTCAGCTCAGACTCACTGAAGGAAGCAATTAACCCAGCTCCTCATAGCAAGGAGAAACTGTGCATCTTAACTCTGCTCCCCAAACTAGACAGAATCTAAACACAGGTTTCCTCCCAATGCAGCGAAAATGCAAACAAAAATGCAGCAGTCTGGATTGAAGCTATGGGTGTAATCCCAAGTGATTTTCCCTAGGTTTTTATTGTGCATTGGAAAGGAAGTTTAATAAAGCTGGTGTTGTTCTTTTTCAGTTTTTTGGTTTAAATGGGACTTATATATTTTCTGTTTTTCTTTGCAGGAAGTAATTCTTAGCAAAATATGCTCTTAAATAGGACTTACCCAGCTGTCAAATTCTACTCTGTAATGCCATCAGAGTGAGAGTCAAACCGATGGATGAACATATTGTTAAAATAATTACATTTTAAGGCAAAGACAGACATGTTCTTGTACACCAAAGGAAAAAAATAAACTCACAGGCAAGAAGATAGATAAAATATGTCTACATGGACCATTGATCATCATACAGAAATATTTCTAACATCATGTAAGAACACAGAAGTTAAAAATTAGGTACTCAGAAGCAAAGATCTGCATTACAAACCAAGAAATATGGAGAAGATACTGGGGAGAGCTAGAACTATAAGTGAAATAGGATATGCTACAAAGTGAAGCCCGGCACAATAACAAGAAGAAAATAAGAGTTGCCCAGGAATTTTGCTGATTTTATTTTTAAAAGGGAGTTCAAATGAAACAATTAATCTTACTCTGATTAATCAATAATGTCTAATCTTACCCTGGATTATTTAATCTAATCCAAAAATGTAACTATTAATAATCTTGTGACAGGATAATTCCACACCCCCTCAGAAAACAAACAAACAAAAAAACCACAACCACAACAAACAAACAAACAAACCCCCAACCAACCAACAAACAAACAAAACACAAACCCCCAGACTCTATGAGCTAATGCATTTAACTAAGAGTCAGTCTAACTATGGTTATGACTTTTGAAACATGGATTTTCACATTTGTCTCAAATGGACAGTCAAACTGCCAGGGCCAGCCGTGACAGAGATTTCCTTTCCTCCCCTAACAAAAAGTATTACTGAGATTTGTATTGTATGCTTGACAGAGAGTAAATTACATAGATATAGGAGATCCTCCGAAGATTTGTGATCCTTGTGAAAGAGGTTAATGTGAGTCAGAGAACATCGGAGTTTAGGATATATAAAAAAATACAAATGCCGTCAGTCATTTTGTCTTAAGACAATAGCACATTTTGATTGTTGGATTTGTTGGATTAGCTTGAAAAACATCTTTTATATTACTTTTGGGATTTAGTTCACAGTTCAACTCCAGTACACAACCCTACGGATGCTGTGTTCGTGCCTCAAAATACATTCAATTATGCAGTTGATTATTTAAAGCCACCACTCACTCTTCAGCACTTGTTGGTAAAATACCAATTTTGCACTGTGGAAAACGTAAAAGAGCAAATGAATGTTCTTTCCCTTTAATTTTGTTAAGGAAAATAAAAAAGGAATATCTATGTCTCCCACTCCTCCAGACTCTAATACTCATGCCTTGTAAAGTACAAAAGAAAAAGCATGGACATGTATAACTGAAATGCTTTAATGCTACTAAACATTGCAACAAAACATGTCTTTAGACAAAGTTGATGCAATCTCTTATACAAAGACTACATAAAACACAAGTTTAAACCATTTATATAATAACACACTGAGTGCAGCACTAAAATGACAGCTTTCACAAATTCATGTATCTTTGCTCCCTTCAAATATTTCACAGTCATGATTGTAGACAAATTTCAACAATTTGGTCCCTCCTGTTCAAACTGGAGAAAGTCTGGCAAAGAGCCACCAGGATGATTTAAATATTGGAGAACTTGCCACATGAAGAGAAGTTTGAAGAAAGGATTTGGGCAATACAGGGAAGAGAAGACTCATAGGGACTTACTAAAGGCCTCCTACTACCTAAAAAGAGTTTAGTGGGAGGCTGGAGGTACTCTCTTCACAAGGGTGCATGGTGAAAGAACAAGAGTCAGAGGGTCCAAGCTAAAAAAAAAAGAGGCAAAGAGGTCGGATTGGGATCTCCCTTGATGAAAATTATTTCAAATAGTCTCTGTGTGAGACACAGCTCTGCATCCTGAATCATTATTTCTCATCCACAAATTACCATTTCTTCTTGCAGAAGAAGAAGAAAAATATGTGCAGAAGAAAAAAAAGAGTTCAGTCATACTGCTATCAATATTCTTCATCTGTTCACCTACGTACTTCCTTTTACACATTCATGTGGTGCTAAAGTGATCTGAGAAAAAAACTGATTTGCAAGGGTTTAGGGTTTTTTAAAATATATGGTGCATTAATAAATTATTAACATTAATACTGTATTTATGGCTAGAACTGCAGAATAAAGCTAAATAAATGTAGTTGCAAACCAGTAGCCTACATGCAGATAAACTTACAGGATGTCCTAGATTCACCTACACCTCTTTCCCTGTGTTGTGCTAAACTGATAGTGAAATGTTTAATTTTAATGCAGCATATGGACTGTAATAATGTGTATGTTCAGTTTATTTCTCTCTCTATAAAGGAATAACAGTACTCTTCTTTAATGGGTTAAACATACATTTCCTGTGAATATTATGGGAAATGGGGGAAAAAAGACCATATAGAGTGATGTATGTAGAGAACTAATGACAAAGCATGATTAACTGATAAAAACAGCTACGAGACAGGCAGCATAAATTATCTCAGCTCTACTAGTTTACAAGCACATACAGGTGCAGAGCATTAGAAAAAAATTCTTGCTTCCCAGTACTGAGAAAGCTCATATCTCAATGTTTAGCTGCAAACACTACTGCTCTTTCTGAGCTTCATTTAGCTACAAATAGACACCTAAATGTATATATCCACACAGAAAAAGATGTATTTATTTCCAGAGCCCACGCGTACCCCTACATAACCAAGTAAAAATGGAACTCTGCTTGCTTTGAGACTGTTGCCATTCCTTTCCTCAGTGAATTACATCATCCCTTTCTGTCATGGGAAATCTCTTGCTGCAATTCAGTACTAGCAGGAAAGTCCTTTCACATGAAAAAAAATGTGCACGATAGGGCCATATAAGCTCACAGCAAGGGCAGACACTTCTCACACACTTCTGTGAGTATAGTGGCTCAGGCCACAGGCAGAGGTAGGTGAATATGGGACCCAGAGAAAATAGCATCATGATGCAGTTATGCTGGATCTGCTACAGGAGCTGACTGCCTAACCCAGAGGATGAGCTCAGATTTCACTATTCCTTCCTAAATGCTCCGTGAGAAGAAAAGGAGACTCCAAGTTTACCCAAAGCCTGGTGCCTGAACCAACTGGCAGGGTCTTACCAGCGTGAAACCCTTCCACCAGTGAAAGAACAGCTGAATAAATAATAACTGTACACCACTATAACACTTCTGCAGAAAATGAAATGTATAAGGCAATAATATTTAAATTTAGAAACATAAGAGGAGAGGTTATATTTGCAGCAGTGTACAAAGGAATTTGTTATTTTGTTATAGACTGGAGACAGAAATCTATCACTTGCTGAATCATATTTTGTATTACCAATTTGGAAGTTACTGATTTTGTTTCCAATAATTTTGAAATACAGACTTAAGATAAATGAAAACATTTAATTCTCAAAAACACAGAGCTAGAGCATTGAGTTTTCTAACTATAAAACCTGTCATGATGTCAAAAGTTAGGGAAAAGGCAAGAATGCTATCTGGTGAAATATAGGTAATTATTGTGGCTTGACAAAACTAGCAGAGAAATAACTTTAATATTATTTCTTCAGTAGTTCATTATTTCTCCAGAGAGTAAATGACCATTATCTTTTAGGTATTGAGCTTGAGGCACATCCCAACAAGCTTCACAAAGCCACTAGTAAAATTGTTTGAACAGAGCTTACAGCAGAACATGTTTATTTTTAATTTGATACAGTATTTGTTCTCAGTTGTAAAGTGACCTTCTTATTTTAACATAATATTGACCAATAATTTCAAAACCTGAGGCTGAAATTTCAGATACTTGAAAGTAAAATTACCACCATGTGCTCCCTCTTTACTTAAACTTGCGATGAACAGTAAAGAAACAGAGCAACTTTTAATAATTCACAAATTCTATGGCTGCTTTTAGACGATGCAGCATTGACATAATTCATCAATGTATATGGGATAACTAACATACAGCTATCTCACCTCTAAAATGGGTGTTCCGGTATCTGCCAGGACAGGGAAGAAGTAACCTGGAAAGCTACAAACTTTACTATTAAAAGCCAAGTATTAAAGGCTTTCTGGATTGGAAGTTAAGACTATAATTTCCAGCAATTTTATTTTCTTTACCTTCTCTAATAAAGGGTTTCTTTCTGTATAAGCTGGTCAGAAAGATACTTTATACCAGACAAGGCTTGTGAGCTAGACTAGGCTGAAGTCAGCCACTCTTTCAATGGCTTGAGAATCATAACTGCACCCAGAAAAAACAAGGTAACAGAATGAGCTGCTTTTCCTCGGATCTCTCCTGATACCATCACATTTACCCGAAGCAGATCAACTCTGGCACATTTCAGTGAACAAAGCTTGTGAAGTCCCATGCATTCCTCACGCATGTGAGAATATCTGGACTGTTTGACAGCAAGCCCACCCAGCTGGGAGCCTACCTGGACATCAGCAGTGCTAAGAAAGCTTGTGGGAAGAAAGGTGTCATCCTGAAATGGTTGAACCATGGTTAAACAGCCACAAAAGAGAATTAGCAATGGAAAGGTGCAATGATGCTCTCAAGCAGGAAAAACTAGCATCAGACCTAATAGCCCTGCTCCCTCCTGTTTAATGACTCTCCTGCTTGATCCAAGCACCAGAGCAAAATGGTTCTCTCTAACTTGAGACCCAGTTTCTGAAGGCTGGGAAGATAAAGGTGGAACAAGTAAGTGAACAGACAGTGAATTCCTGTTATGCCTCGTGCATTTCCCTAGGAAAGGAAGGTCAAATAAGAAGGTACCAATGTACAATTGGTATACTGGAAGAGGGAGTACAGGGGTCTTGGGGAGACTATCGGTATCCACAATAAATTTACATTTATATTTTGACTGGTTAATTATTTATGGAAAGCCCTATTTGCACTTTTAAATTTTTGTTTTGAGTAAATTTCCTCCTTTCTCTGCTTCACAACTAATTTTGTCATGTAAATACATACTGCAGTGAGAAAGTACCTGCAAGCACAAATTAGATAACGTAAAACTAAATCGCACACTTCCAAGCCTTCAGTAAACCTTAAGCATTTTTGTATTACAATCATGCAAGTCTAAAGCTGCCAAAAGGGGAGGTCCCAGGTCTGCATGCCTCCCTCCATCCCTTTTGTTAGATCAGCCTGTACAGCTGCAGGATGAGTTGGTTCAGCTGGCTGGTGATGTAAAGTAATTGCTTTCAGGGTTAGGATACAGTTCCATTAAAGTTGACATTAAAATATTTAGTGCTGCTGCAGTTACGTCCATCTCCAAAACCTGCCTCCTGTGTTTTGTCAACCGTGCTGTTTGTCTGACTCTGCAGGGAGCAAGTTCAAGCCACTAAATCTTTGGGAAAGTATCCAAAGAATTTGGGGGTAGAGGGGGTGGGGAGAGGATCAGGGAATAATACTCTGCTGGCTCAATGGCCTCAGCTAGATCATTAAGAATTTGGATGAAAGCCTGTCCCAGCACAAAGAAGGAACAGCCATCGCATAGCAGACTCAGGATCAAGGCAGGACCAGCACAGCCTACGCTGCCATCGACCGTCACTCCTGGGTCGCCCAATGAACTGACAACCTCTGTGTCTGTGCAATTAAGTGCTAAGCCTGCAGAAGAAATGGCCCCTGCCTTTGTTTGGAGTCAAGTGGGATGGGATCATCCCCTTTCAATGCATACGGATATTGGATTGGATACTGTGGGAGCAAAATTGTTACATCAATAGATCAAGGAAATATCAATATGCAATTCAGCTTTTTTTTTTTTTTTTTAAATCTTTTGAATCAGAGATTTTGTATGTTTATATTTAATTGAGAGAAAGGGTACGGAAAAGTAACATCAAACAGCTAATAGTTGGAAAAAAACAGTGGCCTTAAGAGATTTTTCTAATGAAGTCTTATTCATTTATTCAACCTGAATAATTTGGTAATTATTCAAATTATAATTTAGCAACCCTTATCTGGCAAAGGAGTTAAATTCCATAAATAACTCCAAAAAACCAAAACGCAGCAGTGAATCAAAAGATATATTAAACTGAACTAAAACAATCCCGAGACAGCTGGATCATGAAAAATTGTTCAACTCAGAGAACATTTAAAGGTTAGAGCTCTATTACAGGTAAAAGAAAGAAGATCATAGAGAGAGAAAAAAAAGATTAATATAGTGAGTACCTGGTGCTTCTTTTATTCATTTCATTTTTACTGCAAGGCCACCATTTTGCAGATGGTCCGAAGTATCGCATTCCTTACCACCTCAAAAGGTTCTATATCAATTATTCTAACTGGCTGTAAAAGAACAGCCTACAGACAGCTCCTGGAAATAAAAGACATCATAGAAAAAGTTTCCTAGTATCTTTCTTCATGAAGATTTTTAAATAAAGAATTCAATTGTAAGATGGCATAAACCTTGGCAAGTTCACGGTCCTGCATGCTACAAATGGAAGCCAGATTCAAAGATTCCACTGCAAGCACAGAGAACATTGGCCACAGAGCTACCACAAGTTACATTTTTGGTTCAACTTCATTTTAGGAGAAAAGATCATGATTAAAATTTCTGGCAGTTGGAAATCTTTCATAAAACCACAGAGATGGTTTCAGTGGTTAATTAGTCTTGGTGCTAAAATGCCGCTGAATGTAAAATGTTAACGTTAAAATTTACATGAATGATTTCTACATCATTTAGTCACTTACCTTCCCAGAAAAAAAGTCAGCCTTATAAAATTATAAATAATCAGTATTTATAGAGCACAGGGAACAGCATGTCTTACTTCATTTCTTTAAAATTTTGCCCGTGTTAGACAACTGCATAGAAGTCAACATTAACAACTGCAAGAGTCTTTGAGACAGCTCTTTTAATATTCTTAATGGAACTTTACTATAAATTGGCATCAATGTTTGCAGGCTTAACTCATCTGCTTTATGTCTACCTATTGTTTCACTGCATGTTTTTGCATTCCTGAATGAAGTTATCTGTCTAGGTCACTTGAAAACATCCAGTACCAATAGTAGCAATTTCATATTTCTATGGAAAAAGTAAATATTTTATCATATGATCTAACAGCCTCTTTGCCACCTTTTCCTCCATCTACAGAAGATAAATATTTATTGAAAACCTCAGCATTTTCTGCTTTACTCTAGGGAATTCTTCTGGTTTTGTGTAGATTTGGTTAACATTATTGGGATTCATTCATTTTCATTTTAACAGCTACAACAAGAAGCCAAGCATATGCCCCATTAAAGAAAAAAAAAAATAAAAAACAACAAAACACACAAAAAAACCAAACAAAAACAAACAAACAAACAAACCCAAAAACAAAAAAAAAAAAACCCCACAAACAAAACAAAACAAAACAAAACAACCAAAACAAAACAAACACACCCCCCCCCCCCCCAAACCAACCCCACCAAACTTTGTGGTCATGGCTTTCTCCCTAATTTTCTCTTTTGCCTTTTCAGTTTTCTGAATTTCTTATCTGAGACATTCTAATTATCCTCCAATTATGCTTTTCTTCAGCTGCTTTTCAATACACATCCTCTCAAACTGATTTATTTAACAGGGGTTTTTGTTTTCTGTCTAAGGCAATCTTCAACACAAACTTGAAAGCATCATTTCAGTTTGGGATTTGATATTATTTTGAGCTTGTAAAGTGTGTTTTTAATTTACCAAGAGAGATTTTACATTACAGTTCTTCATACAGAGACTATTTCCTGGTTTTCATTTTCGTCCATGTAACAGTCATAAATTAATCTGTTTACTCATCTAAGACAACACTGTGATTTTTTAAAATTATTTTTTAACCATTAATATACATTTAATAAAGAATTTACTACATCACTATTTTAGATTTTTTCTAATGTCTGACTCATTTCTGTACTGCCAGCGTAAGCCATACAGAACATTTAGTCTCTATGAAAACACATATTTTTTTTCTTCCTATTGAATATTATAGGCAGGTTCTTAGAGAGTCATACTGTCCCTTGGTGTTTTATGTCATAGATACTTGATCAAGTTCAACACTGAACACAATTTCAGAACCAACTACTTCAACTGGTGCTAACATGTTCTATTAGGTAGTGACAAAAAAGGTGGAAAAGCCCAGCTTGGCCATACAATGCACTCTTTCAATGGAAACATTTCATATGTTATTTAAATTCTGTAAACTGAAATAAAAATGACAAGAAAAAACAAAGTTTGTTCAGTGAAACAGTAATTTTAACCAATGTCATAAATAGTCATGCACCTTAGTACAAATATTGGCACTCTGCACTATGTGTTTCTTGACATATTTTATAATCAGATTGCAGTTCCCTATAAGACACACACGAACTGTGAAGTACAGATATTGTTGTAATATTGTTCCTACTAAAATGCTATTTGTATTCTTAGCATATTCATTTTTCTTCTTAATAGTTTATGGTCTTCTTTTCTTCTACCTTTATTTGATGTTACTGAAGTGTTTTTATTTATAGACATTCCTATTTGCAATTTTGTAAATGTTTGTAATTTGTCTTTTTTATATAATGCAGGTGAATTATATTTGTGATTTTTGTTGTAAGTACATTAGTATCTATACCCTACACTCAAAAAGTAATAGCCTTAAAATAAATTTTCCCTTCATCTTCAGACACACCTGAATGTTATTAGGCCTATCAGCATATACAGGCCTATATTTTGCTTCCTTAAACTGTTAACAGTTCATGTTCAAGTAAGGCATGGCTTTCTTAGGTAGCCCTTCTACAACTATTGTGTCAAAATATATTTATTTGTACTCATCTGTTAGTGAAATAAAGAAAATTATAACACAATAAATCAAATGTAGAATGCAAGATTGTACTGCATTTCAAAGAGCTGGCAAGTGAGGGGAGAGGTGAGCAATTCTTCCACAAACTGTTAGTAATAGTCATTTGACATCAATGGTCTCTAATGTTTGGAAAAAAAAAAAGACTTTTTCTCTTTCACCTCTCACTTCCTACTTTAAAAAAAATATATAAGATGTACATGTTAACACATTTCAGACAGATAGAGTCTTAGCATTCCTCACTGGCATCAAACAGATCACTGCCAAAATGATGAGACAACCATGCAGTCAAATGTGCCATCAGGCTTGAAAATCTCTGTGGTCAGCAGACTTTGTTGTGCAAAAAGGCTGACCTTTACTATCTTATTATATTTTATCTTTAAAGAAGGGTTAATTTGGAGATCTGTTAACTCACACAAAATTAGATTTAATGAGGTCTTTCATGCTACTGGATGAGATGCTGATTTACGGGTTGCCACCAGCAGGTGCTGAACAGAAAAGCGTAACTTGTTAACTTGGACAATGTCAAACTGGTTTAAATTGAATGAAATGACATGAAAGAAATTGGTTGAAAGGCTCCAGATTGCTTTATAATGCTTTTTCAAAATGCATTATTCCCTCATAATGATTTTAATGACTGAAAAAATATTATAGACCCTAGTTACATGAGTGCTGATTTAATAATGTTATATCACATGATAAAAAGGGTAAGGGTGTTTTTCATTCTATCTGAGTATTAAGAGGTTGGGGTTTATTAAATTCCTATAAGGAAAACAAATCTCATTTCTCGGTAAAATCAGAAGGACATAAACAATAATTACTATATAACCAATGTACAAGTAACTATGGTAATGAAAATAGAATAAGAATCTGAAACTGATCTCTTGATTCTTGAATTTCTTGATTACTCTTTGCTTTCAAAACCAGGCCAGGTTTAACAAACAATGCACTTAGCAAAAAACTTCGTTACTTTCGAGAATGCGCTACTGTTTTGTAAAATGGGGACATGCCTTCCTTGCATTTATTATATAAACATCTTTCAAACTATACACGTCTAAGGATGGATGTCTTCATACAGATGCTGAAATACCTGACCTGGCAAGTATGCAAGTACCTCTGAGCTGCAAAACATCCAAGCGTGTTAGCGTTGTGCTGCACCTCTTGACAAGGTCTATTAGTCTGGGTGAAGCTCCTGGCTAATGCAGGGAGACTTCTGCCCCCGGAGTGGCACGGCTGCAGTGTTACTGTGGAACACGCAGATCCATCAGCCAGGCTCTGCTCGAGCTGCCGGGGCCCCGGAAAATGTGCTGTGTCTTTGCACGGCTTTCTCTGAAACACTGCTATCTTTATTTTACTTTTACTTTTATAAATGATATAGTGAAGAAGACACAAATCAGACTTAAGGAAATGTTTCATTTTAGATAGAAACCTAGCAAAATAACCCATGCTGGAATAGGTACGTTTCGTTTCAGGTATGCTGAGATAGGACAAACTGGACCAAAAAAAAGGAAAAGGCTGGGAAAATGCAGGCCTATCCTCACCTGCACTCCACAGGTCAGAGAAAAAAGCTGTTATTGTTCTCTCTCCTTTGCCTCTTCCCTGCTTTTCTTTGTCTTTTTGCATTAAGTCTGGCTTAGGTAGTTCCATCTCACAAAGTCACCTTTCACCTTGTGATTACTAACCTGCTTGCTCTGACTATGACATATTAACAGAGCAAATCCACGGCCAGAGACAGATATAATGGGCTTATTGAGGAGGAAGTCGCATAAATGCTTTCACATCGACTTACCGCCTGAAATGTACGATGAGCTCTTTTAAAGAAGAACAGTTTGCTAAATTTAGGCCTGGAATTTGAGCCTTACAATATTTGGAAAGGAATAATGGTACCAAGTTGTGAAACAGCAATCCTTTTCAGTTTCAAAAGTAAGTCTGGCTAATTAAATTATGCCCCAGTTCATACATTTTCATAGAGTCCCTGATGGACTAGAGGACTATACCACATTAAAAAACCCCCAAAAAATCCAAAGCAAAAAACCCAACCCAAACCAAACAACAACAAAAAAACCCACCAAAAAACCCCAGCAAAACCAAACAAGCAAACAAAAAAAACACCACCCAAAAAAACACACCAAAAAAACCCACATCAAAAAAACAAGAGTTATCAACCAGTAAGAGATCTAACCAATACAGATCTCCACTGGATATCTGCTCCTTTAAGGAACTACAAGTACTTCAAATGTAGACAATTCGATAGGATTCACAAAAGAAAAAGATTAACTAGGTGCAGATAGGTTTCTATGAAATTTTCTATTAAAACTTGTAGCAGGGTCTGGTCTCCTACAAATCAATTAACATGTTAACCAGTTTAAATATTAAATTTCAAGTACAATAATATGAATGTAAAAAAAGCCAACAGTTAGGACACTAACTGGAGGGGGAATAAAGATAGTATTTTATATGATATATAAGCATCTACTGTTCCTGAGAGTTGAACACATGATATAAAAGAAAACCTATGAGTTCTTTTATATCAAATAATATTTCACTTAATAAAGATTGTATTCGCACAGCTTAGGAGAAACATTTTAAATGTAATTTTATATTTACAACAGCCTTCATTTAAACTACTGTGAAGGGGTCTGCTATTTGGATCATGGTTCAGAACTTTGCGACCCGATACAGTCTCGCAATGACAACTTCAGATATTTCAGGAGTCATAGGCAGGTGTATCTGAGAATATCTTAAGTGCAATTTGTAGTTCCCTCAATTAAATTCAGCCATAAATATAAACAGGATAATCAGCAGCATGGTAAACAAGAGTCTTTGGTGTCTAATGCTGGTGGAACCAGTGAAGAAGCAGGTACAAACACCGAGTGCTACCGAGTGAGGCTTTCCAGGCAAGGCAGATCAGGCCCAAGGGACAAAGGAAGGGAAGAGGACATAATGAGTCAGGCTGCAGGCTGCCAGCTGTTGAAAAAAACAACTACAGAGCTTTCTATAGGTAGGAAAATTGCATTCTGACTACACTTGCTGGTTTCTGGGAATGTAATTTTCTAGACTGTTAGGGCAAAATACTACAAATCTGCTATAAGCTGCAAGCTGCACTTCCTGCAGCCTTGCTGTCAAAATATATTCTTGTATTTTTTAATAATAGCTCAGAGACAACTTGTGGAAACAACAAATGGAAAAATGTAAAATCTGTCCTTGTCACTAGTTTAGAAGCATCCAAAGGATACACTCTATAAGCCCGCTACCACATGCACAATGGCTATACAAATGTTTTGAGATAAAACAGCAATTCTTGTATTCATCATTTATGAATGAGAAACCTGCAGCTGGGAAAGGGCAAGGGAGACAAAGCATATTTCAGATACACAGTGTCTCACCTTAAGACATTAGATGCACCAATGTGCTACTCAATTTTAGAACAAGCTAATGAATTCAGCTAATTCAGCTGATGTGAATTCATACAGAATGAAGAAACCTATGTAACTGTGATAAATGTAACTCTAATAACATACTAAAGAATCTTTTTTCCGCCTTCCAAAGGTTGGTATATTCTGGTGGCTAGAGACCAGATGATTTTTTTTGAACTATCATGATATAAAAGTCACTTTTCAAGGAGGTGTGTGTGTAGTTTTCAGCTTTTTTTTTTTTTTTTTTTTTTTTTTTTTTTTTTTTTTTTTTTTTTTTTTCCCTTCACGGAGCCTTTAAGAATTTTCCTGTGAAGATGAAGTTCCTATACAGCAAATTTAATCTTGCCAGGCTTAATTTTCTTGGTTAGCTTTGCCAGCTCTCTTAAAAGTCATCTGTGGCCAGTAATTGAAAACCACAGACTGCCGAGTGGAATCAGCAGTCCTGGGGGGTACATTGTAGGAGCAGCTGAACTACGTGAGAAAGCCTTCGCTGCTTTTATTACAACTTGACTTTCAGAAAAGAGAATTGTAAAACCAGAGCTGAAACAGACCTTACCTACAGTGAGAGAGTGTTAAGGAGGAGCCCTGCCTAACATTGTCTTATTACAGCACACTGATGAACAACACACAGAAGGCAGTGAACCAGCTTTGGACAGAGTTTACAGTCACTTACATGCCTGAACTTTCATGAACTTGCAGTCTAGATCACATGTAAAGTTGCTCCATGGTAAACCCCACTTCCCCAGCGAACTCCGCAGACAACAAATTTAAATTTCACTAGTATATAGAAAGGGTAAGGGAGGGTAAAAGAAGAGAGGAAGAAATCTGATGGTAAGTAACATGCAAACTAAGCTGTGACACATAATGTCATTTCTCTTTTGCTCCCATATTCATCTCTGTGCAACAATATGAACAAGTACCAGAGAGAGAACAAAACCTTCCACATTTGCAATATAACAACCTACAATATACCTGCCCATATTGACAATTGAGGGTTCTAGACAGGAGACATGACATAAAACTAGAGGAATCATGGATTTCTTCAAACAGACACACAATACATGCATGTGTACATACATTTTGTACTGCATCTTCTCATAAATGCCTTATTCAGAAAGTACACCATGTTCTTTTCAGGGGAATATGGACAGTGACTCTCCAAAAAGGCATATCCTGTCTATTCAAGATACTCACTAGGAAAAACCACTACGGGCATGTGTCTGTGTGCAAGGTGGAGTTCAAGCATTTGAAAGGAAATAAACCAGTCTATTGCTTGATGACAACAAACTATGGAAAATGCATAGGAGGAAGGAAAAGAGTTCATTTTATCCCTATCAAATATTGTCACTTGTGACAGTTTCTCGAATAACACGATTTTCTTTGCCAGCTGACAATATTCTTGATTTCATTGTACTTTCATTGCCAATACTACCCTAAAACTATGCCTCAAAATCATTTCGCTTCAGAATGTCTTATCAAAATAATCTTTTGTGAGTACTTACAAGAACATCATCTATTCCCAGCATTTACAAAACTTTGACACAAAAATTGGAGATACTTTTCAGAGAAAAGAGTTACTAGGTATCGTACATGATAAGGCAGTTTCTGAACCTATTAAATATACTGCAGACCCATAATGCTCTCCCTTCAGGGTAATAAATCAACTTGTCTTAGATCACTAACAAATGAACAAGGAACCAGTGCACTACTTTGTGAAATAACAGACCTCACTGTGAAAACAGCAGACTCACTTCTCTTTGGCCAATAGATTGTGTTAAACAGTTTCCAAAAATACGGTCTTGGGCAGGCTGAGCGCACGAGTATGGTGTCAAAACACCAATTCAATACTTCTGGTAAAGTATATTGAGTCCTACCTATGTACCAATTAAATACTAATGTGATAGATCTATCTAACAACTGCATCCAACACTACACACTGAGCTGAATCTACAAATCTAAGCCTCTTAGAAGAGCCACAGAATGCTTTACAGAGAAGTTGGTACTTCACACAGCTGTACACAACTGACAAAAACATCTATTAGTTTAAGAGAAACGATCTTTCCTAAGCCTTTTAAGAGGAAATATCATGAGTTTGAAGTGCACATAACTCCCACACTAATGTGTGTGAGACACTTCACATACTCCTTCCCACACTAATGTGTGTGAGACACTTCACATACTCCTTCCTACTCTGAGTTTAATTCTTACCCTTGAGGTAGGAATATAATCCTGCACCTTGGACTTTGAAAGCATTCTAACCATTCTCTTTTGTGTAAAAAATGCAAAATATGGAATTTGTCATTGATACATCTGCATGCTAGAAAACATGTTCCACACAAGCCTTTTAGAAGCGTTTTCAGACTGGGGGTCTCATCAATTGTCTGATTTGAAATATGGAAAGATTTCTTCCTCTCCCATATACAAAATATTCCGTGATGAGGAACTCATCCTACTCCCATGCCTTTCCCAAGATTTTGGGAAACTACTTTTAACCTTTAGTGATGCTCCTTTAAATGCTGATTGAGAGCTTTGCAGTTGGAAATTATGTCTCTTCTGGTGCGAGACAGAGTGGGGTTCTGGAGACAGTGATAATACAAATACAGGGATGGAGTTTGCTATCATGCCTTACTAAAAAAAAAAAAAATCCAAGTTGCCTTTAGAGTTTTGAACCAGAGAAAAAAAAATACTTGAAGGATGTCAGTGCCTGATGCTGAATCAGGCATCACAGAGCTGTTTTTATGGCTTTAACTCTCAAATTTATTAATTGACATTGTATATTGCAATAACAAATTCAGTTTGTGGCCCTACAAGTCCTGGACTTTCCCTGGGTAAAGACTTTTCTACTTAACATTAATGCTTTCAAAATAGATGATAGCAAACTAGATGTTACAGTAACTAAAAGATGTGTTATGCCCAAAAGGGTAAGATTCAGTAAAAACAAATACTACAATTAAGTGACCAAACCAAGCATCAATATGATGATCCTACGGCTCAAATAGAGATCTAGCAATAGTGGACCTCAAGGCAACTTGGACAAAGAAATATCAAATGCTTCAAAGAAAACTGTATAGAGGTTTTTAGCATTACAGAAAACGACAATCTAGGCAAAGATTCACCCTGCATCAATAACTTAGAATCGAAGGCTCCTGGCCCTGTTAAAGTCTGTGTTCCGGTTTGAAGATTTTAAGGTTATGAATAAAAGAGACCTCCATGGGCTGAAATCAAAAATATTTTTCATTACAGAGTCTTCAGTTATTGAACACAAGTAATATATACAACATTAAATCTGTGTGGTTGTAAAATCTGATTGCAGTCTCTAACAGGAAACACACTGGTCTTGTCCTATGGGAAAAGTATAAAATACAATGATGTTGAACATTTATAAATGACCTTTCCATTCATAAAAAGCTAGGGGTCTCAAAGGAATCTTGCAATAAACTTGCATATGAGTTTATCTGTTATCCGTCGTTGGGAAAAAAAACCCAAAGTAAAACCCTTCAGGCTGGGAGAATATTTTACTAATCTATTCCAAGCCCAATGGAGCAGAAGCCTGCATGCCCTAGCCATAACATTTTGCTCCACCAGAACAGCAAGCTGCCTGTCATGGGTCACATACATTGCTTATCAACAGAGGGATGTTGGTTCACATATTCATATATGTCAGAAGTCAAAATCTCCAGGCCAGTGATGCTTTTCACCTCCAAAATTGCACCTTGAATTTTATGCCAATCTAACAGGCAGAAATGAAACAACAAAATATAAGGCCAGTGAATATATGATAATGAAGTCCTTAATTTTATAGGGGAAAAAAAAAATCTAGAAAAAGGAAATGAGCATATTAAATCTCTTTTAAGCAGAAAAATCAACCTTTTTTTTTTCTTTAATACGGAAAACCATTCCAACCAACTTTTCAAGTAATTGGTGATTTTATTATCTTGTAGATTTAAGAATGTAACATGCTGTTTTTCTCATTTTTGCTATTTCATCTTCAAGCCCGGGAGAAACATTTTCACCAATTAAAAAAAGGACAATTTCATTAAAATTCGTGGAGTCTACACCATGACATCGATGCAGCAATTTGTCTGCAATCTATGTCAGAGGCAAGCATGCACTTAGGGATCACATGTACCTATCTAAGAATGTCCTCATATGGAATGTCATTGTAATGGAAGATACTCCAAAAAAAGTATTTCAAACATCAAGGAGACATTTTGCTTTTGAATCTGAATTACTACATTACTGCAGGTAATTCTTATGTCTAATTCTCTGTGAGATCAAAAAGAATCTTGCATAATGATAGGTGGAAAGTACGAAGAATGATATACAGCACAAATACTGGAACAAACTCCTGATGCCCAAAAAGGACCTTTTTGGTCATATTTAATTTTGACTTTGATGGTATTATGATGTGAACAGCAGCAAAACTAATTAAAATATCTATTTGGTACAAACAAGGATTTTGGCTAAAGAAAAAAATGTCTAAGTAATATATGTATATTTTTCATTCTATGTTCAAGACCATTTGTGATTCTTGTAACAAATCTTTGAATATAATCACTTGTCACCTAATTCAGAGGTATCAGGATGCCGGTTTTTCATAACTAAGACAATTATTCACACAGAGGTTACATTTTTAAATGGTCAGCTGTAGAGCATTTCCTACAATATATTTTCCAGTAAAAAACCATTGCTAAGTAAGCTTTTTATTATGCTGGCACTAGAAAGAAACAAATTATCATATTAAAACAAACTGTAAAAAGTGCTGCATACAACAGAAACATTTTATTTGCATTAAGAAAAAATGTTGAATATCAAAAAGCTCCAACTCTTGATTCAAATCATTCATTTCAACAGATATTTAAAATCCAAATGTATTAAGATGGACAGTTTAAAGAATCACTTACGTGTAGAAAATGCAAAGAAAGCAACAGTCTCGTTAACTAGCCTGAATATTTTCAGACATTAGCACGTGAACAGTAGCTATAGATTCTATTAACCATATCCAGATGAAGTTTTGGCAGACAGACAAGCAGAATTCATGCATGTTAATACTTATATAAATTCAACATGGTAAAAAGCACCCACCTAAGAACCTAAACTGGCCCTAGTGTGTAGTTTTCATACTTAAGACCACAATCCAAATGGATGGTTGAATAAATCCCAGAAACAATTTTGTCCTAACATCTCTAGTCAGCTAGTGTCACTAAGCTCATCTGTTTAACAAGGCAAACTTATGTTTTGAAAAGTGTGCCAGGGGTGTGCTTCACTTTTGGACACACACAAACTGAATCATAAACAAGAGCATGAGAGGATCCTTCTTATACCATTTACATGGCACAAGAATGGTTCTTGGTGAGGATTTGATTATAAAAGTGTTTAAAAAAATGTATCTCTGACTTGCAAGAAATGGGCTGACTACCACACTGGACATCTCTGGGCAGGTCTCTGTCAGCCTTCTCTATTAAAATTGTTCTTTCTTGCCTAAAAACTTTTAGTCATATGTGGCACTAGTAGCAGACTCCTCCATATCCATATCATACCTGGGTGACTGCCAGAAGTACTGACACTCCAGGAATCTCAGAAGTTCCCTTGTTAAATGAGATACCTGGGTTCAAATAATTTTGGTAAGAGAGGGGTTTAATACATACATGTATTAGATATAAGTATCTATGTGTCAATAACCTGTGGTCATTTTTGAGGGATGATAAAAGACAAAATCAGAGAGGGTGCTTACTTCTAATTTTGCAATTAGATCCAGATCCAAAGGAAAAAGTCCTTTATTATAAATGTAAATGTTCAGGTGTTACCTTACAGCCATGGGCATAAGTTCCTTCCTGGATATTACTTCTGCAGCAACTGCTACATGAGTGATGCTGATGGCTCAGCCTTTTGTGAATATCAGCGTGAGACATCTGTACTGGCAGTATATCAATACACTGCTAGAAAGTGCAGGCACCTAACCTGAGGCTTTGGATTCCACCCAATGACAGAGTATCCACAAGTCAGATGCAGGACTGAAACTGGATCTCACATTTGTCCAAACTCATATATAACACATATTTAATCATTAGATATAATTTGAAAAAGCAAAACTACATTTTCACCTCTGAAGAAGCTTCTTACCTGCTGAAGTTATCTGCTTTTGAAATTCAGGAGCTCTCTCAGCTTGCAGACAGATTTAACAAAAAAAAACCCATAACATACAAAATGCAATGCCAATTTTGAAACCTTATAGAAAACAGCTTTAAAGCTAGAATCAATAGAACTCCCTTAAGGTGGTTTGTACTACAGTTGTAATACTAGTTGGAAAACCTGCAAATGCACCCACCCTCAACAGCTGCGCTGCTTTTCACATTCCATATGTAATATTCTGTGAAGGCACAGGAGGTGTTTATACAGTTTGTACAGGTAACAATCGGAGACAAAATTCTCTTGCTCATTTCACCAGGGGAGAAAACGAAAGAAAAGCCTTGCAAAGCCGGCTCTTGCTCACCAGCTGTAAGAGGAGAGCTGTGTGGCAAAGGTGTGCAGGGGATTTTGCACCTTCCTGGGGGATTCAGAGGAGAGCCTGGCAGGGGGGCAGAGAGGAGCCTTTCTGAGGGAAGCCAGAGGCACTAAAACATGAAACGTGAATCATTTCTCCACTTGAAATGTATAATGGCGCAACTATTAACTGTACACAAGGTGTGTGGCAAATCTGCAGACCATGATCTGCTCTCCGGGGAAGAATCCTCTCTCACCTTGCTCTTGATTCTTACAGACCATCTTTGCAGGAGTGGCCATGAATTTCAGTTAAAAATTTTCCTGACTTAGCTTTTAAGGGGTTAATTTTAAATATGGATCTTTTCTGTGGAGGGTTCAATTCCACATTCTCCCTCCTAGGACACTGAGTATATGCCAAGCATTTACCCATTTGTTTCAGAAGTGTCATATCAGGAATAAATCGATGTGTTAAGAATTGCCTGATAATGTTGTTGTGGGATTAATCTTACAGAACAGATCATCGGCACGACTACCTTTGGCATTCTGTGTGCACAATGTTCCATTTTAAGCATGAAAAGCCTTCTAATGCCAAACTAGAAGAGCCATATATTGAATGATCTGCCACCATTCAATATTTAATCCTGCAATTGAAGCCACTAAAGGGATACAGAAAACTAACAAGATGAATGAATTGTGACCTTAAAGTTGCGAAAAGACAACCCAAACAATTTATCTTTCTGGCCCGTGGTGCATCTGTGGCCAATATTCCTATCACTTCTCTACAGTTTGGGATCTGTAGATTGATCAATGCCACATTAGCAAAGTACCTGAGAAGACAGCTTAGCAATTCAGACAATCCACTGCATATGCTTTAAGAATATTCTGTGTCAATTTGGCTTATCCGTAGCTGAAAGTAAAGGCTTCTTAATAAAAAATCAATTCCATTTTCAAAAACACATTTCTAAACAACAGTGGCAAGGTGACTAGAAATAAAACTTTTGCTAACCAACAAAACACAAATAAAATACTCTGAAAATCTGGTCAGCCCCAAAACCCCATCAGATTGATGCACTGTTAAGACTCGCTAAGAGATTATTTTATGATTTATTTTTCAAAATAAACGTATTTGTCTCCTTGCAAAAGAAAAAAAATCAATATAATAAGCACAGAGTGATACCCAGACTGATGGAGCTGAAGGCTGTGAACACCTCAGAGATCACCCAAATCTTTTGCTCATGCCTTCTGTCATAACCAAGGAACTTTTGAAGGTATGTGCTAAGGTTTACGTGGTAGTGCTAGCTAAACCTGTAAACTAGCAAATAGCCCATGACAGCAAGGTGGG
This sequence comes from Hirundo rustica, assembly GCF_015227805.2. Classification (NCBI taxonomy): domain Eukaryota; kingdom Metazoa; phylum Chordata; class Aves; order Passeriformes; family Hirundinidae; genus Hirundo; species Hirundo rustica. The sequence goes on from NC_053454.1 coordinate 33,123,973, forward strand.
AGACACACAGAAAACAATTAACAATGAATATCACCGATTTACCTGCTAAGAGTAAATCTACCAAATATCTAGAGAAAATAAAGCCATGCTTGACTTCAAGGACAATTTTCTGTCCATTTATTTCACAGTATCTAATTGGAATTTGTAAATTAGCATCCCTGCTTAGGGACAATGCTTTTCTTAACTGAGGCTATTGCTCTTTATTTGTGAGGTGTCAGTAGTATGTATTAGCATGTGTAAGACCCAAATTCCAACCAGTCTCATCAAGGAAATATTCTAACATCTCTTAACAGTAAACTAGTCACAAAAAGCCTGGTGTTTGGACTTTGTAAGGTATTCCATCCACTCTGTCTTTGTAAACTAACTGAAATAATTTCTAAAAATCCACAAAAAAATATATCTTAATCATGGCTTCTAAATTTGTGATTTTACAATTCTATTTTTTCCCTCATAGTAATTCCTGTGCATTGAACTAATTAATTTTTTTATCTGACTAAAACTGATGTGGTAGTAGAGTAGGAATGCCAAATGGTTCAGAGGTGGCTGTGCTTGAGTGATTAAAATGAAAACTTTCTTTCTTTTTCATAAGTGTTTTTCATTTCTGCCCAGATCAATGGATCAGAAAGGAACAGAATTAAGCATGTCTAAATCAAAACAGAATGTTATTAAAAATGACAAAAAACTTCTCTGGTTTGCAGTATTGTGTTACTGCAACATAAATAAGAAGGGACCAAATTATGTTATTCAGTGTATATTGATCACTCCCACAAGAGACATCGAGACTGGCATATGTAGAAATATCCAGGCATAACATACTAGTTAGTTAACGCTGATTTTTAATGAGTGCACATGTGCTTCATTATTCATACCAATAATCTGGAGGTGATACAACAAACTGGAGAAAAAGTTAGTTTCTTAAAGATATGTATATTCTATTCCTATTTTTTTTTTTCAATAATTATCACCTCTGCTAGCTAAGCAGCATCAAGATAGGAACAAGAGCTAAAGTCTAGTAAATTAATGCAAGTCTTCTACTGAATAAGGTGAGATTGATTTACAACACTTACAAAATATACATATGTACATTGTTTAGTAAGACAGTACTTTTAAGTAGCAAAGGTACTGAAGCAAAGAGTGACTTCAGTCAAAGTTCAAAACACGTCTACATTCAGGAGCAAACATTCACAATTTCCATTTTTTTTTTTTTTTTTTTTTTTTTTCCTGTCTGCCCAAGAATTACCTGGGCAAGCTAATCTGTGATCAGCCAGCAGTTTCTCATATAGTTCACTCCCTACTGTACATGCACAGTTTTCCATTTTAATATGTGTTAAAATTATTTATTTAATTCAAATATGAAAAAAATTAGTAACTGCTGCTTTTGTTATGAGAGGCAAAACAAAAACTTGCCTCAAGTTAAAAATTGCTTCAAGTTCACAAATGACTGAGCTCTTTAACTGTGTTAACAATTTTCTATTTGGCTTTGGGGATGGGTAGTATGAGATGCATGTTTGTAGGGGGAATCTCCCCCGAAGTGATGTTTGTTCTAACAGTGTTGGAAATCTATTTTAAAAATGCTGGTTTGTAAACTTCATTCACATAGGAAAAAAGGTTGTTAAGTTTTGAGCACAAATAACAAATACATTAATGAGTAATGATCTCTTTGACAGTCTTTTTTTGTTTGTTTGTTTGTTTGTTTGTTTGTTTTGTTTGGGTGTTTGTATAGCCAATTAGAATTTTGGAAATTGTGGAAACACAAAGTAATCAAATGTGAGTTTAAAAAAAAAAAAAAGATTCTATTATTTATGTTTGAAGAGGCATATTTAAACTCTTTATTAATTGCTCTTCATTAATTTCAATGCTGGATTTGTTGCCTTTACAAAGAATAAAATCTCTTATAGCTGCCAATGCTATAAATTCTTTCTGGATGTAAATTAGATCTGAACTTTCTGGTGAATTCTGTCTCAGCTGCATCAGTGCAGCAGCACTGAGAACTCCTTTGGGAAAGCCATGAAGAGAGGAGTTAAATACTTACTCAAAGATACCTAATTTTTTAAATTTATAAGCAAGACCAGGACAGACCAATACACAATTCAGCTATGAAAGCTAATCCAAAGTTATGATAACTTTGCAAGACCAAAGGATTTATAAATCAGCACTGCCATTACTAATCTGGACTGTAAGCACACATAAAGCTCTCCCAGCAGTTACAGTCATTTCCACAGAGCCCTTTTCTCGGAGGAGTCACACATCAAACCTCCATCAGAACACCTAAACCTGGTCAGAGGAATCTCAAATGCCTTTCAAAGCAGGACTTGTTCTAATGGCTTGCTTGATCTAAAGAGAAGGATGTATCATTCTGTACGTGAGGAACCAGTTCTGTTCAATGTTGATACTTATCAGGTTTGCTCTACTATTTTTCAGATATGAAAAGCTTTCACAATGCTCTCAGCCTCCATGGAGCCTGAATGCTGCTGAACAGATGAAAAACAATGCAAGCTATCATATCCTGATTCTCAAATCATCATAAAGTCTGCAAGTGCCCCATAATCAGTATCTCAGCTTTTGTTTTAGTAATGAAGCATTGGTGATTTCACAGAAATAAAAGCAGTATTGTAGCATGAAAATCTGCACAGCATTGTCCCAAGACTTAAGGATGCAGAGCAAGAGAGTGACTGCACCAGCTGGAGCTGGAAAACTCAGTCATATCAGGATTAACTTCCAGCATTTTATTCTACCACAGATTTTCAAGTATACAGATATTCTTTGACTGAGTTTCACAAACCTAAAAAGCCCATTTCTGTCATTTCTTCTGTAAGAGAACTTTTACCTTGCTTCCCAATACCTATTGTTGCCTCCATGCAGTTTTAGCAGAGTCCTGATAGAAGAGAAAAGAGGAGGCACTGAACATTATAGAAGTTTCTAGCTGGTAATTCTTTTTTTAAACATATGATAAAGAATGACATGAAACTCTGTTTAAAGGTAGGGTCTCATACCTCTAGTTTGGGGGGGGGTGGTTTATGTTATATAGCTAAACAAATATATTAGTTGGTTTTTTTTTTTTTTTTTTTTTTTTTAAATAAATAAAGCACTATACCAGTTTTGTATCTGACCAATAAATATTTCAAAGATCCAAATTCACTATTCGACTATTCGAGCTTATGACAGTAGTACTATTGAAAACAGTAAGATCAAATATTCTGTGTCTTAAATATGGAACAGAAGATACTGAGTGATATTTAAGTGGATATAGATCTGTATGCATGTATAAGACTGCTTTATGCTTTTATTTTCCAGAAATGAACAGGAGGGATTAAACAAGCAAGTATCAAAATTAAATATTTCTAGGCATTTTTTACTGTATTTATTCAGGGAACCAGAAGACAGAGTTTTATCTCTTAGCCAAGAAATGCTGAAGAAGTGTTATGGTTTCTTCATCAAATTTTTCTAGATTTGTGGAGCACTTGGCCTTTGCGAGATTTCAAAACTTGGTAAAAACTTATACTAACATACTACAAAAGCACAGGTAATGGACAAGAATATGTTTCATGAATTTGAAGGGAAAGAACTGATAAATGTACATGGTACAAGCTGAGATAGACATTAAAAAGGACTGATACTGGTAGTGGGCTGAAAAAAACATCACTAGCCTAAAATGTGTATGAACAGGAAAATATCATGTCATTACACTATTAATTATCATTATTTTGAGGAGGCCATGATGTTATCAAGCTCAAAATGTGTTTCAGCCCAGATCTAAGATGCAGAACTTTTTACCTGATTACGACAGAAAAAACAACAATAAATTCTCAGAGGATTCCTCAGAAAATAAAAAAAAAAAGGGGGGGGGGGGGAATAAAATATAAATTAAGATTAAAAGCTTTACCTTTCTTTAAAAAATGTGTTTCCGTTAACTTCTATTATTTACACATCTCAGTGACTCAACAGCATCACACAGATAAAGCCCAAAGGAAATGTAGCAGTTAATAAATTATTAAGCCATTCTCCTTTAAAACATCAGCACTGGGCAGTCCGAAGGCTTGGCATGCCATGTCAGATGCAAAGGCATCTGCAAATCTGAAAGAGTTATGGGAGCTGGGGAACAGCTGCCTCTGCAGATCCCAAGGCCCACCTGGGATCCACTTACTACAGCCTGTCATTCTCACCCAGTTTAATGCTTATACAGTCAATGAAACATTAGATGAAGCTAAAGGATACATCCCCAAAGAATCTGACTTATGCTTTGGGAAATGACCTTTAAACAGTCACCTTCTGATAGAAAATTAACTACAGCTCCCTGCATCTGCAGAAATACCTTGATGTTTGTGATTTGCTCCCAATGACACACGTACACTATATGCTGGCACTCTTTCTGCTGAACTAACATATGCACGTATGTATTTGTTTGTGTTTTCTTTGCATTTCATATTTTCACACTTCAGCACATCAGGTATTAGTTGCTAAAGTGAATAATTTAAAATTATAGCAGTCAGTGATTTTTCAGTGACAGATGAAAGCCTAGAAACTTATTTGGGTTGTTGGCTTGTTTTTAAAATCGAACTTGCATTGCCCGTGGAAGCATTTTCTTAACTCTTTTGTTAGAAGAACAACCCAACCCATTCTCTTATTTTATTAAAAGAACAATAGCCTGGGTTTGATGGCTATTATCCTGAGCAACGTGATAGACAACCATGATTCTTTTTAGGATCTTAACAAAGAAATTTTTATTAGGACTGTACCAAAGTAAAAACTATGTATATGACATGGAATGGAAGATATGTTTTTGAAATGACATAGGAAGAAATGGAGGGAAAAAAAAAAAAAAGCAAACGAGCTAGAAGCATACTTGAAAGCAGAACAAGTGAAAATCAAATAACATTATATTTGCAACAGACCTGGCTTTTGCCTATTGCCTAATATTGCATGATGGGGAAAAATTAATTATAATACTGGCATTTCAGAAAGAACTCTCAGAGCTAGAAACCTGAAAAGCCATTGCCCATACCACGGCCACACCCCTCTCTCCCCCTGCCCACCCCAAACTGTTCTTTCTTAGCTTGGACATAATGCACAGGGTTCCAAATTTCAATTGCTTAGCAATTACAACCAGAGAAGAAAGAAGCATGTAACATGCTGAAGGTGCCAGCTGCACATGGACTTGTGCAGGTGAGGATCCACGTCCAGCCCCAAATCATAAGGAAATGGCTGCAATAACATTTCCAACAATGTTTAGTATATCTTACATTGTGCAGGTGGTAGAAACCAAATTGATTTGAAATATCACTCTAATAACTTTGTACTCAGATATAAAAGCTTTCTATTAGTCTCCCATTTTTACTGAACACTACAACAAATCTATCACTCATAAAACTACATTTAGTTCTAATTGGAGGGCTGTCAACATTACAAATAGCAACTGAAAGTCAGTAGAACACACCTTCAAACCACTACAGGTTTTAAGACTTCAAACTAAAGGCTTTCTTTAAAGTAATCCTTGCTGGAATTACAGTACCTCAATTTTTGTTGGTTTTTTTTTCAATTTTCAGTCTTTGGAACAATGATACTTCAATAATATTTTTGCTGCAAAATATACATGTTCCCTTCAGTACCAGTACTACCTTTAACCCTTTCTTTGCTCCACAGCTTTCTCAGGTTTTTTTGTCAGTGGTGGTTGCTGTAAAGGAAAAGGGTTGTGGCTGATTTCTTTGGTTTTGCTGCACTTTGTTGAAAACAGATTTATTTGACTCCTCTAGTGTAATTTCTGAACATCACATTTTCCCAACCCATCTGTGGAGGAACTTTTTGTCCATATAAGAAAAAGATGACAGTTTACACTAGGAAAACAAACAAACAAACAAACAACAAAGCCAAAAAAAAAGCTTATGTCCTCTAAACTGGCTTAAGATCCTGGTAATCCAGACACACAACCAAACTCAGATATAATGTTTTTTAATGCTTCCTCTACAGTCAAAGACACACACACAGAAACATTTCCCCTAAAATCAACCTTGGCATCTACATCTGCCCCAAAATACTTGATCCACATTCTAGAGTTCCTCTCCATTGATCATGAATGCATAGGTTCCATTGAGACAAATCCTTCCTGAGCTAATTTTGCCAAATAAGATTCACATCAACACATGAAGAACTTATGCTTGTGAAGTACTTCTGGATGCGAAAACAAAGTAATCACTGATTTTCTTTTCTGAAGTAACACAAAACAATGTAACAATAGATATAAGGAAGAAAAAGCCAAACCAGCTGGAATAAAGCTAATGACCAAAAAAATCATTATTCTATTTTTTGTGGTAGAGATGGGGCATATAAAGATTACATTTCATTGCATACTCACAAATGAAAAGACAAAAATGCATTTTTTTAGGGAAAAAAGGGTGTCTGTGGGATCTTCTAACAAGATCTGCTGAAGAAGAGAGCATTGACAGAGAACTCGTGCAGGGACGTGAACCCCACCTACACCGATCCTTTAGGTAAAACAGAATACGTCCAGCTGCTTTGTTGTACTTGGAAAGCATTAGTTAAGCATATTAAACAAAAACACCTATCAGAGGTACCGTGCTAATATAGATAAGATCTCAGGGACCTAGAAAACAGTACAACTCCGGGGTGCAATGAGAGAATGAGATAGGATTTTAAAAAGTGGGAAAAAGCAAAGCAAAAAACTGCAAGTGATTTCAAACACACATCATCTTTACTGACATCTTAAACCTCAAAACAAAGAAAACACAGACTACACTTACACTAACATATTCCTCAGGAGAAAGAATAAAGGAGACAGAGAAAACAGTCAGAGCCGCTTTTATTTTCAAGGCAGTTTCAATACTGCTTTAATAACACTATTTCTTAAGGCAATCAAGAAATGCAGCAGGTCTATTTGTATATTTATTTATAACAATATATGGAAACAGATAGACGTAATTTCTCTATATACTGTATTTTCTCAATATACATTTTCCAGCCTCAAAAATTACAAGTAAAGAGCAGTTTATGCTTTCAATAGGCAAGATTATTTGTTATAGAATTGTTTTTTCCACATTTTACTGACCATTTTTGAGATGTACTCTCTGCTCCAGAAGCTGAATACCAAGTACATATTGTGTGCTGAATTTGTATCAGCTTTAAGTGATGTTGAAAAAAAAAAAAAATGTTTTCACTTAACTGCCGAACTTTATATTTTGAGTTCTTAACTGGGGTTTTGTTATGTCCCTTATGCACAGCAGACCTAAATTATAAAGCATTGGCCCTGAGGAGCTCAGCTATTCCCCCGACCTGCACCTCACTCCTAGTCTGATCTTGTCTGCTCTGTGTTATATATCACGGTATTCTCACCCTATGGGCCAAAAGAGACTCGTTATCCACCTGAAAAGCAAAAAACACACCACACATCTAAATCTCAAACTGATATTTGCATGTCCTTGTTATTTCAACAGGAGCTATGCAAATTCATTTCAAGGATATAATTATAGTTTGAGAATTTCCAGAAGCTCCCAACAGAATTGACATTTCTCCCATTCATGAACTGAACCAGGCTGGCAAAACAAGAGCCACTTTAAGCCTCTGACCACTTGCAAATTTTTCTTCCGATTTACATCTGCCTCAAAAACTGTACCGTACACTTACAACCAAAGCAGTAATTCTCACTCTATGTGTTGTCATTGTAAATGACCTCACTGTCCAATTTTCAGTCCAATTATTGTCTACCTACTACCTACCAAAACCATCCTGCTGCTGAGGAGCAGTAGCAATGTACCTCAAAACCTTGCAGTGATTTTTACAGATTTATTTTTTTCTTATTGGTGATAAGTGTATACTGAAATAGATCATACATTTTTCATACAGTTAGCATATTTCATCTAAGAACCAGATACTAAAATCCTCACATTTATCTTCACATGTGCCTTCCTTTCCATGTACCACTTGACAAGCAATTCTTAACACCTTGGCTGAAAAATACTATACTTTTATCTTCATATATACTTGTTTTCCCTATAACAAGTACCGGGCCCAATTAGTAAACCAGTATTTCTGCTGTGCATCTGAAGAGGGGCCACACCATTACCTGCTTTGTACAAATGCTGATGAATTGTGACACCTTAAAAAAAAAAAAAAGTTTAGAAACACTTCAAAACTCACAGATAAAAGGTATGAAAGAGAAAAGTTGTGTTTGTCAATATGGAAATTTGGAAAGAGGATTTAAAATTTGAAGAAATCTAAAAGATGAAACTTATGAAACACGCCAGCTTTTCTACAAGGCAGATTCCAGTAACATAACAAGGGGAGAGGAATGGCAATGCAAGGCCAAAGTAGAGGATCACAGTATTTCCAGGGCTTTTCACTTGCTGTAAGACTGTTATAGGATCCTATCCATCAAAGGTAGGTGTCAGCCAAGGCACCACAGCACCATAAGATGTTCCAGCACTATTTTCCTGTACAGGGAATACAAAAGCAATGGCAGAGAAACCATTCTGAGGTAATCAGTCTCCCACTGAAATCATGAGACCTGACAGGTCTGATAAAAGCACAGTCCTAGTGCTCATGCCAAAAGACACCAGGGAAAAACGAAGGCATTTCCTCACTTTGATCTTTTTGTAAGCTTTCCAGGAGGCATGTGAATGCTATAGAGCTATTTTAATGTCTTTTCAGGGCAAATATTCTTTGCATAGTAACCTGAAAGAATCAAAAGCATGCAGATTCTTTACGCTGGAAGAAGAGCTCAGAGTACAATTACAATATGGTACACAGAATTTCAGGTGCATGTTTTACACTTACATTGGTTATATTGAATAACAAAGGGCAAGTAATTCTTAATGGATGACAAGGAGATAGACTGTGGCCTCTATACCTTAATTCTGACCTTCAAAATTACCTTGGACATATATTTAAGGATATTACAGCTATGATCCAGCCACTGAGCCTATGTCTTATGTAAGTTAATTTTTTATACATGACTAACAACTATACCATCATATATTGCTGATTAATTGCATGTGAAGTTATTATTCCAATTCTTCATTAGAAAGAGAACTGTCAGCTTTCTCATCTTACAAACATGCCTGAGCTTCTTCCTTTTCTCAAGGACTGTGCATACTTAAAACTTCTCCTACCTGAGTTTTGAATCCATTCACATCTCCAAGCACAAGTGTCAGCCCCCGTTTTGTCAACGGTCCAAACCACCCGGCAGTGTTTCCAATTCTCTCTCTTCCTTTGTTTATGCCCTGTTTTCTCAGCACCCATCTCACTGTTTCTGCCCCAGTATTGTATTTCTGAATGGTGCTTGGCTTGAAAAAGCACTGGAAAGAGATTATATTGGGGTATTGTATTGGGGAAGAAAACATAGTATAGGTAGCAATTCCTGCTCTAGCACTTTGTCTTCACATTTCTTTGTGTTTCCCCCTACCAGAAAGGAAGAGGGAGGAAAGTTACTGATTTTACCTAACTATACACTGATGCTCATTTCTTAGGTTGTATATACGCTTAGCAGCATTTGCATATTTGCCAGTAGAATCCTGTAAATAAACCATTTGCTGGTGTGGGATTATTTTTTTCTCCTGTTAACACAGAAGTTTGGGCTGGAATCTAAAATAAAGCACTTGGAGGTCAAGCAAGCTGGCAAATTCTCAAACCAGCAAGTGTCTGAAAAAATAAATAAATTATCAAAACAATTCTCAACAGTCCAGCTTGCAAAAGTGTTAAAAATAACAGATACACATTGTTATTAAACACTACTTTAAGGGCAGCTAACCAAGACAGGTGAAAGATGCTAGGCATTTTACTTCTGTCAGCTTTCAAAATGAGATTTTTTTTTTTTTTTACACATTGTTTATAGAAATCTGTAGGGATAAGATTCACAGGAATGAACAAGACAGTGAGAAGGATTATCCGTTCTTAAGAAACCACTAACCTGGTCTGAAAACCTCTGGGAGACAGATTTCACAGTCTTCCCAAGACATCTCAAACAGTCCTTAGCTACCCTAATGCCCAAGCAACATCTCTCTTGGAACAATTCGCACATTATTCCTTGACCTGCTGACAGAATGACCCACACTGCTGCTCCCTGCCCCTTACCATGAACCTTGTAGGTTTCAGGAAAAGCACAAGATCTTCCCACCAACTTCCTTTAGAAGAAGTTAGGCCACTGTTTCTTCAGAGGAAATACTTTGCACTTTTGATTTAAGCTTATTCTGTTACTTTTCCAATGTCTTGGGTCCAAAACTTTATTGGTTTGTGAATCCCAGTGGCACTATAGGTGAGGTCTTACAAGTGCTGAGAGATGCAGAGGGAATTGCTTTATGATTATTTCATATGACACTCAGGCTTGCATCCCAATAGATTTTTTTTTCCCTTCAAAAAATTATTACTGTGTGGATTCTCATCTATGAACAATCCCTTGCAGTACTTAGTTTCTTTCCTACAGAACATCTGCCAGTCAAGTGGTTCTCCCATCCTGAAGGTCTGACTTAATTATTGCCACTTTAAAATTGAATTGCAGTTTATTAACTACAGTTTCATGCTCAAAGCCCCAGTATATGAAGACTATAATGCTAATCCCTTCCAGCCAAGTGTTTGGGGTTCCTCCTAGCCTGGCACTGCTAGCAAAAGTTAATAAAGCTCCAATCATTCAAAGACCTCCATGAAAATACTGACCAGGAGTGGTCAATCTCCACAAAACCCTTGGTTATTTAGCTGGTAGACTTTTCATCTTTCCCCTGCATACACAGCAGTCTGTAATTTTGTTCCTAACAAAATTTTGTTGTTTGTTTTTGTTTGTGGTATAACTCAACATGTAATGGAAGTGAAAGGCAATGTACATTCTAAAATTCCCAAATTTATCACTCCATTTGCTAGGACACAAACCAAAACACTCACTTGTGTTACATAAAAGGCTGTTCTCACTAGTGCATCTGAAAATCCTCATCATTGAATCATTTAGCTTGCAAAAGACCTTTAAGATCATAAGAGTCCAATCACAATGCTGCGGCTGCTTCTGCTTTTACTAATTGGAACACTTAAATTGATTGAAACCTTATATGAAGACAAATTTATGAGAAGTTTGGTTTGTCTCCAAGGCTGTAATTTCAAAAAAGTTCATGATGTTAATAAAGGTGCAAGTGATAATAGCACACTAATCAAAATCAGTAAATAGGCAAGGGTTGGAATCACACATCCTTTCACGTAATGGAAGCAGGTAACTTCTGTTTTCACTGTTTGGTGACATTAATGCAGTAATACTGAGTAACTGCTGACAATTAGCCAGAAGATGGAGCAGAGGTCTTGGAAGAAAATTACTCCCTGATGGCAAAATATTGAAAATTCAATTACACTCTGTTTATTACAGGCCTACATTAGGAAGTGCATTCATAATAAAGACCTTGATAACATACAAATTAATCATAGCACAGGGGAGTGCTTTGCTAACTTTTTTACTCCTAGATGCATTCTTCAATATTGAGTTTTTAATATATCCAGACACATCAAAATGCTTTCTATAAAGCTTTTCAACTAAAACTCCTTAAATACAGTAGTATTATATGTGAATAATATTCTAAAAGACTAGATAATTCTATTACAGGTCTTGAATAAAACAAGGTGTAGACACTAAATTTTAAATACTCTTCAGGAATTCTCCAGATCTTAGAATTCATATTTGTGTTTCTAAGTATGCTATCATGCAAACATCATGAAAGTCATAAAGGCTACACAACTGAATAGTTTGCTGCATATGTTCACATATATATATATATATGAATACTTTCCTTCCACCTGAGAAAACCAGCAACTTGAAGGCATGCATATCCAATTTCTGCAGATACTGCAGATCAGTTTGAAGTGATTGAATAATCTAGTTCCTACTATTCAAGTTATAGCAATTACACAAAATGCTCCCAAGAAGAGTAGGTAGTTATAAATTCATGTTATGACAATGTGTATTGGATACTGCTGAATAATTTAGTTTCTGAATGAATTTAGTCAGCACTTTGTTTAGACTTTTAATAGTCTATTGCCTACTTTAAAGACTTCTAGCTGCAAGTTCTTCAGCAAAAAGGCTTTAAACTGATGTATTTCAAATCTATCTATATGCTTACTGATTTTAATTGCATTTTGCCAGGGAAAGCAGTAAGACCTGAAGTGGAATAAAGAACTCCATTGTCTTCACATTTAATTTAGCCGTATACATTACTCAGAAAATGCAAACTCTAAGAAAAAAAGTACTTAACACATGCACAGTATTCCACTGGTTAGCTGTCTCCAATTTTGTTTGAGAGAGATTCCTACGCAAACCTGGTGTCAAGAGTTTCACCATCAGATACTGCAGATGTGAAACTAGCTCCTGCCTGGCTAGGTTTTGTGTTACAGAAACTCTGTTTGGATCCAGACATTCCAGATCTCACTTGTAAAATCCATCCACTTTAGAGCAGAAGCCTCATGATTTCTGGAAAGGGATTCCCTAAATCCACAAGGCACAGTAACTCACTGTGGTGCTGAAGCCACTGACATTCAAGGTAAGCCCAAATGACCGGATCAGACAGGACTTTGGTTCTGAAGAATATGCCCCAAGTACAACACACAATTGCAGAGAAGTTAACTGATGGTATATCTGCTATTTTAAATTTGATGGAACAAGAACCCTGATACCTTGTCCAGCTAATCTTGGACCCCTATGACAATTAGGAAAAAAAAAAAAAAACCACAGAAAGAAGAAATTATTAATTTGGTGTTCTCTTCTGTGGCCCATGAATCTTTTACACTGCCCACACAAACCCCTTCAACAGCCACATCTAAGTCATCATCTAACTACTGTGAAAATGCAGAACCCATGAAAATAGAGTTTATATGACAAGATCTCTTTTGAGGCAAACTCTCTCCTAGCAAAGATAAGATGAATCAATGTCACATCCTTTTAGCTTAAAAGTGTGTTGTTTTTCGAGACTTGTTCTCTGAACTAAGACATAAAAATAAGATGCAGAACACTTTGTGGGACAGTCTGACAAAGTTCAAAAACTGGAAGAAAAACTAGATAACTTGTGTTCATCCCAACATCACTCCCCTTGTATCTGCAAGTTTCTCAGCCTGCCTAGTGCATTTGATGCAAATAGTCACAACCAGGGAAAAGACCAAAATCTCCACATGTTCATGGCATCCAGGCACCAAGCTGCATCTTGTTCCATTAAATCTTTCTGATTGATAATATCCATAATATCAGTCTGTTCAGGTGGTACCTGGAAGGCAGTACAGAAACTGAAGCCAAATCTGTAGATTTGTTGGGAGAGAAATCTTGAAAGCTGCAATACATATGCATGCATGATTTCACATCTCCAGTTATCCATATTCACAGGACTGCATTTTTTTTTCCTCTCCCAGTCTGCTGATTGGTGATGGCTCCAATCAAGTCTATAATCTAAAATAGTATGAGTTGATTTGTTACAGCTTTTGTGAGATCCTAGTTGATGCTGCATGCTTTACATGAATTCTGGCAGTGTCAGTCAATCTGCATAAGATTTGGTCCCTCCTCAAGCACATTTTCACAAGTGATATAATGTATTGCTTAGCTGTCTGCAAAATCTTTTTATTCCTGTGTCCTGTGTTACGTGCCATGCAGTGAAATTGCAAATGGAGTACTTCTAGCAGACGTAAGCCTTGCAAGTTAAAAAGCTGCGCAACCAGAGGAGTTTGAAGAACAGAAGCACCGAAATGAGAAGGGCTAGTAAGAAATGTGCAGATTTATTGACTCTCTCCAAATGTAGACACCTGACAGGCTAAAATCATCCTACATTTCAGAATGAGGAAATACATTGAACACAAGTATTTTCTCTTGAATTCTGCTCCTCCACAGCTGCAAGACAAATGAGGCCACTTGTGGTTGTAGCCAGTTCTGAGGAGGTTCTGGGAAGGTACTGCAGAGAAAATACGGCACGGAGGACACGTTTAGTATGGTGTCAGAGCAGAGAGCAGAGAAAGGCAATGCTCTGAGCAGACAGGGCTGCTGCCTGCACTGTTAACCCTAGCTTTGCTCTCCGCAGCTTCAACAGCCAAATCGAGGGTAGCAATGTCTATTTCCTTACTCTACAACAGACCAACTCATCATGGGGAGAGAGCAAACATGAGTGAGCTGCACTCGTAATGGCAGGTGTTCGAGTGCCAGCAGCTGCTTCAGCTGTCCCAGCACTACATGGCTGCTAGAATGCAAGCCAAGTTGGACCTTCCATCACCAGTGGAAATTGGAGGCTTTCCCTCTTCCTTAATCCACTGCAGGAAAGGAGTAAATCTCCATCCAATGTCCCTGCAAGGTTGTGTGCTTCTTCCTGATAGTCACCTGTGCCTCCAAAAGTGCAAACATCTGCCTCCATTTCCAAGAATCAGTGGCTGTCTGTAAAGTGGCACGTTCATTTTGTGCAAGAATGGAATCTGGCTTGTCTACCTGATAACAAACTGTTCCCATGCTCTTGGTGGAATGGGAGAAGAGTGGAGGAAAGGCCATTTCTTCATTTAGATGTGAGGAGACCCGTTCAGATAATTCCAAGGAGTTGATTTCACCTCCTCTCCCTCATGCTTTGTGCATCCTATGGGAAAACACAAAGCACACTGAGCAAGGCAGTATGTGCAGCTCTCCAAAACAGGAGACACTTGTGCCCATCTTCCAAAAAAATAAATTTAATCTGTTACTGAATTGATAACATTTGAAGCCTCAGGTTGAAGAGCCCTGGAGAAGAGATAAGTGAAAATGTAAAAACGGTATTGTAGAGGAGTGTGAAAAATGTCAGTACTTGATCTGAGAGTACTGATATAATCAAAAATCAGAAGAATCAATTCAGGAAGTTCGTAGCAATTTAGCCAAAGCCTGTACAAGAATACCAGCTCAGCTGTTCTCTGCTGTAATGGGAGGTGGCATGTAACTGAAGAAAGGGCAGTAACACAACCTCTGCTTTTTCAACCCAGTACCAGTAGATAGAGAACACATTGACAGTAATAGCAATTAGCAGTAGCAATACACTTTAAGAGCATATGACAATATTTGCATTTATTCGGAATGTGCACACACAAGCATCTTAAAATGCTTAAAATGTGTGAATCTCATCTGAAATTACCAGAAATTGTCTAGGTTTTTGCACCCACTTTGGCATTTTTAATCGTATAAAATTTAGAGAGATTATTTGCAGGATTCAGAAGCACTTCTAAATTTGTATAACTTAGGCCTTTTGTAAAGTTACTGCTAATGTATTTTGATTTTATATATATTTATGCACACACATACCTATATATATACAAAAAAAAAAATCTCAACTGTTTCAAGTTCAAGAAGTTAAAAAAGGTAGAGTTAATAAATTTGATATAAAATAAGCAGTATGATGCTCATTTATAAATAGGAAAACAAGACCAGAAAAATTAAGCAGTGTGCAAATGCAGATACAGCAAATTAGTGACCAAATCAAGATTTCATTAAAGTGTCTCTTACTTCAAAGCAAATGCTTTGAAGGCTTCCCACATGTAAAGTTCAGAAGAAATTGATAAGCAGAATGAAAGACACTACAACTGGAGTTTAGCTGAGCTAACAGTTGTGCTTTAGCAATTACAAGTGATCAGCACACAGAGTCTAACGGGTCTAACTTGAACTCACAGAAGAATACTCAGCACCGGTTCCAGACTAAATTTAATGGACATAATGAGCCATTATCATCACATCCAGGAGCATGGTACATTTTCTTTGATTATTTCCACAGACTATCCAAAACTCAAGTCCACTTAGCTTGTGAAGTCTGATGAGAGCACAGCCTGAGGTAATACAGACACAAAAACAACTCATAAAAGATTAGGTCAGCTTGATTTATCAAGGAAAAATAAAGTAGAAGCACACTGGAAAAAAGGTTGTGGGTTTTTGGGAGGGGAAGGATTGGGCTTTCTGTTGTTCTGGGTTTTTAAAAATTTTTTGTTTGTTTCTTAAGGCAAAACAGCCTAATCATGCATTTGGATAAAAACATTACAGTGTCTGGCTTTTTACAGATTTTGGGAAGAACCACCATTGCTTCATAAAAGCAGAATCAGACAGCATGATAGAAAAACATTCAGAAATTTGGTTGTGGGGTTTTTTTGTTTGTTTGTTTTTGTTTTTTTGTGTGTTTTGTTTGTTTGTTTGGGTTTTTTGTTTGTTTTGTTTTTGTTGTTGTTGTTGTTTTTGTTTTGTTTTTTGTTTTTTTTTTTGTTTTTTATATGACCAGGAAATTTTTTCCCATACCTTGTAGTGTACTAATTCTACTTAAAAATCAAAAAGAAAACTGGATTTTCAAATAATCAAAATGAAATGCTTACTTCAAATTCATGTTATAAATTCTGGGGTAACCAGAATCAGTAGGGAGCCAGTTTCTACTGAACTGATAGGAGAGAGATTGTCTCTTGTATTTAACAAGCATAGATACCTTTATCATTGAAGACAAAAGAGAAATCTCTCAGTTCAATTAACTCTCCAGCTTCAACAAAAGTACACTGCAGTAGAATCTTTTTTAAAGGAATAATTTATCAGAATTCTCTTTAATGCCTTTTTCATAACATTGAAATACCTCCGAAAAGAGGATGAAAAACTCAATTGTGTAGAGCTGATCAGAGGAACAAAAATCCATTCTGAATGAAGGTAAGCTGATTAACATTTTTTTTTATAAAAATCAATGCAAAGAACAAAGAATTTGTAAGAAAACGTGAACTTTTTTTAATAGCAAATTGCAAACTAAAAGTACACATACTCTGTTACCGCATTTTCAATATTGCTATAGTAGTTTAAATGTCTTCCCTAAATCCCAGAAGTGCAAAGATGACTCTCTGGATAAGGAAAATGTTAATGTTTACAAAGTGGACACCAATATTTTCTGGGTAAGTTCCTTTAATAGTTTTATATGATATGTTACCTTTGAGAAAAAGGTAAGAACTGTAACTTATATTTTCAAAAATGGATCTGAGCATATGTAACAACTGAAAAAGAATTCTGAAATCTATATACATGTCACAGAGCCATCTAAGCCACACTTGACAAATAATTCAACATAATTCCAGTTTAATTAATGTTGAAAAATAGCTAACTTCCAAGTTACTAATCTTTATGAACTCCTAATTGCAAGCAGCCAACA
Organism: Hirundo rustica; assembly: GCF_015227805.2. Lineage (NCBI taxonomy): Eukaryota > Metazoa > Chordata > Aves > Passeriformes > Hirundinidae > Hirundo > Hirundo rustica. The sequence goes on from NC_053454.1 coordinate 33,141,099, forward strand.
AAAGAATTATTTTTATCTAGCTGTATTTTTTATGTCATGAGGATTGTTGCACAGGAAAACAGGCATATGAAGTCTCTCTTTGCTTTTTTCTACTCAAAGCCTAATGGCCAGCAGATCCCAAAACATTCTAATAAATTGCCTCTTGGGGTAAGACAGGAAAATTCATAGGACACTGAAGAGCTTTCAGTCTCAAAAACTCTTACAAACTGTATTCCAGAGGATTACTGGCACTGTATAAATAAAATCAAAGTCTGCTGATGATCTACCAGGTCCAGAAACATTTAAAATACATCTTCACATGTATAGGAACTGTCTGGTAAATTTACCAGACAACCAGCATAGCTATTTGATACTTTGGAGCTTTTCCTTTGAAACTAAAAATCTCGTGGCTACAGAGGTCCTTTCCACTCCACAGTATTGTCCTGCTGTATTTTGACAGAGAAAACCTCAATTTTCAGTAAAATATAGAATGCAAATGAGAAAGAGGGGAAGAGTCAGAGCCACAAAAATGTGAAGCCATTTGTCTATCCATCCATTTCTTCTTTGCAATTTCTACACACCACAGGACAGATAGACATTCAGCAAATGCACTGGCTGAACAATTCTAGGGCAGGGACTTCTGGTAAGATCCCCATCGTTTTGCAGCTGCAGAAGGAATCAATGAAAGACAGGTGAAGCTCAACACAGCTAATCTAATGAGCAAATGTAAGCCTGGAACAACGGACTTTTACACTCAGCCCACCTCTATATCAAGTCTTCCTGTGAATTTAGTCAATATTCTCTATATTAATTTAATTTTTCTGGGAAAGATTTTCAATAGCTCTTCAGTGATTTAGAAGCACAAGTCCTATTACAACTCATGAGGATGCGAGCTCTCGATCTCCAGGGTGATTTTAAAAAAAATCTCACTCTACCTGTAAAATGGAAAAACAATTATTGCTTTCTGCCCTCTAACTACCCTGATACAAGGACTAAAAGGAATAGTCAGCACTGCCCCTGCGTGAACTCCTCACTTTTCCAAGACTCAAGAGGCTAATATAGTCTTATCATGACTTCAGGTCAAAAGATTGAGTCTAATGGACCAATGGAAGGAATTAATTTCAGAGCTCAGGACCTTTAATTGAGAACAGATGGTGCCTAGTCCCTATAAATTTAAAGTCTGGGGCCCGTTAACAAAAGCATCTAATCTCATCTCAATTGCCATAAGCGGCCAGGATCCAGCAATACTGAGTTTACAAAACAATATAACAATCTCCTAGAACTCAACTGAAAGCAAACAAGCAGCAAAGAGAGTTAATGAAAAAGACGTCACATGTCCTCTGCAGCTAAAGTAGTTAAGGGAATGAGCAGCAGAATTCCCCACTGAGTGCAGCTTTTAAGCAATTTTAAATAAATCTCCTTACATAGCATACAGCAATCACGCAATGAAGAACTTAGCAGCTTGAACAATTCTAGTTAAATCTACATGGAAGGAGACTATGATATCTATTTAACCAAGGCTGTATTCTTTCCAAGTCATTTTGACCCAGATATCTTGTAAACTTTGAATATTCAAAAGAACTGCAAAGATTATAAACTATTTTGATAAAGTCAATATTCATCTTCAACAGCAGAAAGAAAATAAAATGATGAAACGTTCTCAAAGAACTAAATTTTGCCTCAAAGTATCTTAGACTTCTCACTTTTGCTATTTTTCTTCAAACTGCACAAGTGATAACACAGTTCAGTGAAACTAACTGCATAAAGAAAGTCAAGCTTTGTGGAAAAACAAAACAACCTAAATTCTTTAGACTGTCTGCCACAGGTGCAGACTGAGACTCCGTAGCATTAGTCATCGGCACTTATCCAAACCAATTTATTTGTAACTTTAAAGTGGTTTATAGAAATATTACGTTAAGAAAACCCCAGTGACTGGGGCGGGGGGGGGAGGGAGGAAAATCAATCTCTCCAGCATACAGTAATTCAGTGGCAGATGTGAAATACCAGAATAACTTTCCCTTGCCCATGCTCATGACTGCACATGTGAAAATGTTTCAAAGTTTCTAGGTCATTTGAAGAAGAAAGAACTGGTCTTCAGACCTGTATCTTTACTCTAAGAAGTCTATGTGTATGACAAAAACCTGTGTGAGGAAAGGTGTAAGGATGACTATGTATGTATATATATGGCTATATACACACATTTATGAACCTATTTCATCACAAGGACAAGAAGTAACTATTAAATAATGAACTAGAAAAACAGCCCGTCGTCTGTCTCTATTCTGTCACGGCCTGACAATCCAAAACCTGGGTTTCCCACGTCAGTAGCTTCTTTTCCTATTGTGAATACTGCACTAGAGATGGAATTGCTCACATTTTGTCTCAGATGTACCTCGCCAGCAGCCACAGTACCCCAGGGAGGGATTGGCCAGCAGCAGTATGGATCGGGCATAGCAGCTGCACAGAATCATCAAACTCTGAGAAAACTATTATCCATTATGGATGTTATTACAGCGGTTATGAGATACACACACACCGACTAAACATTTGCATATTTGTAATTTAATCCATAATTAATTTTCATTGTTCACCCTTCCTAACTGGATGCTATGGGTTCATAATTGTAAAATCTAAAAAATAAGAACAAAGAATAAAAACCACTGTAAGATATTGACAAGAATTTTGCAAATTTCCACGTACTATACAGAAACCTGGATACCCAAATGGTATCAAAGGCATTTCCACTGAAAAGCTTTATAAGGTGGAATGCAAAAAACCCCAACAATTATTATTCCTGGTTTCAGTGAGCAAAACCCACATTTCTTGTCTACACCATAGAGGTGAAAACAATAGATAGCTAAACACCTGACATAATTTAGGAAGAAAATGGTATACTGAATGAGGGACGAGTGTGAGGGAGGATAATTTCTTTCCTTAGACTTGGGACTTCATCCTCTTCTTATGTTAAATCAAGAAAAAAAAGCTTAAATTTTGCCAAGAGATCAGGCAGCATATTATTGAGACCCAAATCAGTTCTAGCTTGAAACTTAATTTCATACTGAATTCTCATATGTACCAAAGAAAAAAGCTTTTATCCAAAAAACATCAAAGTTAGTCTTCACATGGTTTTAATAGGAGTTAAAGAACTGTCTATTCCAAAAGCCTTTGCAGCTTTTTGTAAAAAGAAAAAACAAAACAACCCAACAAAAAAACTTGACAAATGTTCTCCAGCTGTTATTTGACCAGCATACAAAGGCTGCTACCTATAACTATTATTGATACTCTTACAATTGCACAGCTTATGGTATACTGAATGAGGGACGAGTGTGAGGGAGGATAATTTTTGAATGATCTCAACAGGCTGTAATAACTGACTGAAAAAACCTCATGAATTCCAAATTTACTTTAAAGTTGAAATCATTATTAGATTACTTCTTGATATAATTATACAAGAAAATGCATTTAAAATTTTACTTCAGATCAAAACTAGATTAAGCTTAAAAAACACCTTTTAAACAACTGAATATGAATATTCCTACTTTTTATATAGGATCACTACTATTTAGACTTTATCTCTGCCATTCATTAGAATTTAGCTGATGAATATATTATCTGTGTGTGTATATACACCCCCACCCTGGTATAGACATACCTATACAGGAAATTAGGGAAGTAGTAGCTGAGAAACTTGCTTTCTAATGATAACCAAATAATCTCACAGCTTTGACAGATTTTTTTTTTTCTCCTCCTTTTTATTCCAGTAATAATTACGATGGTAAGCCTGATTCAGCAAATTTGTTGTTCTTAATTCATTAATTAAAACAATTTACTGCTACCACTGTGATTTTTCATGGACATCAAAACCACATTCCAAATCAAAACAGCAGATCATCAGTTTACAGATGTGCAAAGCATACATTACTCTTATGGCAACCTCACATTTAAATACTTGCATGTCCAGAAGAACACATATGGTTTAGGGGACATGAAGAGCAATATTTTTTATATGAAACTTAAAATGAGGAGAAAAAAAGTCTATGAAAAGTTAACCATTTCCTGTTGGAGGAGAAAAACAACATATAAACATTAGCATGATATTAAATTACTGAGCAACATTTTTATAGCCTTCATTTTACCAATATGCTTCCTGCAAGCTAATTTTTGGGTTGAATAAGACACTTGATTCACAAAAAACAAAACCAGAAAGGAAGTGAAGAACTTCTTTTGTGCACCCGCTTTGTCAGGGACTGACAGCAACTACACCAGCATTTAAAAATTGTTTTGGAAAATACATTAGATGATTAAATATCCACATGGTCCTCAGCAAACCACTTCTCTGAGTTACTTTTGCAATGCCATTGTCTGAGCTAACTTCTACTTTTTGCTATTTGCACTGTTTGCCTCTGGTCCTTTTTGCCATTTGGGGCCTTTGTAACAGCTGCAGTATCTAGAGAGAACACACTGGGTGCAACAGGCTGTGCTCTCTCCCAGTCTCTTCTAGTGTGGTGCATTTCAAACTTCTGGTTGTGCTTGTAAACCTTGCTCGAGGCCTCCCATTGGCTGGCATTTGCCTCAGAATGAAGTCCCAAAACAGTCATGGAGACACACCACTTCTGTCTTAGCACTGCACTGAGTGCAGCAGCCAGATTATTTCAGTAGCAATATAGATGTATATGAAGACACCTAAATTTGTGGAAGAAACCCTTGCATACCACAAAAAACACTGCCCAATGACCACTGTGACCTTAAGGCGATGTCTACCCAGGAGGAAACAGAAGCTGAGGAGCCCTTGCACCGCAGAGGGAGAGGGAGCTGATAAGCACCACTTTTGCAAGCTGGATATACACAAGTCCAGGGGCTCAGACTTGCAGCATCCACTGGTGCCGGCTGAGCTGACCAATGTCATTGGAAAGCCACCATATGATTCCTTGAAATATAATGGCAATAAGAGAAAGCTCCTGATGACTCCTTAAATGATAAGGGTCACGTTATCTTCAGGATGGGTATGGAATATAAGAGGAAGGAGAGGCAGTCATCCTCCCCCCTGTCTCCCAGGGAAGATGACGGAACAAATACTGCTGGAGTTATCCTTCATACGCCGGTATAGGCCTTCAGGAAAAGAAAGTGAATGATAACAGCTAGCATGTATTTACCAAAGGCAAACCATACCCAAACAACCTCACTGCTTTCTACCAGCAGCGAATTGTCTCAGCAGATAAAGGGAAAGCACCAGATCCTGTTTCCCTTGACTTTAGCAAGGTTTTCAGCACGGTCTCCCCATAGTATCCTTGGAGCCAAGCTGGAGAGAGATGGACTGAATGGATGAGCTGCGAGGAATGTTTTGTAGAAAGCTGGTTGTATGAAGAGGTTGAAAGATTAGTGTTTTGTAGTGCAAAGAGCAACTCTTGGTCAACATTAATGGCACTCATCAAGAACTAATATTGGGATGATGTTTTATGTATGTACTATATTTAACATCTTGAGAATGAGTAAGATGGAATGTGCCCTTAGTAAGTTTGTGAATGACGCCAAGCTGGAAGGATTGATCAACACAATGCAGGGCAGGAATGCCTTTTGAATGATCTCAACAGGCTGTAAGAACTGACTGAAAAAACCTCATGAATTCCAAAGGCAGAGTATTCACAGTAACAGTACTAGCTGGAAGCCTGCTGGAAAGCAGCTTTGTAGGAAAAGACCTGGGCAGTCACTGAGGACAAGTTCAGCAGTGTGCCCTTTCAACAATAAGCCTAACCACATACTGGGCTGCATTCAGAAGAACGGAGCCAGCATACCCTGGGAAGTGATTAGTTCCTTTTATTCAGCATCTGAAGGTCACATCTAGATGACAATATTCTGTTTGGGGCTTGCCAGTACAACACTGATAAACTGGAATGAATTCAGTGAAGACTGCACATGATGATTGGAGTGCTGAAGCATACAAATTGAGGAGAAGCTGAGTGAGCCTGAAAGCCAAAAGGTAGAAATCTAACTTTGGTCTTCCATTACCCAATGCAATGGTCCCAACTGCAGCAAGTAATCTCCGATCTGATATAATGGGGAAAAAAATCAAAATTAAGTTGGTTAAGCATCAGAACAGTTGCCCTGAGATGATGTAGAATATCTCTTCTTGCTTGTTATAAAGCATAAACTTCTAACAGTTTTTTTCCTAGGGTGCTTGCCATCTGATTAGAAAGGTTTCTCCTCCTATCTCTTTGCCACTTCTGAAGTTGTCCTGTTTGTTTTTATCTTCCAGAACCATATCCGTCTTCAGTGATTTCTCACACATGAACCATAAAAGCTCAGAAGCTGTAGACACTCTATACATGCAGGACAAAATTTATTTATCTAGGCAACCTCTAATCCTTTCTTTAAGAGTATAAATATCAGTTCTGTGGTCAGTTACTCAGGTAGCAAATTCTGAAAAACAAAACCAACCAGAAAAAAAAAAGTATCAGCAATATGTATTCTTTTACTGTTATATAATAAATCAACTCCCTCTTTTCCCTTTCCTTAGTATTCATGTTTCTTTACAACTCTACTTTTTTTACTGATTGTGTCTCAATTTTATTTGTATATTTGGACTTCCCCAAGGTCCTCCTGAAACATCTTCATAAGCTCTTCCTCTGAAATTTGACCTTTCTTCCTTTTTCTGCGTGTTTTTTTTCCTTAAAATTCAGATTTTTGGAGAAATCCGGAGATAGGACATTTGGTCTTTAAACACCTCTTTCCCCACTCCTTAACATTAGAACGATTTATAAGCTTAAGAGCCAAGAGCGAATTGTCTGAAATTTTCTGCTTCAATTTTTTTTTTTTGCAGATCCCAATTCTAATTTTATTGGTGTCAGCTGTTGCTAAACCTACAGTTCCTGCACATCAGAAAATTTGTCCAAGTGTTACCAAAGAGCCTAATCCTCTGGCCTGATAGCCTACACCAGACTCCACAATAATTAAGATGGAATCACATGCCTTTCCTTAAGAGCAAGTTCGGTGACACTCAGATCTATGAAACCCAGGAGATCACACAGAATTACTGCAAAAAGGTCAGCCCAGCTGTTGCCTCCTTGGCTACCACTAGGCAAAGGAATTATAAACGTGGTTTTTACTTGCATTAATAATTAGATTATTAACTGAAATATATCCACAGGACTACTATCATAATAGAACCTGAAAACTGGCATAACTATAGAAAACTTTCAATATTTCAGAAAACCAGATAATTATTTTTGTTTATGGATTTCTGTTTCATGTCTCCATAACCAAAGAAAAATTTGTATACCTGTTAAATATTATTTGAGAACTGACTTCTGTTAAAAATAAAATCGATTGATCTCCTGGTCATGAAATTTTTTGGCAGCAAAGCAAGACTTAAGACATATGGCATGCTTAATGAGGACCAGACAATTGCTAGACGGAAATCTGTGGGAAAGAGTGAAGAAATTGTAATTGGTGGTATAGCAGTAAGATGAGGATTAATTCACCAGCTATGTGGCTGGTTTTGATCAGTAGGCTCAGCATTTGGCTAGCAGGTGCAGCTACTATTCAATTGGGCTCATTTAAATCAAGTTTTGTGGCTTAGCATAAAGAAAGATGTTAAATGGGTGAAAGCATGTGACACTACTTCCTGAATTATGTGCATTATTTAATAATGCAGAGTTCAATTATATGTTATAGATGAACTGGGTTAGAGACAACAGATTAAAATGTCTTGACAAGTATCTTACCATTGTATTTCTTGGGTTTCAGAGATCTGAATGCCAGTAAATTCATCATTCTGGAAGGACAAGAGATATTAGGTTCACAAGAATGCTATCCTTCAGAAACTGTCTGAAGTTGGAGAGGAAGCAAGTAGGTGCCCATGCAGCTAATAAAGAGATATTTTCTCCTTACAGGAGCCCTCAGCAATAAACACTCTACCAGCAATATCTACTTCTCTATATCCATGAAAAATTGGTCTAAGTTTCAAACCATTTATCTAACCAATTCAGAATGACTGCCTGAGGCCATGAACTTGACTCCCTCCCTCCCTTTATCCTTTTTCTTTTGCTACATCCTGATCTTGTCTGGTTTTCTAACAAACACCAATCAGTGGAAAACTTCCACTAAAGACAAAATAAATCCCCACATTCTAGTGCCATCAGAACTACTTTCTGTGCGTCCAGGTAGTTTTTGCGGCAGTCAGCTGTGCGGCATGCATGTATCTGGAGTGCCCCACCCTTTTTCAGAAACACTATCACTACTGCTTCCAAAGGAGTAAAAAGTGATGTGGACTGCACCAAAGACTTAGGCCTCATATGAGTGACTTTCCAGTCAGAATCGTTGCCACAGCCTGACTTTCAGGCCAGCACACAAAAAGCACAAACAAAACGAGTTATATAATTTTACAGGGGGAAATAAATAAATAAATGATAGGGTGGTGCACTTCCAGAATAACTTGCTCAATTAACTTTCACGTTTTGCTTATTAACCTTCTGATGTCTCATTAAGTCAGGGATTGCAGTTTAATGGGTTTAAAAATAATTTAAATATAGAAGTGAATTCTAAGATATCTTAAAAATATATTGACCCTTTACGCAAATGGACCATTTGAGGCCTAACTACGACTTCTAGCTCACACTCTCCTGGAATATTTATCCAGTTTAAAAGACAAGCTTTAGCAATCTTAGAACAGCTTAACAACATAAAGTTACTGGCAAGCGTGTAAGAGACAGCTGGCTTGTATTTCAAAGCAACAGCTCCTAGAACAATTACCAACATAAATTTCTTGACGCAGCATTTATGAAATAACTTGCAATGAGAATGGAGAAGAAAGCCTGAAAAAGCATGTGCATGCTCAGTGTGCTCCAACTGATACATCATACTGTACGTGACAATGGTTGGTTGCCCAGATTAACAGATGCAGGCCCTCCTTCAGGGAGGCTGACATGACAAATCTCTCAGAATATGATGCCAAGAGTCATACATGGAACTTGAATGAAGTCAAAGAAAAATATTTCTTTTCAGAATTATTTACTGAGCAATATCCTGAAACAACCTTTGATGTGAGAATACATCTACTAACTCTATGTTTGATATGTGTTCTGCTGTTTTAAAAAAAAAAATCTGCTGGCAGTCACAGTATATTCTTAGTATATTTAAAATTTTGCAATTTGATCATGTGCAACGTTATTTAAGAAATTTCTAAACCTTCCATGAGTATTTAAAAATTTAAGTCACGTTTTTAGGATTTCAGAAACATATTAGTAAGGCCTTGACAAATAAAAGGTTAGTATTTTCAACAAACTATTTCTTCTTGCGCATTGCAGTTATGCAGCAGAATTGCAAGTTTCACCTTCCTGAGGGATATGCAATCCACAACTATTTCAGAAGAGCAAATACGTAACAGTTACAAGGAAGGAAAGGAAATACTATCTTAAAGCTGAGCTTGTTTTTCTGTCTCATTGGCAAGAAAGTAAACCCCAAGTACATCCAGCAAATTGTTAATACTGAGATCATAAACCCATAGGATTAGTCAAAGTTCTCATCATCTTGAAAAATATAAGGCAAATAATGCCTGATTATGGCAATGGAATATTTAAACAGTGAGTAGTTTTACTGGTGAACAGTGGGATTGCTGAAACACTGAGGCCTTTAGGTGAGAATGATCTGGTGATGTTGTGTTTTGCTCATCATCACCAGTTGCTCCTTTTTTACCTTGCAGGTAAACATGCTGCATAGAAATGCGTTTACCTGTAAAACAATTCCATCAAAATTCAGTCAGTAATCTTTCTCACACAGCAGAGGGGGATGCAGTACAGAGGACTTGTTGTAACTCTCACTTTGGTCTCAAAGCTCTATCAGATTTGTCAGATTTTAACAGTATACTGGCACAGCTGTTAACTTTAGGCCATAAATTAACAAAACTTGCACCTGCAGTTTAGTCCTTTGATTATAGCACCTGCGCCTGCCAGGGCGATACCATTTCCCTGGCTTTAAATTATATTTTCTATTCTACTGTGAGCATTAAGCGTACTGAGTTCCAACAGTGTGTAAAAAGTAATTTCTTAGCCAAGTCTTCTGTGTTCAGTGGAAACAAAAATTCAGAGAAAAAATACCAAAGAAGATTAAGCTTTTCACCATCTTAACATCTCTACTGAAACGGCGACCCATGACGTGGTCCAAGTTATAGATGCTTCGTAACCCTAGGGAACTCTCAAGCCATCAAAATTTCATTAGCTTCACAGCAGTCCCAGTACATTCTTAAGTTGGACTGCTGGCCTCCCTATTAATAAATAAATCAACTGTAATCCTTTTTAGTGGCTAAACTCTTTGTTGAAGTTGTATCAAACACCAGACATTCCTTGCATAATTTTAACCACTGCAGAATAATGTATTCTTTAACATATTCACAGTGTTGACATGCATGTAAAAAAAAAAAATAACACTAACTTCCAGCTGATGGAGGATGTTTTGGCACACTGTAATTAGATAATTTCCTTTCTAAAAAATTGTAAATACAAAATTTATTGAAAAGTATACCAAACCTATGGTACCTCTGAAGCAGTCGCCTCTTTGGTAATGTAAAGATACAGCTTCCTATGGAAATGGCGTATACATGAGTGTACAAATAAAAATGTATTTCCAAGATCATTACCCAAGGGTTTTTCAAAAGGGCCAAGAGAATTTGTTTTACCACATACCTTTCAAAATCACAGGACTGCTCAACAACTTATTCTAGATTGCTCTGCAGCTGAAATACCAAACGTTATCACACAGAAACTCTGCTGCCAAAAGGTGGTAGGCAAGTACTTTTGTCTTCCTCTTTCAGAACTTGCCTCTGACTCAAAACAAATTTTCCAGGCATGGCACAAGACACCTGTGAACACTGAAAGCTGTCTGCTCAGCTACCACGTGGCATTAAGTCCAGCACAAAAGGAGGGTCCCATTTGAGACAGCGGTTTTGCACAGGTATCTTCATGTAGAAACAGCCACCAGTGGAAAAATAAGTATGAATAACAGCAAATTATAGCTTTGGTTTTGCTTTCTCAAACTGAAGTTGAAATAATAAACAGGAAGGAGTAAACCTTGTTGCTTGTAGTTTAAAATAAAACTGCATTAATTTTTTAAGGATTTCCATACATACCTACCTACATAGCTGTTTCCCATCATGTGTTATTGTGATTGCCAGAAGACGGCAATAGAATTGCTCGAATTTTTGTACAGCTGAGCAGACAGGTTTAAAAAAGTAATAAAATGACATGTAGACATGCACACAATAGCCATCACTAATTTTCATTGTTACTAATTTTTCTTTATTCCTCTTTTGAATTTTTCACACAGAAACTCATGAAGTTAATAGAATTATTTTAATTCTAGCAAAGCTGAAAATCTTCTGCAAATAAAAAGTTAAGATTGGTACAGTTAGCATTTAACACCACATTAGATTCTGTTCATAACCTCAAGAGGAGGTAAAAAACTTTGAAAAGCTTTAAAAATGAACCAGTCAATTTTATTAACCTATTTTCATTTAAACTCTAAGACTTAATATACAGTGGTCATACCCCACATCCTACAAAGCTGCTAAGATTTTTGTTGCAGATTTTAATTGCACAGTAATCCAGTCCCCCAGGCACATCAAAGGCCACATGTCCCTCTTCACCACAATTCCAATTGCTCTCATCAGCTAAGAAGTTTAAAGCACAATCAAATTTCTTTTCCAATCACATGAGCCCTGTTAATAAGCTATTCTTTGAGTTCACTCATCCATTCGAAGATTCTGCAACTTCTCCAAGATGTCTTGAAGAACAGTTTACAATGAAACT